>NC_139920.1:17341144-17803644 GCF_963514095.1 Eutrigla gurnardus
CTCTGCCTCTGCATAGATACCGGGTGTATGCGTGGAGATAGCCCGAGAAAAAAAAGCTCCAATCAGCAGGCGCAAACAAATGACAGCTGTTAGCTGTCAGTGGAGGGAAACGCTGGTGTCCTGCTGTGTTTACACTGCTGTTCAGGTGATTTATAGGCAGAATGTCATTTTGTTGCCACTATTTTTTACATTAATTTCCCTTTTTTGTGTGGATTAGTGATTCCCAAACTTGTTTTTACTGAGAAAGCCAACACAGCCCTGCAAGATGAGCTCATTAACACCCTATGTCATGTTCCAAATGTATTTATTCAAACTGATTTCATTCAACTCTATGAACGGTACATGTTTTTTTTTTTGCATAGATAATTATTAGGCAGCTGCCAAATTTTTGCCCGCCTACAGCTCTCGACAAAACTCTGATCGTTGTCCTCGTGGAAAACACTATTTTCTACCAACGGTGGATATCTATGATTTGTAATAGCAGTTGAATTATGCAGATATGGTGGCGCTGTATCGTAATCAGCACAGTGCACCGGGAAAGGCACAGCTCAAACTGCCAGAGAGGAAAATAAGAGCCGTCTGTTTTTGTCTGGAATAGCTGGACCGTGACGGTGTTTCCGCTGGTAATGTCTTGCCACCACAGCAAACACACTCAACAAAATCACTAAATAAAACAAAAACTTATTTTTGTTTTCCCTGCTGTTCGATGTTTTAATATTAGGTCTACGTCGCCAGCTGGCATTTATAAAAAACATTCTAAAACGAAAGCCGCTCCGTGCACTTCTGTGTGAACCTGAACTCCAGTGTGAGTCTGTTAACACCAGTGAAACAATAACAATATACTGTGTTTAGGACATCAATATTTGTTGTCATATTCAGGGGATTCATCTTATAGACACAGACCCATCCCTGTAACAATTTGGCTAAAATAAAGTTTTACCATACACGGAAACTACAAAAAGCATGTGTGCACATGATAACAATTGTACCATCGCCCTCTCATTTTTAGCCAGATAAAACCCTGCTCACAGGGTCAAAACTAATTACTGGCTGGGACCAGTAACTTCCTGGAGTCTTCACACCTTGCCTAAAGCTGCCAGATATAATAGACGTACTGATCTGGCTAGGATCAATACCATAACCCTAAAATATTATTTCATAGCATTATTGTTTTGTACTGCAATGCTCTCTATATATTGCTGTTTATTATTCTTCATTTGTATCTCACTGAACTTCACCATCTCCTCCTCCTCCATCTCCTCTCTGAGCTCTGCAAATAAGCCTGAAAGCTGAAGCTTTACTGCATGCAGATCCCCTGCTGCCGTCTACATGTCAGAGGCAGAACATGTGCTCCGTACAGCTCCAGGCTGCACAGAGACACCACTGCAATACCCCCATGGTTACGGACCAGAACGGCTACTGACCGGCTGAATGTGATGCAAGACCATCCGATACAGAAGAGGAAAATACAACAAGACAAAATGCTCCAGCATATAAACCAACATTTTCTGTAGTTTCATCAATTTATCACGATGTAAAGCTTCCATATTTGGCTGTGAGTCATATTTGCTTGCAGTATTAACACACTACTCTCCTCTTCTTCTACCTTTTGACTATATATACATTTTGTAACTAGAAACACTGTTTTTTCTTTGTTTTTGTTACATTCTCTAGAATTTAACTCAAGCATTACAGTTATTTAATATACTTTAAAGCTCCAATCTGCACAAGTAAGCCTTATAGAAGCTTGTAGCTGGCATTATAGTCACACAGAAGTTGTTATTAATATTCACACATACAATAACCTTGTGTACTCGCATTCTATGACAGCTTCGATTTGGTATATCTCCATATTACACAGGTTCGGACAGTCAGCACTTTGTGTGTGTGTTTTACAACATGCAGCAGTGAGTCACAAGATGTGATACTAACCACAACACCTCTGTGTTTACTGCCTGACACAAAATCAATGACTGCTGTTTTCTAGTAAAGGGTACAGGCTGCTCCCCGGCTTGTGTCTGACCTTGCAGTCCTATCCAGATGATGTTTCTGTGTGTGTGTGTGTGTGTGTGTGTGTGTGTGTGTGTGTGTGTGTGTGTGTGTGTGTGTGTGTGTGTGTGTGTGTGTGTGTGTGCGTGTGTGTCTGCATGACCATGTGTGTTTGTGCTTCGTTATCCAAATGTCGGCTGCCATAGTGACAGGATGTAAACCCTGCGCTTGCTGACCCTGACCTCCGACCTGTGTGTTTGCAGTTCGACTCCTTCACACCGAAGGCATGAATTCAGTGGTTTTATAATTCATATCCTCACAGCAATTGACAAATGAATGAATTCATTGTTTTCCTACACAGGAACACCAGTGTTTTGAGTGCTGTATACAGACAGCATAGACATGCAGACGCAATAAATTCCTTTCCCACGTGTGTCCAACTGGCAAGAAGTGCAATATCGACATACAAGTATGAAACACAATGAATTGCTGCTGAATCCATTGGCTATAGGTTTTAGAAGAAAGCCGTGAATGACAATTGTTCTTTGCCATTTAGGTCTTTTCATTATAAAGCACTTTGTGACCATGTTAAAGGTTCAAAATATTGAACGTGTTAGGGGGGCTTCCTGATGATTAAGATGTGAATTCCATGTGGACACAAAACCCGTTTCTTCCTGTCTACACTGTCAATGTCAAATGAAGACACAGAGAGTGGAGTCTGTGTCATTACCACAGCCAAACACTACCTAATAAACAAGACCAGTAGAGCAGCTGTGAATGTTCCCTAAAGTTAGCATGAGACAAAGTTTCCTCCATGTTTGTGCAATGAGATCTTTCTGGATCTCATGTTCCTGTAATTGTCAATACAGGGAGGTTTGTTTTGTGAGCGAGAAAAGGTGAAGGATGAAATGTGTAGATTGCAGGCAAACTTTTTGTTCGCCAACTGAACCTTAAAGTTATCAAGTTCACCAAGAAATCACAAACGCTGGCAGAATAAAAGCTGGCCATTGTCCTTTTTAGCAGCAGCCAGATTCCCTTCAATTATAGATGATTCTCCTCCCTCCCTCCATCTCTCCCATCTCCGTTCTCATGATCCCTCATTCTTCTTCCTTTCAGTCCTGGCCATTACTGCCCCTCCAAACACCTTCAGTGCCAGCGTCTCTTTCATGCATGAAATCTTTTAATGGCGTTATCCAACAGGAGAATAACGGAGCAGCCAGATGAGATTACATTTAAGCCCTCGTGGTGCAGTTTATGTTTAAAATAGAAACAAAGCCACTGACTTCATTGGCATTTAACTGCTCTGTCGTCATCAGTGGTCTTGGCCTGGAGGTCACAGACACCATCACTTCCCTTCAAGGTCCTGAACCTGAAGTCCATCTTTATTAAGGCCACGCCTAGACTTTTTCACTTGTTTACTTCCTCTTAAGTCTGAACAAACTGTGAGCTTTTCAGATTTCATTTATAGAACAATACCAGTGTTTTTAAAGTTGGATCATTAGATCATGATTATTTTTATAAATCAGGATAGCAAAATATATTGTTACATACATTTTGCCATGCCATCTGATTTATATTACTATGGAAATGTCCCCTTATTATTCACTTATTTTGGCCAATTGGGTCTTTTTCCCCCAATCTGTGATGATAAAGTTATGATAACTTATAGCTTTGAGTACATTTGAGTATATGGAGTTACCATTTTCTACCTAAGAAATACGGAAAAACAACTATAACAACTAATATCTAGAAAACCATTTAAAAAGGAGGTTAGTACTTTACCTCTGGAGCTGCAATGTTGAGTGCAGGGTTGGCCAGTTCGAACCTCTCCTGAGATTTCTCTCTGGCCAGACGCGCCGCCTCCTTCACCTCCTTAAACTGCTCTGCAAACTGCGAGGCGACAAAGAAGACAAAAGTTACACTTTTCTGACAAGACAACTTGGAAATTCAAATGCACCATACCTACATCATCCTTAAAGTCAAGCTTAAATACTTTTCAAGAGTATCCAGCATCTGTATCGTGTCGAGTGAAACGGGGGCGACTTAAAGGGATACTTCACCCATCTGCATTAAGCTTTGTATCTTTAGAAACCTGGTAGTATTTTTGAATGGTCGTGCATCATTCCCTCATTTCCCCAGAGATGGGAGGGCTCCGTATTTCTATCAGAAAAGGAGCCTCCGATGATGCAAAATGGCAATATTTGCGTCATTGGAACAAAACAGCCTTTTCAGAGGCTGTTTTGGTTAGAAGGGGTAAGACTACAACACTAGTTTCTCATGTTTTCAACCCTCCTATAGGGGGCGGGACCCACTGAGGCTACAGACCTATTACAGACCAGTGGTGGTACCTCACTTCAGACTCGGGTGTGAGCGGAACTGGACCAGTCCTTTTATAATAAAGATGCCGCTCTGCACTCTGTTCAAAATCTGCTGAATGCCAGTCGCTCCCCGCCGGCCGCTCGCCGGGACTGGGGAGAGATCAGTGGGAGTCGCCTGCAGAGCTGTGTATTGTGTGTTTGTTGTCTTCCATCCACATGCGCCAAAAAGTCACTGTCTGCCTTTTCTCAGTCAAGAAGGCACCAAATTCTAAATGTATTTTACATTTCAACTACATATATGATGAAGTATATTTATGGTTGAATAAGGTTTAATACTGTTAAAAAGAAAAAGGATTGGAGAGGCTTTTTAAAAATGTTTTTCTTAATATCTCTAATCCATAGATTGGAAGATGGAGTGAATTTCCCAATTTAAGCAGGTTTGATGACGGCTCAATTTGTTGTAAAAAAAATAAAAATAAAATTAAGTGTGACAGATGTTCTCTGAAGGTCATGTATTCTCACAGCTTAAACTAAATATAGCAGATAAATAAAATAATAATAAATATCATGAAAGTAAGTGTATGAAAACCTGCTTCATGGTGAGAAAAATATCCCGGAGAGGTTTTGTGTTGTCTAGGTGTAATAATCCAGCTGCAGACACTGACAGAATAAATGATGTGTAAATAATGAATTAAATATGGGGGGGAAATGGGGCCTCACATCACTCCACTCTCCTGTTCCATAGTCTCTCTTTTCACCCTCTCGTGTAACATCCAATAAATGAAAAACTCTTTTAAGTATTATATTGGACTGTTGCTGAGGTGCGTGTGCACAGCGTTTACCTGCTGCAGCTGCTGCTCCGTGGAGAAGCCCAGGCCGTAGACGGTATTAGCCCGGCTGTCTGCCCACTGGCCAAACTTCTGGGAGGTTTTGGTGAAGGTCATGTTGGGGGTGATGGTACTGTTGATGATGGCCTGACGCCACAGAGAATGAAAGAAGTCATAAGTAACAACAACAAAAAATACACAAGTTATGTCAGTAGATAAATAGCATGATTCTGCATAAAAATACAAGCAGTTCAAGAACAGAGAGGTATATAGAACATTTTGTATTAAATATGCACAACGGAATCCATAAGGTGTCGGCCCCAATATAAATCTGAGGTACAGATAAAAGAGAAAATTGTTGGAATATTATTATATTTTTTTATGATTTATATTTTATAAATCTGCTACAAAGACAAACTCATTAATTCACTGGAGAGCATTAATAATTAAAAGAGAAAATGATTGGATTATAATATTGTTTATGTTTTATATCTTATCAATTTGCCACGACAAACTCATTCATTCACTGGAGTGCTTTTGTTATTCATACTTTATTTTTCTTTTAAAATGAATAAAAAAATCTAAAATAATTTGTTACATTTCCTTCAGCACTATTTTTTTCACAAATGTCACCCAGGTTTGAGTTTTTAAGTAAATCCACAACTGCATTAGCTGTGATGCACTGACTGGGGTGCTGCACCTTCACGTAGTTGCATTTATCAAGCTACTGTCCCCTAAAAAGCTCACTTTCAAAAGAAAGTCATTTTCAAGCACAAATATTTCACAATATTCAGAATAAATCATTTAAGTCGCCTGTGAATGCCAAATTCATTGCAGCTCATTATTATTATGTACTTGACCAAAAAATATGATGATTTGTATCTGATTATCAAGAGGCCAACATTTTGCTGTGCAGCACCACATTACAATAACCAGGATGGTGTTTGCTTTGAGTTCTATGGTTTTCTTTAAGAAGCAATAATAAATAACAATGCAACATTAAAACCTCAAGTCACATTTATATTATGTAGTCATCTAAATCTGGAGCCTTGACATGTTGTGTCAAACACTGGATGTCTACAGGAGAGCTTTGTGTGCAAATAAAGATATCCATCAACCAGGCCAGAAAAAGAGCAGAGTGAAAAACGCACACAAGCCTTTTCTGTTCCAAATGACTCTCAAGTGAACGGTCTGATGAGGTGGGGATTTGTTTCCAAATGTAGATTTCTTTGGTCTCTTCTCCAAAAGCCTCGAGTCTCAGGGTGCTAAATTGGCACAACTGGGTGATAACTACAAAGAGTTTTAGTGCTAACGAAATATGCCGTCAGTGTTGGGACACCTGTGTGTTTTACTCATAGAAAAGGTTTTACTGTTCTTGTGGATGCAGTATTACCACTGAAGGTGCGTTATAAATATTCTGCTGACAATGTTCAACTTCAACCAACGCATCTCCACCCATAACAGCCACAATGAAATGGAGAACAGATTTATTCTCTTTTATTTGAAGAATATTGGTACGGGGCTACAGGAGGATATGATACTATGAAGAGTCCTAAAATACTGTAAGCCGTTGATACTACAGGAGTAATGGGTTCAAAAAAAGCGTGATAAGATCTTTCATGCAGTCCCAGCGCATCACTTTGCTGGCTTTATCTGAGAGAAATACTACAATTATCTTTTAAAAAGAAAAAACAAGTTTGTGAGACCACTTTAGAATCAATCATGGCTGGAAAATACTTTTGAAAAGTGTGGTATATAAACATGTATTGGTAACATACTACAAAGACAATTATGTTTCTTGACCTGAGAACCAAATAAGAGTGCGTGTTGAATGAAGCAGCATTTATGCCTGTGTATCTGTGCAGTCACCTTCGTCCCGCCCACGCTGATGATGCGGTAGACGCTGCGACTGGCATCGTAGAAGAAGGACACGGTGACGGCGTGTTTACTGGCCGGCAGCCAGTTGCGTTTGGTGGCCGGGTCGATCTGGAAGACATGAGCTCTGGCGCTGAAGATGGGCTGCTCCCTTTAATAAAAACAGCACAACCAACATATTAACTTCATGTTACAGGTGATTTAATGTCACATAGGTAGGTCATCCAGCGCCACCATATTTTCAAAAAAGGCTGTATGTCTGTCGAATAAGAGGGGGTTATGTTATCCAAGTCAAGCTACCGCTGCCAACACTCCTCTGTGTGTTTAGCAAAGTGTCAGCTGGTTTTCTCTGTCATATTTACATTTGCATAGGGGGAGTTAATAAAAATGATCTTTTTTTAAATTATTTTACGTCTCCTTATTGCATTTGGTACGCTTGTTTTCCCATTAGTTTGGGTTTTTATTGTCCCATGAGAAGCTGCTGCCATTGGTGCAGTAGTCATCTATTAGCTGCTACAATTTCCTTGTAAAAAAAATGTTTTGCTTTTTTTTTTTTACAACTTCCTTGTAAAAAAAATGTTTTGCATTTTTTTTTCTAATCGCAACGACATGAGCCTGAGGTGTTACGCAACTGATTTTTAAGAGGCATAAATCTGCCTGTATGTCACCCTCGTCACATGTCAGATTCTCTGCAGAGAGGGAACCGAACCTAAAGATGAGCAAGCAGACTGTCATCTGTGCAAACTAGCTAATCTAATTGTGGTTGCATTTGAGGAGTGTTACGGTCACTGAAACGCACTGTATGATCTCACACTTAAACAACACAAAAGAACTCCTGGAAGAACAGAATTCAAAATAATTAAATAATAATGTGTGTGTGTGTGTGTGTGTGTGTGTGTGTGTGTGTGTGTGTGTGTGTGTGTGTGTGTGTGTGTGTGTGTGTGTGTGTGTGTGTGTGTGTGTGTGTGTGTCCAGCTGTTTCGCACACACTGGCCCTAAATCATGGAGCTTCTCATGCTGTGTTGCTCTCAGAGCCAATCAAGGCGCTGGCTTGAAAGCAGATGAGTGAGTATTTAAAATGTTTCAATACTTAAATTGATGAGTCATCTTATAGACTCTTCTGCTTTTAGAGAGACCTTCTTGTATGTCATGTTAATTAGCATTTTTTTTGTTTGCTTAATTATTATTGAACTAAAACATTAAAAAAAACAGCTATCAAAAGCAAAAATATCTGAAATTGACAAATTAATTCATTAATTACATTATTATTTATTTTTGGCATACCATTAATAAACTACAAACTGTTCACTGCCAATCTCAGGCAGAAGAACAGCTTTTACGGGTGCCATTATTGGGGTTGTGGTGTGTTACACAGTGTAGCAAGCTCCAAAGTCTATTGACCAAAAAACTAAACTAAACTAAACTAACTGAAGTGAAAAACGAATTAACTGGAGTTTCAGAACAGCAACGACAAATTGGCCTCAAATTAAGACGAAGAAGAAAAAAGATCTTCAAAATATAAGCATGCAGATGCAGGTTTGTAACAAAAAACAGTTCGAGTCCCTGAAACGTGATGGGAATTTCACGCTGAAAGTAGATTCTGTAAGTCTCAGAGCATTCAATAGCAATTAATAGCATGAATACAGCAACAACTACGTGTGTACGTAAAGATATAGAGGCATAATGTCTACCTGAGAAGAGAATTAAGTCACTCTCCTTCTGTGTGTTTTAATTCAAGCTCCTCCTTGCTTTGTTGACGAAGTGTACTTCGTACATTTGTGCATGTGAGCGTGCTCCACTGGCTAGCTGCTCTGCTAACGCTGTTGGCCACAGAACTGTAGGACCTGCCCTCCAGTTCTGTTAGTACTGTCAGCACTTTTGCAGTAGTTTGCAATGTTAGCTCCATTAGCTGTGAGCCTTGAGGAAATAGAACTGCTCCCAATCTCGTATTTAGCACCTTTAATAAGCTTCCTTGTGCTGCTTTATGAAACAAATCGCATTCGCTGAGCTATCCTTTGAGTTATGCAATACTTGGAAAATGGAACAAACACACTGGATATCCTTTCTTAGTACAGTGATCAAAGCCAAAAGGCTACAACATCTGTAACCATCATTAAAACTGAATATCATCATTTTCATCTTTTCTATCTGTTTTAGTGAGAAGAATGTACTTGTTTGGGACTTCAGGGACCCCATTCTCCCAAGGAGTGTACAATTATGAAAGATAAAGCTATAATTAGGGACAAAAATACCCCGATTTCTGAATTTGATTGTGTTTGTCAGGAACCTCAAGGTCAATGATGTTCTCCTTGTGAAATGAAGCTGAACATTTGCTAACCGCTAGCAGTCCAATTAGCCATCCCGCTCTCTTTGAAGAACCATACACTCACTGTGGGGAATAACAGTGGTTAGAGGCTCACAGGACGATGAGGAACTACGTGGACACTTTCGCGTATCATTACACAGCTAATAGAGTTTGCACAGTGTCAATGTATGCAATGAGCTGTTCCCATTGCGACTCAATTATGTGCCGACATTAACGGGGATAATTTATATGAGGAGAAGGCTCTGTTCTTTGTCTAAGCAAGAGAAATAACCATTTATATAGGTCAACGGTGTCTATATGAAGCATTGTTCCCACGGGGTTTGGTTGGAATTACTGTACATTTGCATACAAACAATCACCGCCTTTGTTTCAACACAGATTACTGAAGCTACAATTGACAATAGACAATAGCAACACCGGGAAGCCGATTTTGGACTCCAGTCCAGGATGGCAGAACCAAAAAAATAACAATTATTGACTGATTGATGCTACAAATATGGGTCTAAGTTGACCGAACAACCTGGAGTCACTGGACAAAAATGACGGACACATAGCGAACTCCTAAATCCCTAAGTTGTGGTTTTAAGATTTAATTGATTGGCTTCAATTAGTCTAGTAAAAAGATATTAAAAATAAAAAAGTGATTTGTTAAATTAACCTCAATGGATGATGATTTTGGATGCATGTCTAAAGGTGAATAAGATAAAGTATTTTGTTATTTATTTATTTATTCATAATCATTATGTTAATGATTTTGTGAGATTAGAAAGCTAGTAGCAAACTACTTTGGCTTATTGACAGACTGGCTTTAGTTCATTAGTTCAGTAGTTCAGCCTGATTCGTTCAGTGCCGCCAACTGTAAAATTGCTTAAAGCCATGCAAGCTCTTGGATTCTTTATCCATAGCAGATATTTTGACATATTTAGCACGAAAGATGAAATCTGTAACATTACGACTACATTCCAGTTCCAGTGTTCCACTACTGGTTAAACTGGCTCTCTGTCATGACTAACTAGAGCAATGCAATTAAATGAAGACCATGTGTTTCCCTCTATAACGAGCCAAAATGTCTTCCAATAAAAAAAACAACAGCAACAACCATAACCATCAACAGGGAGGTGTTCAATGCTGACTCTAACCAAATCGTAATGATGTTGCAATTAACTTCCTGCTACAACAATACAGTCGTTGCTGAGTAACATTACATGCAATGTTTTACCGCATATTTAATTTGCATAAATGCTTCATGATGTGTTCAGACTGTAGTTCTCATGTCACTGTGAGAAATCGGATAAACACACTGACAGTAATAATAATGTTAAATGTTTTCTTATTGAATATATCTCAGCTTTACAGACTTGCGGCCTAAATGTTTAAAATGGCAACTTGTTCATTTGTTCTCCATGAAAAACATTGCCACAGCAGAAATGTTCTCATACAACATGGCTGTTGCTTCAGTTCCAAGCATTCAATCACTGTATCAAATTTCCCAGCTTGAGCATTTCAGTGCATTAGTTATCATCTCCATCACCTCTAACTGCCACTGTGAAATTGTCCTTGAGCATAGCCATGTTACCAATTTATCATTCAAAATATGTTAGAGAGCGAGACAGAGACATGTGATAAGGTGCGGAATTTTGAATGGAAGCAGCCCAAGGCCCGCTTCATCTCGCTGTGGCCTGTCTGCTCTCTCTGTGCCTGCAGGCCTGCGAGCCTCGGTACGCTGAGGGGCGTAACAAACAGGCGTGACCTGGGAATGAAGACAGGCTCCACACTCTGCTTATTAGCTGGGGATTCTCTCTTCCCAATCCAAAGTGTGTGCAATGAGCAGATGATCTCACTCACACTGTGCGACAGACACTGGTGCGCAACAAGTCTTTTCCATCTAAAGGGCGGAAACATGAGCAATCCGTCAAAACATTTAGAAAAAGGCCTCCTCACAAACACTGCAACCAGCTACGCCTCCTCCAGCCCCAGCCAGAGGGTATTTTTGACTACAGGGACCACTTGAACCAAGAGAGGTCCTGATTTCCACCACAGAAGGCAAACATGTTAATCTCCCTCCAGAAGAACAGCCAAGAACTGTTAAGCCTTTTGCAGTTTACCTGCATGTTTCCCTTGTGTTGCTCTATAACACTGTATTTTCTTTTTGCAGTAAATCCCTGTAAATCATTTTGAATTTTATATTTTAACATTACATTTTACATTCTAATTTTTTATAGGCCAATAATAAAGTTATTTTTTTAAAACCATGTTGTTGCAAATTTATATTCAGTACACATGAAAAAAATAAAGCAATGTTAATTCTGTTCTTAATTTGTTCCCTTTTTCTCTCTCTTAAAAAAGAAATTAAGAGTAGTAGTACAGTTCAAATCTTAATGATACACCACCCTATAAGTGAGGATTGAGAGGGGTTTTTTTGTGTCAGTCTATACATTGTTACAAAATCCTGAGCATTTGTTATTCTTCCTTAACCTAAAAAAAAAAAACATTTTAAATAACAATTTGCTATAAAAACAAAGCTTAGTGTAGGAGGGTGTGATCTGAGGTTTGTGGTAAACACAATCTCACAGTCACAAAGCACGAATTAAGTAAATTAAGACCATGAGAGTTCTTAATTATGCTCAATAAAACGAATATGTGGCTGCATAACTGATAACCAGGATGTTAAAAGGCAATAAGCCAATAAAGCCTAAAATAAAAAATAATTAACATAAAAGTAAAAGAGCTTCTGTCAGGATTTCCCATTCTATCATATTCTCATCTTAATGAGAAACGACGAATGACTGCTCATCAGCTCCAAGCCTCACAGTGGATCACACAGAAATTAATATCCTGTCATTCAAGTGGCCCATCTTGACGCTGCTCTGTGAAAAGCTCATCAAGCTAATCAGCTCTGACAGCGTGCATCACGTTGAGGTTTGATGATATGAGCAGATAAGAACTGGATTAAATTCCTCCCGAGGTAGGGGACAGGAAACACTTCACCGCAGCTCGACAGCCACAGAAGCCTTGTCTCAAATAATCAAGAGCAGTAGAGATCAGTGTAGTCTGAAGTGGTACTTTACCTGATCCAAATAACATAAAACGGCATAGTCCTTCCTCAAAATCAGTAATGTGAGAGGAAAACCCTGCCAGACTAGAAGGAGACAGCTACTCCTGGGGACTGTCATTAAAGCGTTCAAACAAATGTTAAGTCAAAGAAGTCAGCCTGACATATCTAACCCCACAGGAGTACAATTTACCAGATTTATGTGATTAAAGAGCACGGTATGATCTCAATAACTCCACTGGTGGTGTAATAGCATAACACCATTGAAGAAAAATATGCACGTGGGCCAAAAGTGGAAAAAAAAGAAAACTCATTCAGCAACATTATTTGATCATTACTCAACAGCAGGGCACAAAGGAGGTCTGTTAAGCTCCAAATAAAAAGTTGTTTTCTCTTTTTAAGGCCATGCTTTGAATTTAAGTAAGTAGTTATTTGAGCAGGCAGAGTAGCTCTGAAAAGGACTGTAAATATTAAGGAGCATTAAATGGAAATACACAAGTAACATACGAATACCTCTAAAAGTCTACTCAAGTGTAGTAATTATAAATGTAGTCTACTGTAAAGCTTCATACATGTGTTGAGGGTACCACCTCCTGCTGTGAGCCGGAGGACTAAATCTAGTGGGGGTCAGCTGGATCAATTATCGACAATCTATTCCAGGTCAAATACACGTCTGCCCATTACCCCAAGGTCATAGTGTCCACACTCACTACTACACGGTTGTTAGATCAGGAGGAGGACGAGGGAGAGATAAAACCACCTCTGTGTCACTGTAGTGCTGACAGTACATGCAGATGAACGGTGCTCGGCTTCTCTCCCCGCCAGCAAAACCTCGTCAGTCGTTTCGTGTCATCCAGTGGACATTCATCTGCTGTACTGCCTGCGCTGCACAACTAAAAAGGTCAAACGTTTGACAAACCCATCACATCAACATGTTTTTCTCCTGGAGAACAACCTTTTTGATTGGAATGATAACAGTTTTTAATGTCAATTATTTTTCCACTTAAATCCATTGTTTGGTCTACAAACAATCAACAATCAACTCAAATATATTCAGTGAATCACATCACATTAAGTATGTTTAATAAATTGCTTTAACAGAGAAGACTCTGCCTAAGTAGTGCTTGCCATCAAATTACTAAATGTCAATTATAATAAAATCATTTTCTCTCCAAGTTCTACTTTGGGAATACCAGCTCAATGACACAACTTTAAACTTACTTTTAAGAAAGCTAGTTTCGTTAATAAAACTCGACAAGAACAGCTGATGTTCCCCCATTAATGGAGAACAGCTTGTTCTCCTTGAGACTTTTTTTATTATTATTTGTATTGTATTATCCTCAAGAGTGACTCAAACCTCTATGGGCAAAACCACTAGTCGTTTCTCTCATCTTCTGCACATCATTGTATTCATGCACCACACAAGTCACAGGCTTCCGTCACCGCTGGATCATCTGATGACAACGGACGAATTTAAAACTACACTTTCTGTCAAAAAGAAAAACTTCTGAGAGTGTTCCTCAAAATAAATTTCTTTGATATTCTGCTATTGTCAGAGAATGGGAAAGTAAAGCAGCCGAGTCTGAGCTGATCGCTTATATTCCCCTTAAAAGCAAACAGCAATGACACCAGATAGCGTCGGAGACACGCAGCCCTGAGGCATTCGGCTACACCCCACCCTCATGATAAATTACTTGGCATGAAGCATTCAGATGAATTTCAAGGTTACATAAAGGATGAGCGAGCTGATGAAACGCTGGACCGAGGAAACCAAGCAGCCATGCTGGAAAGGCTTGTTGAGCACTCAAGCGCTGTCTCAGCTTCACACCATACAGATGAGAAAAAAAAAATCCTCTCAGGGAAATATTCCAACATTATTAGAGGCCATAAACAGAGGGACTTCTACGATAGCTCCATTTGGAGGGGCTGGAAGACAGAAGACAGTATGATGGGTGAGCTTTGTATGGAGAGCCATCAGAGAACAAGACGGCCCTAATACACTTCCTCTGAGCAACGAGGCTGCATTCACTGCATGCTCAGTTTCAAATTACTGCTCCGGATCTTTGATAACAGTTCATTACCTCCTCTGGAATAGAAATCACATCTCATCCAGATAGAAACTGACAGTGATGCCGGAGAGACACGAGCTGAGTTCAACTAAACCAAGACAACTAGAATATACACATGGTTTAAAGGGACAGTGAGCCCCTTACATGTTGTGCTATTTATCAATGTAGATTGTTTTGGTATTTCATGTAAGAACCATTTACTTTCAGCCATAGTTCCTACATCAAACTGGTCACAACCACCTTCTATGGACAATTTTAAGTGACCAAGTCATGATTTCTGGAAAGGGACATTGCCATCACGTTTTCCAAATGATCTCCAAAACTAGGCAATGCACACCAAAATAATCTAGATTGAAAGACAGCACTACAGGTAAGAGGAAAACAATGTATTTTTATATGATTATTATTTATTCATACATTACAATTGCTGCCTTGCAGTTTTATGCACCAGCCAACCAGTCAAGTTACAGCCACCTCTGTCCAAAATCATCACCATTTTATCTTATAGAAGGGTTTCTGTGCAATGTCAGACAGATGCACAACTAACAGAGTAAAGTGCACCAACTGCAGAAAAGATGGATAAAACATGTTTAATAATCCAGTGGGATCACGTGCCTTTGCTAAGAACAGGAGGAAATTCTGGATCCTGGTACGTTTCTGTTTGCTAGCATAAGCTAGCTTGGTAATGAGTGAGTTAGGGCTGTGAGTGATTCATACCAATGACAGCTACACTTGATTATATTGGTTTGGCTCAGTAGGTCACATCCTAACTAATTGCAATTATCAGCAATCGCACTCGCGTTCTCCAAACAATCATTAGTATGAATCACCCAAAGCGCTAATTTAACCATTCCCTAGCCAGCGGCCACATTTCCTGGGAAACCCACAGTAAAGAAAATCAGTTTTGCATCCTGAATGTGGCAATAGTCACGGTGACCTTTGACCACCCAAATCGAACCACTTCATCCTTGAGGTCAGTCCAGGTGGATGTTTCACCCAAATTTAAAGAAAATTCCCTCCAGGGGATCCTGAGATATTGTGTTCCCTAGAATGGACCAGGCAGACAGATACACAAACGTACGCATGGACGGATGCCATTGATGACAATTAACACGCTTTATAAAAGCAACAGGTTGTTGTCTTTATATCTCAGCTAAAGAGCGTTGTTCGGCCCGATGCAAACTTAGATAAACGATACCTATACAATAAGTATCATTAATAATTCTTAATCGGATGAGATTTGATTTAACATAAAAATCCAAATACTCTCATACTGCCGATAGATACCTTTTTGACAAGCCTAGAAAATGCTCAATGTATTTCTTATTCAGTCTGTAGTTCTTATTCAGTCTGTAGTTTTGCACACACACACACACACACACCCGTTGTGCTGTGTGTCTTTGCCCCAAGTCATCACTTTCTAATCCTCTCTCACAGCTCTCCTCTCTCCTCTTAACTTCAGCACCCATTCACCACCCTGAATCTCTGATCTGTGAAACAGAAGCTGCACCCTCCTGTCTGTGCCCTGCAGTCACTCCCAACCAGTCGCTTATGTAGTTGAGAAAATACCCATCAAACTGCCAATAACAGAGCTCCATAAGCTCTGCGGACTGTAAGTAGCCTGGAGGGAGGGCAAAGCTGAAAAAGCTTGCCAAAAACCTGAGGTTGTACCTAAAACCTAAATGTTCACACTTGAAAAAGCAAATCAGAAAGCCTGCAGGAGGTCAGATGGGGGGGAGGGAGCTAAGAGGCTAAGTAAGGGTCAGAGCAAGTTAGGGCTCTCAATGAATATTCTAAATTTGAATATATTCGAACAGTAAAACATACTATTTGAATATGCCAATTAATATATTGTTGTGGGTGGGGGGAGCAGTGTGGTGGCTGTCTGCCTCACACACAATGAATAACATGCATTAGCCTAGAAAAGAGAGTGCATCAGCTGAGCATCATTTTTCACCACCTATGCATGAAGACAACAAGAAATTGGGACCCTGCTGTGGTTTTACAGCCTCTGCAGACTTCAGGGTGTACAATGACAGAAAACATTTTTTCCCCCCACACTTTTCTTTTCAGCAGTTTCTCTTTGTTCCCCTCACAGCATTTCTCCTTTAAGGATCCGCTTCCTCTGACCTCTGAGAGTAAGCCGCCTCGTGTCCACATTCCAGAGCCAGTGAAAGTGTCTGGTCCAGTCCAGCAACATGACACGCCACAACTACATACTAAAATAGCACAGCAAGGGGAAACACTAACTCATACTGAAGCTGCCCAACAAGTCACCATATCTGCAGCACAGACCACAACCCAACACATATGCAGAGAATGTTTTTATCCTGCTTCGTAAAAGCTTTTCAGAAGACGTAGGCCAACTCGTTGTGCATCTTTTACAGTGCAGCTCCACAAGTTTTTACTTGACAAAACACGTGAGGCCCGGTTATGTAAAAAGACAACATGGCACTTCACTTATCTGAAAGCCAACACTTCTGACTGACAACGTACTGCCGTCTCACACCGTCAAGGTGACACAAAGCTGGAATGTTTTCTGTATCCAGCATTTGAAGGTCATGGAGAGACAGAGAAAAAAGGACGATCTTTCTTCTCAATCCTTCAGTTATTACTCTCATGCCAATAAAACTCAGTGAAATAAAGTGAATAGAAGGAGAGTGAGCCGAGATTATTATTCGTGCAATTGAAGATGATTCAATTAAGAAGCTCTTCTCCCCACAGAGCAGCTGGTTTCTCCTTGCACGAGGACACCCTTAACAGCTTCCATGGCATTATTGCTGAAGATTAACGATGATGTTCCCGCTGAAATCAAAGTTTAGATACCCTCTGTGCTGGAGAAGGAGGCATATTTTAACAGTAAAAGAGATGATATGGACAGCAATAGCATCACCCTCCCATATGACTCTTCTGTAATTATCTAGATCAGAGAACTTCTTCAGGGGGTCCGGGACCACTAGGGGGTCCGCAGAGATACAGCAAAATGATTTGATCCAAAACCTTTTTTCCTCCTAAATTTAAAATATTTTCAACAATAAACATTAATATTAATGTAACATCTTATAAGCAAAATTAAGGTTAATTTTGTGTTAATGTGAAATTGTGATGAAGAAATGCCACTATAGAATATGATTTATAAATATAAGAATCTGTCAACAATTATTATTTTAATGGCTTAGCATTGTATACATACATAATTACAAAGTACCTTTAATAATACATTTATTATTTTACACATGGCACTATAGGCTACACTACTAATTTTGATTGGCCCGGTCGAATAAGTAGCACAATGTTATATGAACAGGGTGTCCTTCCACTGTGTCACTATCAGCCAGGGGTCCTTGGTCTGAAAACCGTTGAAGACCTCTGATGTAGACAGAAGATTATAATGTGAACTAGCTCGCTACACACGTCTCCTGCATTTCAACAGCTGTAACAAGTGAACCAGCTCGCCACACACATTAGCTGTAACAAGTGGTTATTCAGCTCATGTGTTATGAGTTTCAGAGTTCAAGCAACAGTTCCACATTTGGAGTAATCCGGTTCACTTCCTTTTTTACAGATGAGAAAATTATTGCGCCATGTTTTTAAGACGATGCTACAAAACATTAGAACGTTCATTAAATCAGCTTTACACCTGAAAGCGCCACATTTAATAAAAGAGTACATTTAAGTATGCTTTGTTGACAATGCCTCTCTCTTCCACAATGAAATACTTTTACCGTGATGTATTGTGACAGTACTTTTAATAGTTTTCTATCTAGGATTGACACACAGCTCTCTGCTAACGGCTGAGCCGGCGGCTAAGCTAACGGTGCTAACAATGGCGACGTTAGTCGTGTTATAAGAATTAGCAAAGCAAAAACGTACACAATTTGAGTTTCAATGTCAGGGTGTTCTTATAGCTGGTATCCGCTTGTGCTCGTTGACTCAACGAAAGTGAGGGAAAGTTCTGTTATGACACTAGTAGTGAGCCGGCTATTTTCCGGCATTTGGCAAAATGAACTTCATAGCCGCCGCGAGCCAAAAAGCCCCGCCCCCTTCTGCGTCACAGTGATGCTGCTGTGCATTATTAATATTAAAAAGTATTTTATTTAAAAAAAATGCGTGACAGAGGACAACCACCTGAGCAAACCGTAGATGTTGGGTTTATTTACTCTGTCACTTTGTTTGGGAGGATTTACTTCAAGTGAAATAACTGAACAAACTCATATATTTCAGAAGAGGATTTCCTGGTAACTAATTGTTTTTTAATATCTTTTGTCATTAATTGCAGGATCCCAAAAAGTTGTGTGTTTTTATTTAACTTTATTGGCCACTTTGATTGGAGTGATAATTATCAGGACTCTCCTGTAAAAGGACATTTTACTCTGTTGGGTGTGGTTTTACCCCAAATACACAAATCTTGTAACTGAGTTTTCCTTGTTGCTCTGGTTATTGCTGGCTTATTTGCTTGCATTCTGTGTGGTGGTACTGAATTCAGAGAAGTGGATTCATGATATGGAGCACTGATACATCGGTCCATGTGGGGGATTGACCATAAAAATAAAAAAACACTGAAATGTCGGCTGAAACTGCGGCTGGCATCCCATGAACATAATAGGCAATCCGCTACATGGATAAATTAATTTATCTACATTTCCCGAATCAACTAGCGTTCACACCATTCAGTTTGTTTGAACCAATCTGACAGCATCCAGTGAAGTTTCAGGAGACAACCAACGTGAGAGCCAGTTACTCTGTTGCATTATTACTTCTTTAAGTTCAGGACTTGAGTGCAAACACCTGACTCTTTACTGTTGACTTGCAAAACAATGACTTGGTCCCCCCTCTGACATATAATGTGTTTCAAAGCACTCCCTTGGGTCCCCAGCAACACAGCACTTTTTAACAGTTGTAGTTATATTGAAAATCACAGTTTGACATGCAAAACAGCTTATAAAATACAGTACATTGTATTTTATAAGCTGTTCAATAGATGAAACAATTGAGCAGTGGAGTGGTGGAGCTGCAGTGGAGCAACTGACAGGACGATATGAGTTAGACACCAGACAACGACAACACATCATGACAACATGAAAGCTCGACGGTCAGATCTCACAGGTAACCGTACCCACAGACGCCAAGGAGGATCAACACTATGGGGATGTGATGAGGGTGGCTTTTGTTCAGGGGCAAATAAATGTTTGATGCAGTAGGGATGGGCGGACTGATCTCCAAAGAATCAATAGTACAGGTAGGCCTGCTGATGTTTTCTTGAATATCAAACAGTCAAAGAGAATAAGACTTTTTCATAAAAAGCTGCCATATACTTACATTTTATTCAGATTTTTCCCCCCCAAATAACATCTATATGCAGAAAAAGTCATAAATTATGAATAAATAATAATAAATCCAGTCCAGGCAGCATTTATGCAGCTTTTGCTGACGGAAGGTACGGGTATTAATAACAGTCATCTCATGCTCAGTTTCATTTGGGAGGAGATCAAAAATTTAACTTGACTTTATCGCCCATCCCTGCCACGCACAACCACAACACAGAGACGACGTGGGTTTGTACCTCTCTCGATGTAGCGGGAACATTTTACAGGTCGCAGTCAACACCTCTGCAGCGGAACAAGAGGAGCAAATAATCCATTAAGAGACAATAACCTGAATCACTGCAATGTTTGGACAGAGTTCATTGACAAAATAATATATAATATATATATACATACAAATATTGCACATTGCTGTTCAAAATAATGGGTTGACAAGAGTCTCAGGCCAGAGGCTTCTCAAATTTGACCAGATATGCAGCTTTTTTATGCACAAATTTGGAGGTCACCTCTGTGAATCATTCACTGCACTTAGCATCCCTTAATCCATTGTACAGCGCTCATTTGGTGCATTCAGGGGCACCTCTTTAATTCAGAAAATATGAAGTGGCCCCTTTGTGTTTACCAGGTATTTGCTTCATTGTGGAGATTATATGAAAAAATATATATCAATAAATCAATCAATAAATACACATAAAGCTCTCGTTCTGATGCACAGTTTGTGAACAGGAAGTCATCAGAGGACTATTAGAGAAAAATAGAAGATCTCCATAAATGAAGACTGTCTCTCCATTAAATGACATATTCCCTTTTCTACAGGGTTCATGGGTTGATGGTCATGGTCAAGTACTTTAAGACAACCCAATTTATTCTCCTACTCAAACTAATTGTGTTTATGGATCTGAAGTGAGTTGATTAAGAGTCTCCTCCTCCTGGTGTTTGCTTCTTTCAAGAGGGCAGCTGCATGCCGTCTCTGTCTCCTTCAGAACTTTCACTTGGGCCAGGGGTTTGAACTCACCACAGGGAGAGAACTCAGTGGTCTGATCTCTAGTCTGAACTTCGACAGCGTAAAAGCATCAAACAAAAGCATCCAGTCTGCTCTGAAGAATTTGGACATCCCAATGGCTCCACTTTAATTTCTCAATGCCTCCATGTAAGATCATAAATGTCATTTTAAAAGGCCATTTTGAATGGTGTTTCCTTCCAACAGTGACGTGTGTGTGTGCATGTTAAACTGGCCCAACATACATCTGATCTCACTGTCACTTTGAAACAGGAATACAGGCAAAACTACAAAAGTGTGTTCACGCATTTCTTCCAAAAATAGCTCCCCCATTAAAGATAATAGAGTACAGAGGGTGCTCTAACTGTTCTCATTCAGTCCTTTCAGTGGCGTTTCAATTAAAGCGTCACTGAACCGGCCTGGAGGGGGGAGGCTGACAGCACGGACGGACATGGTCGTGTGAGGAGGGCTCAGGTGCGCCTGAACCAAGCCGAAGGCCTGCATGTATAATTCAGCACACACACAAACAGCTAATGAGACCGAGCCCAGCTTGACACCAGAGCTTCTCCAACAAACCCACCCAGGGTCCCCTGCACAACCAAGCGCGTGCGTGTGTGTGAACGGAGAACAGGAAATCATAGTAACTATGTTGCAGGATGCACGAGTGATCTGGTTGTGCGTTTTATCATGTGACCATAAACAAATCCAGTTTAAAGACACCGTCTATGTAATGCAGTCATGATACTTCAACGTGTGAATTTGACCCTTTTTTTTTGTCACACGCGTCATTTCGATGTAAAAGGGCATCAGACACGGTCGAGCTCTACGGTTCCCAAATAAAAAAGGTCAGAATGGAAACAACCCGGTGTTCATATTCTGATCGACCGGCAGTTTAACCGGCCACATGCAGCCACACGCTCAGAAGTCAACACAAAGTTCACTTTTTAAGCATTTCACAATTTGAACTGATCACTTCCAGACAGCGGGAGTGTGCAAACTGTACACTGAAGACACAAATGCCGATCTTACCCCATGCTCCGAGGATCTGGATGCTGTTTGAGGACTGATTCCACTTTTCTGCTCGCTTTCCAAACGGAGTGGACGGTTTTCTTCCCCAACAATCCTGAACGCAACTTACATTTCCGAGAAAAACAAAAACCAGAAAAAACACTTCCGACTCCAGATTCGCCTCGTTTCGCCCCCAACACTACTCCTCTCTTCTCAAGTCAGTTGTTGTACTCCAGCCTGTATGCCTTCCTTTGTCCGCGGGTTTCCGCGCCGTGCACACCGCGGATTTCTCGTCCCGGTGCGTAATTACGCACCGTGAATCGTTTGGCTCAGTTCGGCGTGCCGGACCAGACTGAGAAATGTCGATAGAAGTCGGGCAGCAGAGTGCCTTTGGTTCAACCCTCGTCCAGGACTTGTGCTGTGCTCCCCTCCCGCCTCTATGCCAGATCACACTGGGATCCAATTGAGCTCATTCGGTGGGAACGTGGAGCCTCTTAAGCGCCATCTGATGGCCACAAGCAAACTACACCCCCCCACCCCCTCCTTCTTATCCCCCTTTCCACTTAAATGTCAGATTGTGAAACACTACATCTACAAATGGCCTGCGGATGTCTTAAAAGCTCCCACGCCGCGTATTTTATGAGATGCAGCTTAATAAAAGCTCGAATCGTAGAAATTACTCGTGGAAGAACACAATCCAAATGGTTGTTTACTAAAAAAGCTACAGCAAAGACAGTCAGACCGAGAATCCTGCTGATCTCACGTTAAATCAGATATATAAAGCTGTTTAGAGCTGTATTGTAATCCTATCACATAGTGATGGATAAAAACTAATAAATCAACAGCAGAATCAGATAGGTTGCTGCTGAGAGGATATAGGAAAACATATAAGACTGGAAATCAGCTTGTAAAATCCCACAAAGCTCATTAAATTCACAGCACTACATGTATATGAAATCCCCACTGGTATATTATGGATTGGTCTAATGATTTCATTCATTAGGCAGTGGAGCATATTTCATAACAGTGATTATGTCATCAAATGACTGCCCATCTCTCTGAAAAGTTATGTATTTAAACAGAGCTGTAGAAAACCTGATTAACACGGCAACAATATAACCCTTTAAATATTACATCACAGGACATAAAAACAAAGCTCCTTATGTTTTTAAAGTTCTTTATCTGACTTGATCTGAACCATAAATGAGCATTAACACACAAATGCACATATATAATCGTTTCAGCCATTTTATGGAATATAGCAATTTGCCCCAAAGACATAAAATGTAGAATACGATACCATGGAGTATAATTCCAGTTTCAAAGTGCATTTTTGGAAATGTTAAACTTCCATGGAGCTCCTAATTGGCAATAATATACAAGGAAACATGTCACCCGTTTACTTTTTCCTATTAAAGCTTTGCAACTTTGCCTAAACACTGTTAAAATCACTGCTGTGTCACACTTAGAAAGAGCTACACCTCATTAATTCATACAGGCCGCGGTTTTGAAGTCACCGCTGATTTAAAATGAACCATTTATTTGCATGAATGCAGGGTAAACATGGGAGAGCGGAGCATCAAATGTGGTGGAAGAGTGATGGGAGCACTAATCGTGCTGCTCAGTGGCCTGTTATAGCAGTGCAGCTGACTGCTGCTCTGTGCTGCAGGGAGGCAGCAGGGAACATCAGATCTCTGCATTACATGCAAACAGCCCTTGTGCTCATTTAGGGAGACACTTCTCAGCCTGTCTGATGCAGTTTGCAGCACAGCTGGACGATCTGGGCAGGATGCGGATGAACCTACTGGCCTCTGCCTTTAACACAAAGGGTATTAATGACTTCTGGCAGCCCCGGTGTCCACGAGCAGATGGGTTTTCTTGGAGAAGATTTCTTTCCTTCTCCAAGTCAAGCAGTGGCTGCATTAAACTCATAGCGTCTTCTTGTTGCTCGCTGTGGCAGGTGGGACAGAACGACAAATCTACAACATGTGGCATCATCTGCAGAATCTAATCTTAAGTATTTGAGATTTAAAAGAAAAACTGCTTTCCATTTCACCTCATCGTCTTGAATTTAAAATTTAAAATAAAGCTTGTGAGTGCTATCCTCTTACAGTAACTCTCGAATGTCAGACCCATACATAAAAATCACCTTCATAAAAATCAGAAAGTGCTTTGAGCCCAATTATTGTAGGTTAGTCAGAGAAACAAATCAGTATGATCAGCAGGAAAGCACAGAGGCCCAGTAAAGACTGATTGTAGTTCAGGGTTAAAATCCATTGAAATAAGCTGGGGATGTAGAGGAGGCTGTAAATCCACCACAATCAACATTAGCCCTCTTCTGATAATTGCTGAATAAAGATCGCTGACATGTGTGCGCTTTTACAAGGTAAAAATTGAGGTCTATAGCAGAAAAGGTTATACTCACACTAAAATTATATTAGGATAAGAAATAAATATGATTTGTATAGCTGTGACAGTTGTTGGGTTTTTGTACATCAGCGTTTTTTTTATGAAATAGACCCTGAAATAAAGAATCTGACACACGATTCTTCCATCTCATGGAGCAAGTAGAAGGTTATTATTCATCTGAAACTCTAACTTCATCGTCAGCTCCGAGTGGTGAGACTGTACGGCAATCAAAGGTCATAAAGACAAATACATCTACCATGACAGTTTATTCATTCAATATGAAGCCAGTGATCAACAGAAAGGAAGAAAGTATTAATAAACACGAGCCAAAGGCCAGTAGCAGATAAGACCAGGTGCATGTACCAACACTATGGGTTTTTCGAGACTGAAGGGCAGAAACAGGAGAACCAATCAGATATATAGAACTGTAGAGGATTAGGCCTATATGTGACCCAGATTATATAATACCGTACAAGGCTGGATTGTGGCCCCAAAATCCCTGCTGGGATCTTGTAATCTATACAATATGCATTTAATGTTGCACCTTTACCAGCTGCAACATTAAAGTGATGGACATATTAATGCAGCAATAATTATTATTAAAACATTTATCATTGTGAAATGGGCCCTTCTGCATATAAAGAGTGATTTTACTTTGTTATCCTCTGTTCTTGTTCTAGTCTGATATACTTTTACTTTGGTGAAATAGCTCAGTAGGCCAACTTCTTCCATCCTACTTTACCAACTTACATGCTAAGTAGATTACGGGGGTGAACTAATTGGTTAATTACCAAAGTAATACTGCGGTTTAGTTAACGTCACATTTTGAATTTATCCAGGACCCCAAAAATATGCTCGTTTCATTCCGTTCTTGACCAACAGAGGGCAGCAACGCGCCTGCGCTAACTCCAGTCAGCGGCAACTCGGAGAAGAAGACGTCGCGCTGTTACGTAATCATCCAGCGACCGTCGAAGTGATACACGAGGATGTTGTACTCTACGTTAAAATAGAGTATTTCAGCGATTATTTTGCCAAATAAAGTTTGCGGGACTGTTCATCTGGTCCCCAGACAGAGAGATAAACAAGAAATGGCCGACTTCTCTTCGCTGGGTCTCTCAGACTGGCTGGTTAAACAGTGTAAACAGCTGGGGATCAACAAGCCCACCCCTGTCCAGGAAAACTGCATGCCTGCTATACTGGAAGGTAAGACAGACTAAACCTTTAAAAGGTTAAAGACATATCACCAGGTCTTAAATGTAAATATCTCCTTAGTGGCCTAATCAGCAGGCCCAACAGTCATCCAGATCTCCACTGGAAAACCTGTCGATTTAACAGGAAACCTGGAGATACATTCTCCAGATTAGCAAACACTATTGTTTTCTGCAAATGTATTACAATCTGACGATCAGATCTCACTACCAGTTAAATTGTTGTTGTTGTTGTTGTTATTTATTAACTGCTGTGTGGGATTGGGAGGTCAGGAATCAGGCTGTTTTCCCATGACTCCCTAAACACAGTAGTAGTCAGCTGTAAAGGTAATTTCCCCCCATCTGACTGCTGCCGAATTTTATCAGAAAAATCTCTGGATCACAAAATCTTTAAAGTGACAATCAAGGTTTGCGAGTTTGTTATTTATTTATTTCATTTTTATTGAACCAGGTTTGTCCCGTACAGATTAAAAAGCTCTTTTTCAAGGGACACCTGGCCAAAATAGTTAAATATACATTTACAAACATACAAATTAAGACAAGAACAAATACCATTCAACACACTAAGACTTACATAAAAAGAACAGAAGATCAGCGAAGAAACTTCCTGAGACAGTTATGGAGCCTTTTCAGTTAGAACAAGTGTTGTAGATAAGTCATGATACAATAAATGATCAGATTTCTTTTCGTGGAGTTTGGGATGCTCCCCATGATAAGTAACCTGCTCTGAAGGTCAATAAGGCAGACTGTAGAGCAGGTGATTGAGGTTGTTCTCCCTTGCAGGTCGGGACTGTATGGGCTGTGCTAAGACCGGAAGTGGGAAGACGGCGGCTTTTGTGCTGCCAGTGGTGCAGAAACTGTCAGAGGATCCATATGGCATCTTCTGCTTGGTGCTCACTCCTACCAGGTCAGTGCAAGCTGGAAGACCGACTCCACAGTTAGAGGAAACAATCCCCATTTTAAAACAACAAAACACTTCAACATGTTTAGAAATCCACTATTATTAAATGTAAACTTCATAATTAATTTAATTGTTCATTTAATTGTTTTTATTGCTTTTCATTTTCACATATTCCTAGAAATTATGAGTAAATTATTTTGTGTTAAATTAAAACATCAGTGGTAAATTACTGGTTGTAAGTCCATCAAAAATAGAAATCACAGTGGCTCTAAATTGAGTAATGATTTTCTAGTCCTTATCATGTGAGACACGAATAACCCTTAAGAGTATAGATAGATAGCACTGTGAGATATATCTTCCCATATATTCAGATGATGATGCTATATATATCTGATGTCATGCAGGGAGCTCGCCTATCAAATTGCAGAGCAGTTTCGAGTCCTGGGGAAGCCGCTGGGTCTGAAAGACCTCATCGTTGTTGGTGGAATGGGTAATCATTTCTTATGAGAGTCTGCTGGAGTTTTAAAGCCCCAGAGTTGCATTTCTGCTGCAGAAACGTAGATAAAAAAACTCCTGCAAGTTACTGTTAAATTCTATCTGAACCTCTCTCCTGTGCTACTGACAGACATGGTGACTCAGGCCTTGGAGCTGTCCAACCAACCACATGTAGTCGTAGCAACGCCCGGACGGCTGGCTGATCACATCCGTAGCTCCGACACCTTCAACATGAGCAAGATCCAGTTTCTGGTGAGTTCACGGGAGTCTGGTTTCTATGCCTGTTCTCCGCTGTTATATACACAAGTCGCTATATTTACACCAGGATATGAATACATAATTATGGCATAATCTCATGCACTTACAATAATAAAAAGTGTTTTAATTGAAACCCTGTGAAGCACCAGATTGTCATATCTATCTTTTGTTGTTATTAACTGCGCTGAAGTCAGTGTTGTGAATGCTTGACGCTTTTTATTTGTATATGAGGATACTAATCAACAATTTCTGAATGTTAAGCTACTTTTGTGACATATTCTTCGTGTGTTTGCCAGATTTTGGATGAGGCGGACCGGCTGTTGGAGCAGGGTTGTACCGACTTCACCAAAGACCTGGAGACCATCCTGGGGATTTTACCGGCCAAACGACAGACGCTCCTGTTCAGCGCCACACTCACTGACACTCTGCACGAGCTGAAGAACATCGCCATGAACAAACCTTTCTTCTGGGAGAGCAAATCGGAGTGAGTAACCGGCTGTCATCTAACAGATGTTTATAGAAGTAGCATATTTACACATGGACTTTGTTTGCAGAAGTGTGTAGTCTATCTGGAGGGATCAAACTACTTATTTCAGGTCCTTCCTTAGGATGTACGGCACAGTCGTGCAAATAGTTGTGTTTGAATGAACGTTCTGCTGGGTTTACTAACGAGCAGACCATTTGCTGGGTGCAGATATATGTAGCATGCAGGTGTATTCAGTGTGTTTATATTCCTTCCTTCCTCCCTCCCTCCCTTCCTTCCTTCCTCCCTCCCTCCCTCCCTTCCTTCCTTTCTTCCTTCCTTCCTTCCTTCCTTCCTTCCTTCCTTCCTTCCTTCCTCCCTCTCTACTTCCTTCCTTCCTCTCTTCCTTCCTTCCTCCCTCCCACCCTTCCTTCCTTCCGTCCTTAATAGAGTAAATATCGCGTCATTGTGGTTAACAGGACACGGACGGTGGAGGAGCTGGACCAGAGGTTCATCCTCACTCCAGAGAAGGTGAAGGACGCCTACCTGGTCCACCTGGTCCAGAAGTTTACTGACGAGCATGACGACTGGTCCATGATCATCTTCACCAACACCTGCAAGTAAGAAGCCCAGAAGTAGTTAAACCATGTAGCTTGTTTTGTTTAACTTGTTTTGTTAAATGGTGAGTAGACATTTAGATTACAAGGCAAAACTATGTGTCGTTTCCTCCTTAGGAACTGCCAAATCCTCACTATGATGCTGCGTGAGTTTAACTTCCCAACCATCTCCCTGCACTCCATGATGAAACAGGTGAGACTAGATCGTAGACTACAGTTTTACTGGTAATTTCAGTTTGCACGTAATAACGATTGGACTCTTCTTTGTGTGAGAGAAAGGTGAGAGCAGAGATTCCCTCCAACAAGGTTCTATGTGCCGTCCTTGGAGCTCCTCAACAAGCTCTCGTTGGATGTGGAAATCTTATTGGTCTCATTAAAGGGACAAAGACAGAAACTAGCAGAAATTGTCTGTGTAAGGTTTTAAAGCAGGTGAATCTTTATCGTCACCAGAAACAACGATTCGCAAACCTCGCCAAGTTCAAGGCCAGCGTCTTCAAAATCCTGGTTGCGACAGACGTGGCTTCCAGGTAAGAAGCTCCCCTCAGCCTTTTAAAAGTACAACATCTGTAAATTCCTCTTCCGTTTCAGAAATCACCGCGTTTTGCCATCCTTTCTGTTCTCTCTGACTCACAGGGGTTTGGACATTCCAGCTGTCCAGGTCGTCATCAACCACAACACCCCGGGCCTCCCCAAAGTCTACATCCACAGAGTTGGACGAACAGCAAGAGCAGGTAAGCTTTAAGTGGTCTGATCGGAAAAACGCCAACGTCACCCATGGATGACTTGCTCTGGATCATTACATGTCTAAAAGGTTCTCTTATTCTGCAGGGAGGAACGGAGTGTCCATCACTCTGGTGACGCAGTACGACATCCACCTGGTCCACTCCATCGAACGGCAGATTCGTAAGTTACTTGGTTTTAACGACTGCATTAAAATGTGGGGTGAAGGTAAAACCATTTCCCTGCGTCTTAGCATCAATATGGCCAGTAGCTCCTCCTTTATTACTATTTAATACTTTATATTTATTATTATTATTTTTTTTTACAAAACTGAAAAGGACAAGTCTTCCCTCAGAGGACCAGATAAGAACACATTTAGAGCTTTAACTGACTACCAGGACACAGAGAAGCTGGGAACCCCAGGTCCCAGCGCGTTGGAAGTGTATCTCAGTGCCAACTGGTCTGTTTGTGTTTCCAGAGACGAAGCTGAAGGAATATCCTTTGGTGGAGAAAGAAGTCCTGAAGATCCTCACCCAGGTCAACGTGACCAGACGGCAGTGTGAAATAGTACGCTTCTTCATATTCAGTGACCTCTTCAGATTGTGTTCGTTAATTCTCAGGACTCGTTTCAGGACTATCTTTTTTGACTTAATGTCAGTTAATGCAAGTCTTCAGTCATGCCGTTTAGATTTTTTTTTACTAACTTGTAATGTTTTGGTAGTAACCTCTTTTCTTTTGCGTCGTAGAAACTCGAGTCGACAGATTTTGACGAGAAAAAGGAGATCAACAAGAGGAAGCAGCTGATCTTGGAGGGGAAGGTAAGTTAATTTCTTTTTTTTAAACAGCCAAATATTTGCTTTTGTTTTCACACAGCTGGCACGTTTTAGCGAAGTCAAGTTTAATGTGTGACTCGATATGAAGCTACAAATCCTTAAAGGCCTTATGTGGCACTAGTTATTAGTAAAATTGAGACGTTATTAACTTATTTAGCTTAACATTTAAAAATGGAAACATACTTCAACTCATGGTAAGTTTAGAATACTAAATGCATAGAAAATTAATCATTTTCTTTCAAGGAAATCAACAATTTCTTATAAACAACTTAAGTGAGGGCGTGGTTTATTTTTATAATAATAAATATACCTGCTACCAACTAAAGTACTATATGGCTTCTGATTTGGAAACCGCTAATGAGATAAATTGGCTTTTTTGTTGTTGATTTGTGATCTAACTGCGGTTTCAGGATCCAGACCTAGAGGCTAAGAGGAAGGCCGAGCTGGAGAAGATCCGGACCCACAAGAAGAAGTTTAAACAGAAAATCCAAGAGAGCATTCAGAAACAGAAACATGGACAGCTGAAAAAGAAACTGACGAAGAGAAATCAGATGAAAAAGAAAAAGGCGGCACAAGCAACACAATGAAACCGCCGTGACCCATGTATATACTAAAAGCCTCATTACTGTACAATATCTGTAACATTTCATGTGTGAACAATAAATTTGAACTCGATTTTCATACCATGAAGACTGCTCAAATTGACAGCCTTTATTGATTTAGTTTTACAAGGAACCACCACGTGATGAAACTTCACTGCAAAGACGTTTTCAAATAGGTAATTACATCACGTTGAGCTCACACTCTGCCCGTCGATAGAGAAGGTTGGGATGGAAATGTTCTCATTTACAACTGAATCACTTCTTCAATAATCACTCATTCCTCGTGGCTCAGAAGATGGAAAAAAACAAAACACCAAAGCAATATTACGGCAGCAGTTTTTTTTCCTTTTCTTTTTTTTTTTTTAAAGCTATAACATGTTAGGATTTCAGTGGAACGGGTCGATATGTGAATTCATTACACACAAAAAAAAAAAAGTGATTTGCACAATGTCAACAAAACTGAATTATTTCTAAGTCAATTAAACGTGGAAACATCTACTTGCAACATGATTGTCACATGTCTGCTGAAAAGAGAAGCAGGCGAGAAACAACAGTGGAGTACATTCTTACTGTGTTCAGAAAGAGTCTTTCCTGGAAGAGTAAAAAAAAAAAACATAACTACAATCCCTCGGAGAGTTTGAGGAGAAGATACAAAACTCATGACAAACATAAAGGAAACCGCCTCATTCCTGTCGTCAGCAAGTTGCTACTATAACATATTTTTAGTAAAGCTACACAAAACGGCTAGATAACACCCAACTGATGAACGGAAAATGAACAAAGCGGCGAATCCTCTGACAAAAGCAACGTTTGGATCAACTCAAGATTCGGGTTCACACAGTTCATCGGGAAGGTTTTTTAGGATCCACGTTCATCTCCAGAGGAACTCTACAAGGAATACACAACGCAGGCAGGACAGCTTTGCACAAATCAAAAGTTCACAGAAGGAAAAAATAAATTCTACCAGCTTTCGTTTTACTCCACAGAGAAGGAAGGAAGGTGGCTATTTCCATCCGCCCATCCTTTGAGAAACATCCCAGCTGCTAACTCACTGACCTCATCTCTACATGGCCTGATTCTATTAAAAAAATAAAATACAAGTCCTTTTCTGTGGGTTTCCTGAGCCTTCCGATGTCTGGAAGGCTTTTTTTATGCTGGTAGTTTGATTTTTAACTACATTCATGCTTGTGCTGCAGCCGTTTATCTGAAGGTGATAGGTTATAGGCACTGATTCAGGTTTCTCATTCACTTTTCACTTATCTGCTTGCCATCATCCAATCAGTACTGATGGCATCTCTGCTGTGTGTAACTGGGGTTTCGCTTAGTTTCAAAATCTTTTCATCCACACAGGAACCAAAAGGTTTTTCAGATTACATTGATTTTTTTTTTAAAAACATAGGGTTATGTTGACATTCGACACATATTTACTTCGTGAAGTCTTAATTTTTCAACCCCTGATTTATGTGGCTGGGCGATACGGCCACCAGCCTGGCTATATTGCTCGTCGTGTGAACGTTATTCACAAAATCAAAATGCTGTGTGAAATGACACTGGGTTTACAACTATATCTGATGTGTGGTCATCTCTTGGGACTCATCAGTCCTAAAGCCACATTTCCCCTCGACCTTTTTAACCCCCGACAACGACCTGAACCCTTTCTCCAGACGTGGGAACTCGTGTCCTTCTCTTCCGCAGCCACCTTCCTTTTTCTACCCCTCACCTGTGGTGGATTGATTGCCACGGCCGCCTGAAAGCCTCGACTACTCTCATGCTTTCCCCCTTTTTGTTTGGTTTCTTTCACCTCAAGCAGGGATTTGTGTGATGAGTGTGGGCAGTTTCACAATCCCCTGAGGAATCAATCAATGCAAAGCATTCAAGCGTTTGCCAATCTAATCAGAAAGACATCTGGTCATGAAGCACAGCAGGACATCAACAACCCCTGCTTTTGAAAAAGATTAGAATAAGGAAAAGCCTTCGCTGAAACATCAAATGACATTGAGTTGAATATTCAATGCTGGTTGTGTTTGACAGTTTCAATTACTTTTTTTTTTTTTTTGCAATTTTGTGCTCTGTGATAAGAAAGGTACTTCAGAGAAGAAAAAAACTGTCCCATGATGATTGCGACATCGGTTTGCGATTTGCGCATCATGCCTTGAAAAACAGTCTGAAATCCCTGTGCCACTCCACCACTGACGTTTGGTCGACACCACCCCGTTAGAGACCTCGTGAATGTGCCAGTGGTTCTCAAGGCAAACAACAGGTATTTCAATTCAAGGCTCTTTAATCTCAGACTCGAGCACAGAAACCGTGTTTTCATTTCCTCTCCGAGAGGGTGCCTTGACTGCTGCTTTCTTCAGAGGCTGCTGAGGTTTTTGGGCCCCGCTCGAAGACCGTTGGTGCCGCTCTCCTCCCATGATAAACCAAATTTAAGAGTTACAGGTTGAGAAACCAACCTACTTTAAGCGTGAGGACTTTGTGTTCCCTGTTCGATGGCCTTCTCTAATCATGGTCCTTGCAAGTTTGGAGAACGAGCTTTCTTTCCTTTCCTGGAGATTGTGGGTTGAAGGGGTTGGCTGGATTATTTTGTTGGGAGTTGAGCCTCATTTGGATTCCCACGAGAGACCGATGAGGTCTCCCCTCCGTTTCCCTCAGCAGCTTGACCACACGCCGCCATCTTCTCGACTTTCTTCCTTCACTTTGCACGGGCATCGGCCCCTGCCTCCTGCTTGTTCACCTGGCCGCTCTAGCCATCTCCACGCCCGTCTGTTCATGCTCTCCTCGTCTTCTACCCTCTTATTTCTCCCGCTGGTCATTGGTTTGGTTTCGCTATCCCGTCGCTTTCACTCGGTGGTGCTTCGGTTGTAGCAGAGGAAAACAGGTATCCATTTTATGTTTTATTATTTCCCAGATTAAAAAGCTGATGAACTAAGCTCAGTTCAAGCCTAGCTCCCTTCTTTCAAGTGACCTGGAAACAAACAAAAAAAAAGTTAACAACCTTTTTTTTTTTACAGAACACGAAGATGATTTAAAAAAAATAAGATTTCTTTCACACAAAATAAATTAGAAATACTAAGTAAATGTTTTTTGTCTCCAGTGGAAGAAAATAATGACTTAAATGAGATGGAAATGAATGAACAGTACTATATAGATTAATAACCTTCTAAATGGCCTTAATGAACCTTTCTGATTATTAGAATCACTTAATGTCAAAGTCATCAAAGACAGTGGATTTCACACGAGCTGCAGGATAAACTGGAGCAGGAAAACTTGAAAAGGCTGGAAACATCTAAACTTTTGACCGGGCTAGACTTAAATAAACAAGATGGGATTCACATGATAAGAAATAACAAGTCTGACGAGATAACTATTATACAACTGGACTCATTCCTTTAAGTTAGGAAACACAAGAACTGCTCTACTTCCCAAGCCTTAAATGTGCTATAATGCAAGTACAAAGTTTTATGCACTTACACTTTAGTACTGTGACAGTCCAGTTACCCCACCATGCTGGTATGCGCGTTCACCCTGGTAAGTCGAGTCCTGGGACAAAGCCACGTCGATTTGGGACTTGAACTCATCGCCCAGGTAGCTGTCCTGGAGGACAACAGGACAGAGACGGCATTGTAGACACATTTTCAATCTGTTCGTTATTTATCATACGTGCAACAATTACATAGAACTAGTTAAAGTCTTATAAAAAATACATACTAATAAAAATATAAAAATCTTAAGTCACAGGCTTCCAACAACAATGCTAATTCAATATATATAAAGAAAGAAAAGTAAAAAATATATGAGAATTGAACCATAGAATAGTGCACGTTAAAATTAGTATAAAACTGTATATATTATATTATTTGATGTCTTGTATACCTATATTACTCCTTCCTTACTTTTACTGGATTTGCTTAATTCAAATTACGAACAATGTGACCAGTACAACAAAAATGTACCATTCAATACTGTACCAAATTCAATACAGTATACTTCTCCAAAAGAGGCTAGAGCATAGCTCTCAAATAAGATCCATTAAACATATTCGCTTTAATATAAAGTACATAATGAACAAGCAATAATTCCCAAAGTGCAAATTAAGATGTATTTTTGCATTCTCTAAACAAAAAACATATTTATGAATCAAAAAGAACTTAATAAAGAAAAGTTTAGCATTAATTATCATAAACGTATCTGAAATGATAAATCTTCATTCACTAAGTGACAGTGAAGTGTTACCTGGGACAGCTCCGGCTGGGAAAGGCCGGGCTGGCTCATCTGAGAGGGCTGACTCATGGAGATGTAGCCCTGCGTCAGCGGCCCCTGGGAGAAGGGCTGGGAGGCCCCATCCTGGCTGGCCTGGCTGTTTGCTCCGATACCCTGCCCGGCACCCTGGTGCGCCGATCCACGGACCCTCTGCCGCCCGCCACGGCCAGGCTTACCCTTCATAGCTCCACGACCTGGATGGGGGAAACAGAGAACTGAGGACTGGAGCCAAAACAAACACAGTAGCCCACCATGGTTCTAAGGTCATAATGTGTTATTTACACTTAATAAAAGAGGAGTCATGGCCACTAAAGCTTGGGATATACTGTGGAGTACTGCTGGTGGACAATAAAAAAAAGTGATTTGGTCCCAGTAACTGGTGTTTCTTTATCTAGTTCATAACCTCACATAATGGTTTACTCTCCTGTAGTGTGATTGGATTAGTTTTTTCCTGGACCAAAGTTTGCTCATTTTCGGTTCATGTAATGGTTCAGTGGACCATCTCAGCGCTGTACCGTACCTCCAGCAGGGCCGTTGGACTGACCCAGGTAACTGGGCGGAGGCATTGGCGGCATCACGAGGTTGAAGGGTATGGGAATATTCATGGCGGCCATGTGACCGGGGCCGGCCCCAATCATTCCAATCTGGTCGTGAGTTTGAAAGTACATGTTGGACGGACGCCCGGCTGAAAGAGAGCGTGTAGAATGAGACTCATGTCAGTTTCTCATGAAGAAAACAAGACCAGGCAAGCTTTGTTTTGCAGGACTGCAATGCAGCCGGTTTCTAAAAAAAATTAATAAAAGAGTAATTTATTATCTTGAGTCAAACCATGAGATATTAAACTATTACCTGCGTTGCTGCGGTCGTAGGCAGAGCCAGGGATGAGGGCCTCGCGGGCATCGTACATCGCAGTGCTCATGAAACGTCCTCCCTGGAAAACAGCAGTCACCATTTCATACAGCTGCATAATTCTCAGATTTAGGACTGCAACTAACAATCGTCTTGTCTTATGATGAGGTTTGCCTCCAGAGCATGATGGGTAGTTTGTTTTACTCACAGGGTTCACAGTGTTGACCAACTTGCGGGGCTTGCTAAACTGCATGAGGCTCTCCCGTAGGTTGTTCAGCGGTCCCTCCACGAGGACTTTCTGCTCCTTGTAGTTGTTCAGCAGGTTGTTCCACAGCGGCTGCTTGGAGAGGGCCTTGGGGTTTCCCACGATGATCACACCATACCTTCGTTCGCAACACACACACAAGACTGTTGCTCAGGGACGGGGTATAAATGTTGTAGAATCTTTTTAACTATTCTGGTTATTGTGTGTAGAAATGTCAGTGGTGTGATTATTCTTACTTTACACACCTACATAGAATGAATAGGAGGCACGTGTAATCTAATTCTCAAGATTGTGTTCACATGGCAACAACTTTTTGTCTAGTTGTCAAAAATATCAGATTTGCATGATTCTTAATTAGCCTCGACATGGAATATATAAAAAGCTCATCATAAACTCATGAGCTGGTCCTAATTATCCACTGTGAAGGTTTTTACTTGGCTCTGGTCAGCGCCACATTGAGACGACGTGGGTCATTCAGGAAGCCGATGCCCTGGTGCTCATTGGCACGAACACAAGACAGGATGATGAAGTCCTTCTCCCTGCCCTGGAAGGCGTCCACGCTGGCAATTTCAACTTGCTGTAATGTGACGGGACAAGAGAAAGGTGAGGAGGAGATCGCATGGTCAAAAACAGAGGAACAAATTATGTCCAACGCTCTAATGATGATTAAATGCTACAATCAATGTGAAGTGGAATCTATTTTCAGCTCAGGAAAGCATGTCATACCTGATAGAGTTTGGTGTGCAGGGAACCGCTGAACTGCATGTACTGGACCAGGTAGGAGCGCTGACCCTCATACGGGGTGATGATGCCGATCTGGTCAGGTTTGGCTCCGGCCTTCAGCAGCCTGGTGGTGATCTTCTCTACGTTGGCAGCCTCCGTCCTTAAAGACATCAGCATTAGTTAAATAATGTACTGCTCAGTCATGTCAAAGTTACACCTTAAAAGTTAATGGGAGTAAACTAATGGTAGTTTAGGCAAGAAAGTAATTTGAAAATTATTGGATTTCATTTACTTGCTAGGTGAGGTTAGTATTCCTGTTGATCATGATTGACAAGTCGAGGGCTTTCTCCACTATTAAGGTATACTCAATGGTGGAGAAAGCACCCCCTAGTGTTTGATCTCAGCTAACCCATTCTCAACCACTGTGTTCGACTTTGTACATTAGGAATCAGTTCGTGTAAATTACATAAAACAACCAAAGAAAAACTGAGATGTTACCTGTTAAGGTAGGATGTTCCTGAGCTGGCAATCTCCTCCTGACCCTGAGTCACGTAGAAGAACATTGGCTTGTCAGGCTGCGGCCACTGGAAGTCAAACCCTTTCTTGATGCGGTCAGCTGGGGAGAACATGACGATTTTCATTTTAGTCTTAAGAATGGCTTGCTTTATATCTGTCGATGTACCAGCCAGAGTAAAAAAAGAATTTGCACCTCCATCAAACCAGATAATGAATGAATCTTGACAAACCTGCAGTGACACCATTTTGCAGGGAGCCCTCATAGAAGATGTTGGAAGGGAAGGCACTTAGAGCCGGGTGCATGCGGTACTGGACCTGTAGGCGGATTGGCCGGATCCCCAGAACCACCAAGCGCTCAAACAGAGACTGTGACAGTCCTGCTTTGGCTGCCTTCTTACACATCACCACAGGACCAAGCTGGCAGTGATCACCCACCAGAATGAGCTGGGAGGAGGAAGATGAGTCACACAAGTTGACAGTTGGTTTAATATAAGATATATGAGAAGAAATAGTCTTTTTATTTTCGTATCATTTGTTTTATTCTCAATTGTCTCTTGCTGCTTCGCTGCCTTAAATAGAAAAGTTCCTTCAATGTTAAAATTAATTTTCATCCATCACTGTTGAAAATAAAGTATGGGCAGTTGCAGGGTCACATTAGTTTTACTACCATGAAGTGGGTTGGGGACTAGTTGTTATTTATCTGTGTGTGTGTACATGTTTACCTGCTTGGCTCCAAGCACCACAGGCACCATGCACTCTGGCTCGGTGGCCTGGGTGCTCTCATCAATCAGGATGGAGCGGAACTGCATCTTGGCCAGACGAGGGTCTCCGGCCCCAACGCAGGTACAACAGATGACATCAGCATTCTGGACAACAAAGATGACAGTTTGCAATCATTTAATAGAAGCCGGGATACACATAAGGGTCTTCTGCTCAGATTATGATGATGAATTATCATCCTGTCAGGTGGAATTGGTTCTATATGGAGATTACTAATGCAGGTCGGTGTTGTTGTTTTTTTAATCACAATACACAGTAAGGATATAGCACTAGTACACTCATTTCAACAGTCAGAATTAGTATGGAATTGCTTGGCACAAACTACTTGTGGCATTAGCAGTGCCTGAAAAGCTGTAGCTTTGAAGCTTCTCCTCACCATCAGCAGCTCCCTCTCAGCTGTGCGCTTCAAAGCCCTGTAGCGTTTCTCATCAGCAGATGACAGCTCACCAGTCTCATCCTTCAGCTGCTGCAATTTCTGAAGCTCCGGCATACTATGGAGACAGACACATCCGGGTGACTACGGCAAACACGCACTCCAGTTGTACGTGACTAAGCTAAACTGTGATATTTGGCAGGCAAAACTACAATAACTAGCTTTCTATTTCTTTTAGATGCATGCGCCTGTCATCCAGGTGTGAATTAGACAATATAGATCAAAAGTACCAGGAATCCTGACAAGAGTGAGTATAGGTAATAGGGGTTGTGAAATGTGAGCTCAAAAGTGACAGGACAAGTTTTAAAAAAAACAAGCTGCTCGTACTTGACTGACTAGTTCTCAAATTTGTTTTTGTACAAAGACGAATGCAAATGTCAATAACTTTTGAATCCAGAGTCAATTCCCTACACGCCACTGACCTGTCCATGTTGCTGATCTGGTTGTGCAGAGCCAGGAAGGAAACTGGTGACTCGATGGCCTCCCTGCTCTTGGCACACAGCCTGACAACCTTCAGTCCAGTTTTGTCAATCTTCTCAGTCAACTGATCGACAGCAATGTTACTGGGAGCGCACACCAGAACTGGCCTGCACACGTTCATACAGACACACACGAGTTAGGACAAGGACGGTTCCTCAAAATACAGCTAGAACACCAATTAGAACATTACGTATTTCTAGTATTATCTATTAACTTATAATAAAAAAAGGTATGGTGTACCCGTTGCCTTGTCGGGACAGGTGGTAGACAATAGTGGCAGAGGTGACAGTCTTCCCAGTGCCAGGAGGACCCTGGATCAGACTCAGAGGTCTCTGCAGTACTGTCTTCACAGCGTAAACCTGAACAGAAAAAGAGGATTCATCCGAGGTGAATTGTTGCAAATATTTCTAAGAATCCTGGGAAAAAACACACTCCACTCACTCTACTTGCAATAATGATGATGTGAGAACTAAATCCCACATTTAAACCAAATCAGGTAACATGCTTTGCCCACTTAAATAAAGGATTGTCCTACTAAGTCACATACTTCCTTTGTAATGTATTAAAAATAGCTGAGCTATATTGATAGAATATTAAAATATATTTAAATTAGTCAACTCAACTCATACTTTTTCCTGCCATCAGGTCTTGAAGACTTAAGAAAATTAAGGACAAAATAATAAGAGGAATCACAGGGACACAGTGTTTGATGAGGTCTGACCTGTGAGTGATTGAGGTCAGGCAGGCCCTGGGCAGTGAAGCGCTTTGGCAGCTGGCACTTGATGGTGACGTCCTCGACCTCGTGGCCCAGCAGTTTGTGGTAAATGTAGCCAGACACGGAGGTCTCGTCCACCGCAAACGTCTTCAGGGCGCTCTGCATCCTGCAGCAACACAAACGAGAGTCAATTCCACCCATTTATCAGTGGACTTCTGTCATGTGGGCTGGCATCTTTACTTTACAAATGATAGACAGATTTCTACAAAAGTACCAACTGTAAACAATGCAAACAATTTAGTTTCTTCGCATTATTTAGAATAGTAATAGTAATATGATGAATTAAGGGCTGTAAAATGAAATGTTCCTAACTAATTAGGAATTTGGGAGTATAAAACGTCCTCTTACCTATCAAAGGATGTGGATTTCCACACAAAGTCCACCTGGAAGTTGTGGGGGATTTCCACCGGCGCTCCAACACTGCTACGCAACTCAATGGCAATTTCGTCACCATAGTCTTTGAAACAGGCTGTTAAGGAACGTTATGGCATCTATACTGTTCTAGTTTTATTGTTAAAGGGATAGTTCAGTAGATGAAGAGAGACCCATGTGTATTACTGTATATGTCTGAAAACTCAAGCAGCAGACAGTATGAGACTCAACAAATTAAGATGGCACTTGGAAACATGACACCCTAGTCGTGTCAATAAAAAGTGGTTTTATAAAGTTTAAGAAGTTGCCATTTGTATTTGTACATCCCAAGGTATTCGAAAGGAATGTTCATGATTGTGAAGTTGAAGAAAACGTTTGAGAACTACTCCTGTAATGCAATGGATGACACATATGGAACAATGTAACAGTGTAAAGGATACTGTCTGGAACTTTGATGACGTGACCGATGCCTTTCCACAGCGGGGCCAGGTCTCCCTTGTACCGCAAGCAGATCTCGTCACCTTGCATCAGCCGCATATCTGGGATTGATACATGACACCAGTTCAGACACCGTTCTGTGCTCAGAATGACCCACAAGTAAACTGAGGAGGGTGGGCTAGGTTCATAAACTAAATGATACAATACCGTGCATGGACAACAACCCACAAACGGAGGCAAGAACAAAACCAAGCACACATGCCACCAAAAGATGCAGGGTTGGGGAGGTTGCGTGCAATTCTCAGGACTGAAGGGAGATGGGGGGGGCTCTATCTGTACCACAGAACCACTGGGAGGAAGTCAAACTCAGTATTACCACCTGAATCCGTCTTGGGCAGAGTGAAATAGGCAATCCGCTTTTTATTCAGTCCCAGGTCCCACCTGACTGTTATATTGTCTTGGGTCTGCAGAAGAAAAAGAATGAGAAAATACATGAACATAAAATAATAAAGAGGCATTATTTGGCAGGGAGATGGCATTATTTTAGCTTAAGCAAGATTCCTCACACCATGAATGTGGTCTGGCACAGCTGTAGAAGTGGATGAGGATCATTGTGTGCCTCACTTTGTAGGTGCCCAGTGAGGCCAGAGCATAACAATAACATCCTATATGTATATTTGATAACTAGGTTTCTGAGAACACTTTTATGTCACCTGAACTGCTCTACATTTGGACCATGGACATTCAAGGAAGAAAAACACTGTTTTATGGGTACAGCTCACGTCTCTTATTTGACTTTGATTGCTTGAATCAGAAGTAATCAACATCACTGGATTTTCATACCAGAGTTTATAGCGATAACAGATTAAACTCAAATGTATCACTCCTAGGTTTTATGTTCTGTTTTCTGGTCAGCCATCATCAAACATCTGTGTTAATCATGGACTGAACAACAAAAGGACCACAAATAACCTAAGTAATTCATGATCTGTTATTTCCCCCATTAACTTTGATTATGGATGCAATTTAGTCATATAGAGTAGAGTCTGTCTGTTAGTAAGAACACTTTTTACATAATTTATCATCATTTCCGTTCAGTCACGAGAGGCTAATAACTCCTGAATGTCGGGTTTGATATGAGTGACATCATTTCACCTGAAACATTTAGCCTAATAAGTCATTTCCAGTATTCAAAGACACTATTCTGGGTTATTAAATAATTAATCACCATCAGAATATCAATAAATACAGACACAAACAATGAATAAGTAATGTAAATCCATTCTGCCAATAGAAACGGGTCCTGTGCTTCTAAGCAGGACACAGTATGACATAGGTTGTGCAGATGTTTGTTAAACAGTAGATAACAGGCTACAGAGAGGAAACGCTGCTACTGAAACAAACATATTTCCATGTTTCCTCTCTCCTCGCAAGTTTTCCTTGCCTCTCCATGCATCCCCATGTAGGAAGGACTAAGACGCAAGTGAGGAAATGCAATTTAAGAGACTTGGGATGCAGCCTTTGCATTGCAAAGTTTCCTACTTATGAATGCAGTTCAGGTACCTGGGACTCCTTAAGCTTCTTGTCATAGTCAGCCTCCAGTTTGACCAAAGGGCCAAAGATGTTTTGGTACTGGTAGGCATCCTCATAGCGCAGCAGCACATGCTGGGGTTCCTCGTCCACTCCGGGTTTCTCCAGGTCTTCCAAAGTGGCAGTGGGGTTGTCCTGAGAGATCACAAAGTCAAAGCAACCGTCAATCCAAAGTACATCACACATCATATTACAAACTCTCATTCCACAAACAAACTGTACTGCACAGTGGCAGATGCCTTTTAAAACGGTTGTGCTATATGTGGATACCAATCTGTGTAAGCAGCCATCACTTAAGGCGTTTTCATTTTGATTCGTACCGTGCCCGAGTATGATTACCTGGAATCTGACCATGAAGTGTACCTGTGCTTGCCAATGAAAGTTTACAACCATCCAGTCACAGATTCACTCTGAACATGTAACCCAGGCGAAAAAGCCTCCCAGCTGTTCAGCCATACCTTCCAGAGCTCCTCCAACTTGTTGATCTGCTGGGCAGTGATCTGACGGGCCCGAAGCTGCTCCTGCTCGGATGGGATCTTAACCAGCCAGGACAGAAAGCAGCGGTCCTGGATCAGTGGTTGCCATTGAGAGCTGTCCCAGTTGATGTCCTTCAGGCTACTCTGGCTGGCACAAGGCTGCCTGTATCGACAAGCAAGGTTCACACAGTCAAAAACTTGGCTTAAGTGTTGTTTTATACAGTGATTCAAATATTGCAGAGGATTTTAAAATGCTATTTGTCTTTTATTTCATTTTAATTTTGATCTAAATCTACTTAACTCATTCAATAGCCGTTTTGGAGCAAGGCTACAGCCATTGTTTTCTATTTGGCTTACAATTTAATTCAGGGACTCTGCATCTGTTTCCTGAACGAACCTGACTACAAACTTCCTGTTTCGAAGTTAAGTTCACGCTCCAGAGTATCTTAAAATGACTGTCAACCATTGTCAGTGCATACAAAGCCACCAGCACCTACCTGCAGAGTAGCACCACCACAGAATCAGCCTTAGCCGGGATGAAGCCCAAGAGGAAGACATTGCGACATCCGCAGTTGTAACACTCCAGCACTGTCTCGCCCAGCGGCCCATCTTTATGCAATGTAACCTCTTTGCATTTGGCTCTCACCAAGTGGTTCACAATGTGACTGTTAATCAGAGAACGGGAGTCAAACGACTGGGAAAATAATCTGAACTTTGAATTCTGTAACAGTCGTCCTGGGAGCACTGCTGCAGAAATGTATTGATAGTTTTCATGATAACAACAACTAGATCCAAAATAGACCACATGACAGTTTTAAACATACAATGGTAGATTCTTGCTAATGTCAACAGCTAACAGGACATACACTTGGATCCATAGTTCGCTACCAATAAAGCAGCAATAGAAATGTCTGTAGACACTACATCATAAAGATCTAACTTTACACACATTCAGCCGATTGCGATGTGGGTCACAACAGTACAGGAATCCACATTTACTGTAGTGTTTATTATTACATAACGTTTAAGTGGTGTGTTCTGGTGGATATATGAGAGTTAATCAGGTGACTACATACCTGCCAGATGTGTTGCCACGTCCATTACAGAACCACTTTTTGCTGGTATTGCAGTAAACCACACACGCCGGGTCATGGATACCACAGTAGCTGTAAAACAACAAGGAATGACAACAGCATCTGAATTACTGCAGTATTTAGTCATAAAGACAGACATGAGTACATGTCTTACCTAAAGCAAGCCAAAAGCAAGGCCATGCTTAATTGACAACAGTGATTGATATCACAGGGGTTAGCAAATTGTGTCTACTATGTCATATGCATTTTAAATACAACATGGTTTAACAGGAAATGTGGTGGGGTCATGCTCTCTACTTGTAGGATGCTTACACACTCCCAGATAAAGTGGCAATCTCGAAATTTTTATTTTAAATAAATGTCGGATGTGTCACTATTGCTGAAGGGGGTAACAAAATGGAGATCGAGTCAATGGCCTACTGATGTATTTCAATATTTTGTATTGTATATTTTTGTATTGTACTTTATTTATTTAAACAGGGACAGTGCACGATAAAACATTAGCTTCATTTTAAACAAGCAGAGATGCATTGCACCAGGTTTCAGCAAACTTGCTATTTTCCACCTGTAGTCCCGGGGCAGATTATTACAAACTGGGCGCTGTATTACAGTTTTTCTCCATTGAATACAGACACAAAAAAATAATGATTCACACAATTCTCACCGAAAGCGAAAATATCAACTTATAAAGACTCCAGACTGCTAAATTAAGGACAATTCCATGGTCAAATAGAAATCCTAAAATCATCCAGGACTTAAATATCAAGGACTGTCACTTTGAATTTCTAGGTCAGTTGTTTTGTTTTTTTTAGTTTTATTTGTTGGAATTCATGTAAAATGTGTTAAATTAAATAGAATGGATGGCAGCATTGAAAACTAATTCTGAAAACGGTTCCTGCAGCTCAGTGGTGTGCTGTGTTAGTGATATGTGGAAGTCTTGAATGAGTACTAGGCCTGCTTGTGATCTTTGCCAGTATAATTTAGAAAAGTCAACATTGATGCATTTTGGGGTCTGTGTGTATTGTGCACGATCAGGGACTGCGCGGTTGTATAATTATCAAGAAAAACAACAGGACTAATGTACAATAATCACTTCCTCGGTAGTCGACCGACATCCATACGTGGTGTGGTTCCTGTCAGTGAACGTTACCTGCATGCGTGCACAGGCAGGTCTTTGGTATAGTACGTGTCTTCTTCATCCTCCTCAAAGTTGAGCTCGGCTAACAGCTGACTGGCTTTGGCCACCGAGTCATCTACTCCACCGTTGTGAAGACCCTCATCAGGACCATTTACCTGTAGGACAACACAAGGTTTACCAAGCAGACCGAATGCTAACGATTAAAGTTAACGGTTAGCGGCTAGGAGAGGCAGCGCGGAAAAGCCAGTTAATTATAAGTTGACAGAATGTCAACAATCTTAACTCGTATCTTTGACCATTAAAGTTACGTCCGTGTATCTGGATTACTTGGAACAGTTCAAAACAAACGTGCTACGACACAAAACATTACTTTAGGAGTTTAAGTAAAGGGCTTGCTCGCTGGCAGCGAGCTAGCGGTTAGAGCTAAGCTAACACGAAGCTAGGTAACGCTAGATCCAATAATAGCGAGCTAGCATGCAGCCCCGGGTGAGCTAACGAAGCTAACGTCGGGAAACCGCGCTTTATTGTGCCTTCCTGTAAAATTGAAAGCGCCAGACCTGATTGTCCAGCTGGCTCTGGGTCTGGCCTTGAGTTTGCGTCTGGCTGGGAAGAGTAAAGTCGGTGAAGTCGAACTCGGAGCCCTGGGTGTCCGCTCCGAGCAACTCGGCTTCCTCGGTGTCTAGGAAGGTGAGGGTCTGGGAGCTCGGCCCGTACGCCTCCACACTCATCTCGACTCTCAACTTTCGCTTTACTGAGCGGTTTCCGGTGTTCGTCTACAGATGAACCAAATCCTCCGCCGCTTTTGATGATCAAAAACTGGTTTGTAGGCCGACGCTCTGTGTATAATTTTGAACCAAAACAAAAATGGAACCGATCAGAACCTCGACAGCTCCACCAGGTCCAACAGCGACGGTGACGAACTTCCCTGCGCCGCTCAACGTGTGACGTCGTTCGCGCTGTCGACGAGGCTGGAGAGGCCGATCGTCAGTGCAGGAAGAGGTCTCACTCCGATCATATTCCCGGGCAACCAAATAGAATCGCGGGCCTCTGCAGAGCAAACGGAGAATGCCAGTGGTCGAAAGTAAGTGCATTCACTCAATTACCGTTCTTGCGTAGATATTTTAGGTGCCTGTATTTTACTCGAGTGTTTCTCTGTTATACTTTCTGTTATTGAGTGCCTTTCTGTCACTCTTGTAGTGCTACCTTTACTCAAGTCAGAGATCTTCTATTACATCCACTACTGGAAAATACCTATTAAATATACTGGCTCAACTGTTACTGCTCCTTATATACATATTTATTCACAGCACGCACTGTGAAAAACAATAATGCTCAGCCTATACGCTTGTCAAAACTTTACGCTGAAGTTAATCTGACCATGTATTCGGTCTGTAGTTATCACAAGGCTGAATTTCCAAGCAAGCAGGTTGATCCAGTCTTTATTCATTACACTGGAACTTTGACAAAATATGCAAACTGTACCCGGCTTTCAAACTACAATCTCTTAATTCAGTGTACCAATGCTGACATTGCAACATTTGGTGGAATTGGAAAATTGAAAAGAGTGTAAACAAGCTGTTGTTGCAGCCCCTGTGATGTTTTAAACCTTTTCAATTTGAAACAAGGGGTGGATGACGATACCTGTGGAGGCATGTAAGCATACATAATACCATAACATACATAACCAATACATTTTCTTCTTCTCCTGGTTGTGATAAACACTTGCAGGATCTAAACCCACAACTGCAGATTAGGCCAATTATTTAATTAGTTTGCCAACTCTACCAGCTTTATATTAGCCCAGTTGACAAGTGCATTACATACTTTTAATAGGTATAACTAATAACTATTGGTAAAATACAGTTGCAGTAATAAACACAAAAATGTTACTTGCAGTTGCACTCCTTTAGTTCTCTTTATTTAAAAGCTTTTTTTTTTAAAAAAGAGCTAAGATCACTTATTGTAAGAGTGATTTGTTAATGTCAGAATCAAAAACAGAGGAAGTTACAATAAATCACAGATGTTACAACAGAGCACACCAAAGATTAAAAAAAAGTATTTTTGAGGTAGCCACAACATCTGACTTATTAATACATATTTGAACTGACCCACTGGGTATTTTTAAGGCCTTTTCATAATACACATGAACAATAGCAAGGCACGGGGTCAGAGGTCACCTCATATGTAAACTTGAGGCATTCACTTTTGTGAGCATTTTATTCGCAGCTCCTCCACAACCCTTTCCTTTCTCAGCACTCACAAAGCCAGTAAAATATCAGTGCCGGCAAACTAAAAGCTGGCTGTCATTTCAACAAGCCCATCAGAATTTCTTTAACCACAACCAAGATTTGAATGACAAAAGGGAGAAGAAGTTCAGTTCTGTTCAGCTTAGTGGACCAGGATGCTACTTTCTGGTACAAACATGTAGCAAAGCACAAAGAAATTAAACATACTGCTAAAAAAATAACATCAATTTACTTAAAGTCACTGGCACCAACTTGCTTAACTGCTGAAATGCTTGTAGTTAAAAACTCTGAAAGGCCATGAGACCACAGTGTAAGCTTCCGAAGACTAGCAAAGACCGTTGACGACAAACTTTAAATTTTTATGGGGGATACACAGGCTGCTGAAGCAGAATGCAGGCCAACGCTTACGTTTCTACTTAAATGGTTTTAACTGAAGCTGTGTTGGGTGACATGGGCTGATCCAACAACTCAGTAGTCAGGGAAACACTGGTCTACACAGTGAAACAGAAGACAATCCAATAAAAAATCCATAAAACAGAACAATTACACATGGGAGCAGCACCATCACCAACACAGTGACATCATCTGCTGCAGTTTGTTTAAAAGTTCAAAACAAACCAAAGCTCAGGAACATAAAGCAAAACTCAACTACAAAGCAGGATAGCTCACATTATAATTATTAGGGCTAAAAAAGAAAAAAATCCAAATAGATGTGTGTATTCCGCTACAAATTTCAAGTCAAAGTGACTGAAAATAATAATACTAGCAAGCATTCACATTACTAAAATTGCGGTCCACATTCCAGATTAAAAATGTAAAAACAAAATAAAGAAAGTGCTACAGAAATAAAATTCCAGGCCCAACTCTGACTGAACTGGGAGTCCAACTTCATCACAGCAAATCCTCCGGTAAAATAAGCAGCTATATCTGATTCAATGAAGGGTACAAAAGCTTTCACCAAGGAATACAAATTAGTGTTACACAAAAAAGAAAAACATTAGACTTACAATGTTGCCTTTAAGTTGAAGGTTTTCTACACAATTTAAGATTCTTAAAAAAGTGAGTAACTCAGGATGTTAAATGAACAAGAGAGAAAATTCCTATGATTCATTCAGTTATTTCAAAATCATATTAATGGTAATTAATGTTTGTGTAGTACACAACTTCAAAACACAGCTCCCTCAGAGGAAACTGATTCATTCACTCTGGAAGTTTCTGTCATAATAAATGCAAAATTATTATATTGCAATAATATTGTGAAGCCAAAATATGATTCTTATAAACCTACAATTAAATAATTGAACTTGAGATCTGTAAAAGAACATTGCACAGCCTGAGGCCAGATCTCAGTGGGGCAGGTTTGGGCGTGTTTTGGTCAGAATTGGGCTGAAAACATTGGGGGGAATATGAGCTGGAACCAACCCGTTCCCTGATTTAAATAACCTTTGTAAAAGAAGGCAAAATTACAACTTCTTATAAAGAAAAAGGACTCAAGAAACAATTCAACATCAAGTGTGAAACAGCACAGTTAGGCTTGAGACTCCCACGTTATCTTCTTACAATGGGGAAACATTAAACCATAACTGAGTCAAGGCTAGGAAAACATGAAGTAAAAACATAAAGAGAAACAAATGCTGGTCATATGTGATACACTTAAGTTTAAATTTTGTCTAAGGACAACAACAACAACAAAAAAGAAGACGTTTGGCTACTTGTGGTTAAGTGCATTTTCTCTGTGTGGTGAGGGCTGGAGAGACTGGATGGCATCTGGAGGTCACTTAGTGGAAATGCTGCTTGCAGTGGATTTTCTCTTCAGCCTGATCCAGCAGATCCAGCATCTCCTGGATGATGGCCTGCAGCGCACGGCCCAGGTCTTCCCCGCTGTAGGGCTTTCCAAGAGGAGGCACATGAACGAAGGCAGAGCGACCATGGCTCAAGTACAGGGACGTGTAGTAGGTGAAATCACATAAATACCTGTCGGGGAAGAAAGAAAGCCTTGCATCAGATTATTGTAAACGAATGCAGTGTAATACAACAGTCCTACAATAGATCCTCAATAGATTTGCACAGAGAATAGATTTGAGCCTCTTTTGAGGAACCCAATTCTTCCTCCAGACTAATGTGTTATCGTGTATCCCTCCGGAGCTGAAGCTTGTCAGGCAAAACAAAATGCTGATTTTAACTGTAAAAAAAGTAAAGTTAATAATTACCTTCCAGCATCTTTGGAGACAGACACAGTTACTCCAAGCCCTGAGGCGGTCACTCTCTTACACACCGATTCCATGTCAATAACTGAGTTGATACAGTCCGGCCCTCCCACAATGCAACACTGCGAGTCAGGACAGAAGCTGCTGTTGTCGAGGCCCTTGTAGCCATGATTTCTGCCACACTTCTCCAACGTGACGGTGGTGGCCATACCCGAGACTCCAACATGAACTACCAACTGGAAATCATAGGAATAATAAAAAAAAAAGAATGACTCAAATACTCCCGTCTCTAATCACAATATATCTGTGATTCTCTGCCGGTTTGAACCTGAAGTGTCTAAAAAGGAGCAGAGATGCATTTACATGTGTTGTTATCATCCATTTTTTCTTTCAAGCTAGCAGATTTGATTATAGTCGCTGCATTGCACCTTTAAAAGTGGAGTAATGTGGAGAGGTCACACCACGTTCTCCTCTTACCATTGGATGATACTTCTTCCATAATGAAGGAAGCAAACTCTGGACTGTCTGGTACTCTACAGGAACCTCGGATACATGCAAGTCCACTTCACCACCCAATCCAAGCTTCTTCAGTTCCTGTGAGGACAAACAAAACGTAAAAGTCCAGGACCCCCACTGACACCGACTCTTATTCCCCCAATCAACAGTACACATACATTAACCCTAAATAAAGCCTCCACTTTTAATTTGATCCTTGGATCCTCTTAATTTTTAAAAACTGAACAACTCTTAAAATTTCAAAAACGTATATTTCACATATGCTTTCATATTTTTTATTATAAATTTCTATTTCATGATTTGATTTCCATGATTCTTGACTTTTTCTCATTACGCACAAAAGGCAAATTCTTAAACAAAAAAATTGTTGTGATGCTGATTGATGAAAAACATAACTATTCAGAACCAATGATATCCATGGTCAAATATTTCAGTGAAATGTTATTGAATTTGTTTTATAATTAAACTTTGAAAATCAAGCAGGTAAAGGTCGTTCCTCTTTTGTCATTTCTTAGAGGACAGATGTCTTTCACTTGCCTTGTCCTTTTTAAATAACTTTATTTTACGCTTATCACAAAATATGTAATATGAAGCCCAAAAAATGTAACTGCAATACTCTACCCTCTTCATACATAGAATGAGAAAAGCGAGAAATAAAAGATGAAATCATACATATTACAAGTAAGATTAATTGTCAAATTCACAGCCACCTCCCCCAATATCCCTGCAGGACAAACAGCCCTGGACACTGACCCCCACTTGTATTGGAAATAGGCTTGTTTGACCACGTCTGTGACCCCGCCACAAAGCGGCCTTTTGTTTGCCTTTAATATCCTTATCTAGTCTGTCTAGACACCCTGACAACCACTTTCATCCCCCACATGCAGTTTCCCCAGCATGCTGAAGCCGACCGGTAACCATCACAGGATCATGCAACAGCCACACAACCTGGCTCAACGTGAGTCACACTTGCTCTTATTTAACTGTATCGCTAGAAACATGCTGAGTTTTATTAGGTTGGTGTTCCATATTTAAGAGGTGACCAATCATGACGTTTTAGTCCAGAATAAATGTAAGCATTTTGGAAAAGCTTAAGGAATTGTTTATCATTTTTGGGATATATTTTAACAGGCTAAATAAGTCAACTAAATAAATTGGTTGTTACATTACAAATACATGAATTAAAGCAATATGGTTTTAATCTAAGAACCTACTCATATGTGCAATAAAACAGCAGTAGGGTAAAACAAACCTGTACTGCCACCCAACTGGCGTTGACTGTGTGCTCTCCAAATGGCTCAAAACCTGCAAAACACAGAACTTATTTTGGTTGTTGTACTGCATTTACAAGATCATAAAGGATATGGAGTCTGTTTGGTTTCCACACATAACAACATAAATATATATGGTTTTCAAAAAACAGAAGTGAACTATGGAACCATGGAACATGTGTTCTTTCAACATGAACAGAATGCAATTGTATTTCTGATGGGATCCCTGAGCCTATTGGTAAAATACAAAAAACAAGCGCACACAAATACGTTTTACACTGGAGAAGCATATATTTCGAATGTAGTATAACATACCAAATATCCATCATACTGTACTTATGTTCTGTACCTTCTGTGTTGTTGTTATGGCTTGAGTAGCAATACTTTTAAATGGTTATATGACTGCAAGATACTGTCAAAAACGGTATTGTAAATACTGTAGTGAATAGTCACAATACAAATGGTCAAAAGTACGCAGACATATACCTCCAAAATACTAGATTTTCAGAAGACATAAAACAAATTGTAAGGACTACTGTGCTGCAGCGTGCTGCTTTCCATGAATTACCAAACTAAAATCAATCACTATCATTAAAAGTCCCTCCATGCATCATTCCATGTGACCTATAAAATCGCAGCAGCGACCTATAGATATTCACTGAGGCTTGTTTATGTAGGGATCTATAACTGATCCCCTTCCACCAGCCTTCCAAGGGTCAGTGGGTCCCTGGGGGTTGGGTGGAGGTCTGTCTGACAGGCTGCTGAAAAGGAGCAGAGCGAAGGGGCCGGCAGCTGCCAGCCGGCCGGCTATTGTGCAAGTGCTGTTCCCAGGCAATCTACACATCTTGTATCAGCTAGGACTGCGAGCGTCTGCACCCCTTTGTGTCTGAAAAGTCACTGCTTCTCTCATCCTCCACAGATTCAATGTTCAAGAGTGTAGTTTGTGAAATTAGAAAAATATTATATTTGATGGCTGAAAGTCATGTTGTAACAAGTCTTGTTGTGGGGGAAACAACCCTGTAATATATCAATGTTCACTCATATTCATATGATTGTCATCATGATTTTTCTTTTTAATTCACAGTGATGTAAAGCGTGAATGAAAGGTGCAAAGTAGCTTTGATTTAGCTGGAAGTAACAGTTCTAGGTCCAGACTTTCATATGATAATGCAAAGCAATGTGATCAGAATCAGAAATTAAGTGGACGCGCTTCCGTGTGAAACCAGTATAGTAGGATATAAGTACTGGGAAACTGATCAGCTTTATAATGACTACATGCCTGAAAAGTGACCTGATGTTGTGAACAAGTCCAACTGTTGTGAAACTCACAATACAAAACTACAAATCTAGAAACTCAAATACAGATCCCTCTTTAAAAATGCTCCACATGAGACTCAGGAAATATCAGACTATAGAGGGTAACAAGGACTTTATAGACAGCTCATTCATGGTTCCTTGGTCTTTCCTTTATTTTTGGAAATCTTACTAAAGTGACAGTTAATAGCTGCATCTTCGATATCGTGATAACAATAACTATAAACTCATGTTTGGGATAACTTTGTATTATTGTCTCTGTGAATGGCTAGTCTCTCGTTAACGTGTTTCGCAGTTTTGCACAATTTTTACACAATTGCAAAATCTGTAGAGACGAATTAACGTGAGATGTCTGACAACAAACAATAACAAAAAGATAATTTCCTCGCTTGTCAGCAGCGCTTATTAAAATATACAGGGGTGGGGGAGAACTGAACACCCCTGATACGGTATTATTACTACAGCTATGAGCTAACCGTTTCCTTAAACTGTCTACAAATCTCAGCGGAGTGAACTCGTAACCACCGGACGCCATTAACGTTAGCAGCTGACTGTCATCTCCACAACTTTTCCTTCACTTCACCCCGGTTTGCCGACAACAATGGCTGTTAAAAAAAGAAGAAGAAGACAAACCTGTAACGACCACAGTCCGTTTACTGTTATCCATCTCCCGTCCCGTTGCAGAGGATTGTTATCCGGTCTTTACTTGGAACCAGGACAGTAGAGACAGTCGAACCCTCCGCAGCTGAAGGCTGAGGCTCCGTCTGCCGGACAGACACAAAACCGGCCCTGCTCGCTAGAGATACGAGAAGATTCACTCACACACTCATATCACCCGGATCCTTTGACTGATCCGGGTGAGTCGAGTCTGCTGTCTCCATTCACCCGGGTCACTTGCAGCTAACGCCAGTCAAACTACTAATTCAAACGATTGCGTGACTCGCTACCCTCTTTAAAACCTGTAAAATCACATTTTAACATGACCTAGTCCATCAGTTTACCGCAGCAAGTGGCTGCTATAAATTAACACGGACAAGAGAAGGTGGTTCAGAGACTTCCGCGGAGTTAAACTTCGGCCCTAGCTCGAAGCAGCGGAGGTTTTGTTACCGTGTATCACTCCGCCGTCACTCGGGAGAGCGGCGGACTCGCTGCATGAATCACTCACCCCTCAGTGAAAGTTCCACCATAACAACAGACCATACTCACGTAGCTTGACAGATTGAGTGAATCTGCTTCCTCGAAATTCACACCACTGATATTTAAGGAGTGGATTCGATTTAAACAGCATAAATAATAATTTTAAAATAAAATACTAATGTTTTAATGAAAATAATTTTTTTTGACTTTGTAGGCATTTATAATGACAACATGAATAAAATACAATTAGTTCAATTAATTGATAATAATTATAGTGTTATCCTTATTTCCCCCAATAGACAACGGGTTGTTCTGTTTATTATAGTATATATATTTATATATCACGTTTTACAAATAGGATTTCTATACTCTGGGTGGCACTGACTCAAGTGACTCAAGTCACCCGGATCAGTTTGGTGATTGACCCAGAGATCCGTCAGCACACTGACTCGGATTTACCACCTCGCTGCATTACGCCGTTTGCGCAACTGTCGGGAATGCGCGTCGATACGTCAAAGTGTCAAGACGACGCGTCATATTCAATTTCAATTAAATGTTATCATAAAGTCCCAACATCACACAGGAGCAAGCAGCGACAGTGGCGACAAAAAACTGCGTTAATAGGCTTTTAGGCAGAAAGGCAGTAGTCCAGGCATCCATCCCAACCCATCCCAACCCAACCATGTTGCCGTAGACCAATAAGCAGCAGCTGTCTGAAAAAAAGTTAGTATCTCGAAATATTGACTTAGTATCTCAAAAAATATTAACAAACTACACTTTGAGAAAGTGTTTCGATATTTTGAGATGCTGAGGCATTATTTTGATAAAGTTTCACTTTCATCCTTACAGTGGCGGAAATGAGCTTCCATATCTACACCATTTGAGTAATGGGTAATAATATCCTTAATTTATTGATTGCTCTTGTCATTATTATTTCCGGAACACACGTGCGATTGTAATGTTTCGCTGTGATTGTAGGGGGCAGCACCACATAACACAGCCGTGATTACACACCTCACAGCCGGAAACTCGTTAGAAGAAGACGAAGTAGCTCAGTGGTAAAAATCCAAAATCGTGTGAGTGAAGGGCCAAGACAGCAAGTGAGAATCAAAAAGAGATCCGATCACAATGGTACGTATGTAACTGCGGTGTTTGGAATCAACGTTGACAGCTATATTTTCAGTAGCACGCCTGCTACTTAGCTAAAGCTAACTGTGTTAACCGCACTGCAGCGCGGCGTCACACAATGGTCGGCGAGCTAGCTTAAACCTAGCTAACGTCGCTGTAACGTCGGCTGAATAATAATAATAAAAAAAACTTTGACAGTGTTTATTTTAAAATGCGTCCGCAGTCGGACTTACTGCGCGGTTAGACAGAGTTTCTGTGTCGTAATGAAGTGGTGGTTTAAGCGTCTTTATCTTTTAAATTTAATGTGCTGTTGCCTCGCAAAGCGGGAAGTATAGCGAGTAAGCGTGACGCTATGAACACACACTGAACGTTAAACATACACAACGTGTTGATAATACAAACCTTTGTATTCACCGGGGCTTTTCGCCAAAATACAGGTGGTTAATTATGTAATGTATGAGGGGATTTGTAGTAGTTGGGTATGAAGGTGGAGACTCTGGCAGCCAGGTTTACTCACGTCCCTTATAACTGTTAATGACAGGTGAATGCCTCGGTTTAACTTGTTTTTCTGTCACCTTGCAGCTTCCACTATCTCTGCTGAAGACTGCCCAGAACCATCCCATGGTGAGGAGGACTGAACTCTGTCAAGAAGCTTGTATTAACACTGTAGACAGGAAAGCCAATTTAGACACATTTTACTAACTATTAGCCCTATATTAACTGATTCCTGATTTACCCAGTACCTTTTTTACATCTTTAGCTTGCTTCATTTACATTTTGATGATCTAACTCGTATATTGTGACGGGTTATATGGGCAGCAGTTGCCGTTTCATCTATGGCTGTTTAATTTTCAGGTTGAATTAGTTTAATTTGATTTAATAACTACAGTGCCTTGCAAACATATTGACTCTTTTTGGTATTTTTCCTATTTTGTTGCATTGCAATCTATCTGTAATGTACCTACAGAAAATAGTCATTGGCGAAATGAAAGTCTTTCTTTTTTAAACAAAAAAAGGGGTGCGTAAATTCTATATCTAACCCCATAAGCCCATAAATGACATCTTATGCTACCATTTACATTCAGAAGTCACATTAGTTAAAGTCCACCTGTGTGCAATCCAAGTGTCATGTGATTTTCAGATCTTCTTTCATTGCCCAATGTCAAAGGGGGTGAATACTAATGCACTGTACATCCAATATTAACATCCCTCTGAACTTTCAAATTAAATTGGCAGTAGTTCAATGTGTTTGGTTTTTGCTTGTTTTACTTGCATCAGTGTAGCCTGTAATAGTCGTGTTTTTTGGGTGAAACCATGAGAGCACATGTGCTCTAACTTCCGTCATTCATCCTGCATTGTGTTGTCAAGACTCTAAAGCTGCTGGCTGCTTTTTCTGTCCTGTCTCTCCTCAGCTGGTGGAGCTGAAGAATGGAGAGACGTATAACGGTCACCTGGTGAGCTGTGACAACTGGATGAACATCAACCTGAGAGAAGTCATCTGCACCTCTAGGGTAAAGCTCAGCTCTGGTGTCACTTCTCTTCCTAAAACTGTAGACACAATGCTTTTTACTGCAAGGAAAGAAAAGTAGACAGAAATAAACTGATTACAGTTTTTAGTAGCTTTTATGGCCAATAGCTGCAGGTGCTTTTAAAATTGCTCGCTGTGTTTATTTTTTGCCCTGCAAATAATCATACAAACAATTTGGGAGAGAAAAAAATACTTTTTAACAAAACGCAACCTATTTGGTGTGAAAAATAACATGATTGCATTGACCTCCTCTAACAGGATGGAGATAAATTCTGGAGAATGCCTGAGTGCTACATCAGAGGAAGCACCATAAAGTACCTGCGAATCCCAGATGAGATCATCGACATGGTGAAGGAGGAGGTGGTGTCCAAGGGCCGTGGACGCGGCGGCCCCCAGCAGAACAAACAGCAGGGCAAAGGAAGGGGAGGACCTGGCCGAGGTGAGTGGAAAAACTCCCCTGCTCATACAGACTGCTACAGCGGTGTTGGCATGACTCAAAACATTTTTGAGAGAGCTCAAGACTTTTTTTGTGCAACAAGTTGTCGCGTCATGTTAGCACCGTATTGTCTTAAACCAAACCCGCCTTGCATTGGATGGGTTCATCTTTTCTTATGAACAAAAAATCTGGCAAACTCCATCCGAACAATAATTCTCACACTGGGAAAAAAATGACGTTTCTCTGTATGTTTTTTCTCTTTAGGTCTGTTTGGTGGTCGTGGTAGGGGAATGACTGGTCCTGGTCGGGGCCAGCAGCTGCAGCAGCAACCGGATAAGAAACCAGGCAAACCACAGGGAATGAAAAACCAGCACTGACGGACACATCCTCCTATTCAGAGCGATGTACCTTCAGTACACAGATGAAAGATAAAATTATCTCTCTGGTGTTTCCTTCTGCTGCGATGTTCGTCAGGACTGACTATTCCAGAAATCACACCAGCAGACATTAAGAGAAGCTGTGCTTTTGCACTGAATTTTGTTTTTTAGCGTTTGTAAGTTGGTATTAACATTTTTTTAGTATGACCATAAACCGGTGTATCACTCAGAGCTGACTGACCCTTCTTTAAGAGATAATCCTTTATTAGTCCTACGGTGGGGAAATGTGAAAGTTTAATATCGTGTCATTACAACCTAGTAAGAACATTTTTTTATTATAAATCACATTGTATTATCCAAAAAGAGCTTTCTGTCAGTCGATGCACTGGAATGAGGTTTTTATTTTTTGTTTTTTGTCAGCTTGTCTCCTTGGGTGTAGTTTTCACGGTAAAGAAACTGCCCAGTCCCAACTTCTGTTGCATGAATATTTTTTTAAACTTGCTCTTTCCGTTTGTGTTGTTAGTGACAACCTGTAGTTTGTCTGCTACGTTTAAATCACGGCATTTGGACCAGTAGACTGGATGTTGGAAGGACGAGAGTTTAGTCCCCGAAAATAAACACTTTTGTTAAAGCATTTGTAAGATGACACTTATAATCATTGGGATTTCCAGAAGAAGAAAAAAAATTCTCACATTAAGTCCGAAATGGATGAGTCCAGTGTGTGTCATGTTGGTTTCATTTTATTTTTGTAACAAAAGACGATGTTGTAATTTATTTACATGAGAATAAAACAACTTTTGTTAAAACCATTGTATTTATTTTGAACAATGTTCACTTTGGTTTCCGTTAGTCAAAACAATTCATTCCTTGGATAAGTGTCATTTAAATTATGTTCAGATTATAATTCGTAATATATGCCCAGATTAGCTAATGGAGGATTTCTAGGTTTATCGCAAGGAAGTTGAAATGGAATGGATGAAATGTTTATTTGGATCACATGCTGCATAAATGGGGCAAACGTTTATTCACGTTGCATTATTCAGATCAGCATATTAATATTTACAATGTACAGTATACGTCTAGGTATCTGGTTGCCAGACATAAAGAATCAGCTCTATAAGTAACACGTATACTAAATTCTTGGTGTTCACCTTGCTGAACAAAATGCAAGCATCGTTAATGTGTTTCTTTCGTCACAAAGAGCTTATTTTCTGCAACAATCCAAAATCCAATGGAAGCATCCCATTGGCCTTTTGTCAAGTGAACCAGTGTGATGCAGACTTGGCTTACAAAACCGTCATCCCTGCACAACTCTGCCATTCCTATGCAAACACTCCGTTCTGTCATTTCACACCCTGCAGTTCTCTAGGTGTCCAGCAGCTGCCGCTAGAGAGCTTTCCTGCCTCAGCCATCAGCTAAAGCTGTTGGTTCGAGTGTCTCAGCCCCAATGACCTGCCCTTAGTCTTCTTTGGACTTTGCTTGTTTGGACCTATTGTTACCTTTTGATTGACACGTGACACAGAGTGAAGAATGTTTTTTTTTTCTAAGCCAATTCTGCCTCTGTTGTCTGCATTAAGTGTCTAAGTTCCAACGCAGTGTAAAGATTGCGATGCCCATGTCCATGGTTTGAAATTCATAATGTTATTTACATTCATCTTTGCAGTGATGTGTTGCAAAAATAAAGCAGCAACCTTGTCATATAGCTGGAGGTGCTTTCTGTAGTTTCCACTGATGAACTGTATTGTTGGTATCTCATGCTCCACTAACAGCTTTTGCTACAAAAGGCAAAAGTAAATGTAAATTGGAGCAAAAAGGAAATAGTACATTCAAATTGACAATGGTAGATTGCAGGATGACATTGTTACAGTATGCCAACAATGACATGGTTAAACAACTCCATCCAATCTGTAGATTGAATGTGGTGTATATGATGGCTTTAAAAAGCCTTTATGGACATGTACAGTTAATTTGGGAGGATAGAATATGACATTCTATGAAATAAAACGGAACAGGAAGGGTTGTTAAAGCTGATTGGATGAGATAGAACAGGACAACTGCAAGTTACTACAGTAAAGAAGACTACAGGGCAATACGGCCTTTCAAATTTAATTACATTCAGAACTGCATTAAATTGCCGATGGGTGTATTTTAATGGCGTGGGGTTCATGTGGGGTGGAATGTGAGGAATATTTTCCTCCCAAAATGCATGCATAATATCCAAGATGGCATTTGTGAGGGAGGGGAAAAAAACACTATTTTCCATTGCCTCTGAAGTCAGTGCTCAAGAAGCGTGCTAAATCACATCATCTTGCGCTGAATTGTACACTGTGCTAACAGGCTTGGACTGTGTGTGTGTGTGTGTGTGTGTGTGTGTGTGTGTGTGTGTGTGTGTGTGTGTCGGGGTGTGGGGGCTAATCTCAGTGCTGGGCTATCGAGTCCTCCCCCTCTTCTTTACCACCCACACATCTCTTCCACAAACCATTGCAGTTGCCAGCCAATCATTATCCCCCTCTTCCTTTCTATTTCTCTTACCTGCGTCACTCTGCATGTGTTGCCATGGCGACCACTGATGCTCCCCCCTCCTCACTTTGTCTCTCTCTGCCTCTTTCAGTATTAGGATGAAGCCGAGTTGTGCCTGATGATGCAGGCAGGCTGCTCACGTCATCACTTCCCTCAGGAAAAAGCCTATTTTTACCAAGAAGCCCAACATATTTATGGAACCGCATCTAATCCCAGCCTGCCTGGAAAAACATCTTTCCCTCGCTCTTCTCCCCATCTCTCTCTCTCTCTCTCTCTCTCTCTCTCTCCATTAATCTCACAGAAATGCTGGTCCTTCAAAGACACATTTTTATCCCTTGAATTAAGATGACAGCACTTGTGAAGGTGTTGAAAAATCGTGTTTCTTCCTTCATCTGTGATCCTGTATTTACCACCAAAGGGAGATACATGGGTGAATTCACAAAACGACTGCTCTCCTTATGCGGATGCTAAACCTGCACATATAAGTCAGAAAGAAACCGTCATTCTCAAAGGGTGAAATGCAACTTTGACTCTCTGTGCTTTTTGATATTCTAACGAATGCTCCTCTCTCCTCGCCATCCCTTAAATGCACCTCGAGGAGACGAGGAGGGAGGAGAGGAAACACATCCTTTAAATGTAACCGTTCCTTTTGTGTTCATAAGTTAATTAAGATGATCAGATGGTCGATAAAACGTTGTGCCTTACTTGTGTAGCATCTCATCGCTGTTCTAACTGCATTCCTTCATGACACGTCGCCTTGACATTACCTGTGATTTTATCTTAAATATCGGCTACATCCAATTCAACCCCTATAATCACGATAACAATTGGAGGTTAATGAAGCATAAAAATTAGAGTGAATGCTTAGCGATTCAAATTATTTTATATTATTATAAAATCAATAAATATTAAAAAATATTAATGGCTGGTATAGCACTCTATACACTCCCAGTAACAAACTTAAGCCAGGAAAGGGACATCATTTTAAATAAGCAAAAAAACCAAAGCATAGCTTTAAATAAATTAGAGTACCTAATAAAATCAACTGATTATACTGAAATATAGTGTAAATACTCTAAATATATGAGGTAACATTAGGGTGTGATGTTCCATTATGATGCTCCAGTTTGGTCCACGTGTAACATGGAAAAAAGTAATCAATCAGACGCTTGTGTCTGTTTTTTCTTCATCAGCTATTGTTGAGATGTTGTAGGCCTGGTGAGGTTTTGTGGGGGTTTTGTGGTTGAGCGTGTGAAACCGTCATTGGGTGTTTGTGTGTGGGCATAGGTGGGTTTTGTACAAACCAACGCGCACACACACACACACACACACACACACACACACACACACACACACACACACACACACACACACACACACACACAACACAACTTGTTACTTGTTATTTACTTGATTTTCTATTGAATGTAAAGAAATGAAACCTAAATTAGGTTTTGTTTGACATGTGTTTTATTTTTGAGCACACGTGCCCAAGTCACATACAGTACCAACAGACGCTGTATGTTGGCCTGCCATTTTTCTAGTTAACTGTTTTGAAAAATGCCTTGCAAATTCATACAACATCGAGTTACATCCATTGCCAAACCAGCTGCCAGCTAAAATACAGAATACTTTACTTGTGCTTTGGGCTTCATTGAAACCTCACAGTAGGTTCACAAGAGATTTCTAGGAAGTAAGATTGACACAGAAGAAGATTTCTGTTATTCCTTCAACCACATATTTGCTCAATACAATACAAACCATTCCTGATGTCTTTTTTATGTTCTGACACAGTGGAAGTTGAACCAACAGATGCCGAGCATTCCTGACAGCTCATCACTCTCTGTCTGGACTTGCCGTATGAACCAAGAGTCATGTCAGTTGTTGCTTGAGGTGTGAATTTACTACTCAGGTCAGGTTGACTGGTGTGTGAAGAATTTAGAGCATTTAGTTGTCACATGGCACACTGGAGCTGGAGCTCCTCATTTAACCAATCCCCACCCTGCATGTCTTTGGACTGTGAGAGGAAGCCGGAGAACCCGGAGAGAACCCACACTTACACGGGGAGAACATGCAAACTCCTCCAATCTATTTGTATGGATCAAACTTTCACTTCCTGGTTTGAAAAGTAGCATTAAAGGTTTGTATTTTTATTCATCATGTACAACAGTAGCTATGTTGTGTGGCTGCGATTCTAATTAACCACCATTTTTTTCATGGTCAAATATCTATTTCCAAATATGAATTACTAATACTGACAACCAAATCTTTGTATGTATACTTGGTGTTTCAACAGTCGCTGTTTCCCCAAAGTGGAGCCAAATACATCCCTTTTCTTCTCAGACACCCACTAGATGAGCTACCATGGCAAGAAATCGACAATAATAATAGGACATTACAGCACAAGAACACATTTGAAATTCAATGTCCAGAAACAATATCTGTTGTGTTTAACACTGTAAATGTAATTTGCTCACATTGCGTGAGTTGTAACTTAAAGGGAAGAGGAAATGAAAGTGTGTGTGCCTATTACATCCTTTTCCAGCTACTGCCTGCCCTTTTCTTCTCTTGACTGCAGGCTCAGCACCCCCACTTTATCTGCACAGATACTAGGCTTTTAGACAGAAATATCTCTCCTCTGTTGGTTTACTCCCCCCCACATCCATTTCCGCCACAGCGCTAACAGATCTGACATCACAGGGTCTATCATGTGATCCACCCACACAAAGCTTTGCAGTGATGAATGGGGCCTACCTGTGACGCACATACCTCCTCCGTGTGTCCTTTAAAAGCCAGAGTGCTGTCTGCTAAGGAAACTACTTCACCCCAGCTGTGGTCAGAACAACCACAACATCACACGAAAAGGGAGCAAACACATTAAATCACATTAAAGTAACAATTCAAATCAATTAACTGTGGCTTGACGTGTGTTTGTAGATTTTATAGCCAGTTTACAAAAGTATGGTGTGGTTTGGGAGCAAGAACACTTTGAGTATTAAGTGAAACAAAATGTGCCGATTGAAAGGGAAAATCCTGACAAAATGTACCAACCATGGACAAAAGTGCTCACCACACTTGCAATGAAGATTTCCACTTGAAACAAACAGAGGTAATATTCTTTAAACCCTTCAAGTTAATTGGGACATCACATTTTAAAAAGGGGAATGAAATTATTGAATGGAATTACAAATCCCAATATGACATTAATTCAAATGTAAAGTGAAATTTGAACAGAAAATGAAAACACTTAAGTGGAAACTGAAATCATCATGTGACGTTTTTCATATGTTGAAACCAGCTCCAACCCAAAAAACAACTTGAAACTGACCAGAGCATATGTTGAAATCAGATCCGTTTCAGACTTAACTTCTCCAAATGATGTCTTGACTGGGGACATAAAACAGAAGTAAGCAGACATCAGTAACTGTTGTGTCCAGAATAATGCAAACTAATATATCCAGCAGTTAATCAATTAACATTAAATGAAAACTGAACATAAAAATGGGAATGTTCCTCAAAGCAGAACTTTCCAAACTTTTTGTTTGTTTTCAAGCACATCTCACACTCTTCTTCAGTCGATGCTCGGTTGTGATGGGGAAAAACTAGCCTGGACCTAAAACTCTGACTGAGCAAAACTGAATCCTGAACACTGTTGAACATCACAGCGTGTCTGTCAGTGACTTAAACACATAAAGAGTCGTAGACAAACTTCATAGTTGTTTTTCAAGGTAACTCCGGGAGAGATTCTGAATACGCTTGTTGTGTTTTGAGAAAAAACACACAAAAACAATTTCTCAGTTTGTGGTTAAATAGTCACTCAAGCTTCCTTTCTGTGGAAAAAAAACAATAAAGGGAGAAACCCAAGCACGATGAAACGATGATGGATGGTCATTCACTTCCTGAAAAATAATGGATTCCCCCAAATTTTTTAGAGCATCGCCACCGGTGTTTTTCCTCATGTGACCTTTGACTTTATGAGCATACAGTATAAAAGATTGACGAAAGATGCAGCCCAATGTACTTTAACAAACATGATTAAAAACAATAGACAGAACAATAGGTAAACATAATACATACATAGCAAAGACAAACAAGCAGCCAAAAAACAATGAAATCAAAACTAAACTAAAACCAGTATTACAATAATACTAACAATAATAAAGACTAGGAGCTGTCATTTTTAATAGCCTTACATACATATATATACCCTTTTTAAACAATGAATGAATACACACTCCAGTCTGGGAAATCTAAACCCTTTAACGCAAATATAAATTAACACATTTAATATAAAAGCAACGTATTTCCATACAGATTGAATTGCAGTCACGTGTTTAAAACTACTGCATCCGGACCAGAGGGAGACTTCTCTCGTGTCTCCTCCTCTCTGCTCGGTTAGTCCATTATTGAAATGATAAGAAGACGTAATTTCTGCCCAATGCGCGCGCGCTGATGTGACATAATGGAACGTGCCAGCCTAGAAAAGCTCGAGGCGGCGCGCGCATTACACTCAGAGAGCCTCGCGAGCAGAAGAGCGAGCGGCTGCAGTTTAGTGACGGACATCCTTTAAACAGATACGAGTACGCTGCTTCTGTGAGGTTATGGCCGGGGAGCCGCTGTGAGGGAAGCGCCAGCAGGACGACGCCTCGTTTCAGCCACGGGAAATAATGATGAAGAAGGACGTTAGCTTGAGCCTGGCGGACAACGCAGACATGAAGCCGCATCTCCGCGACGCCGACAGCATCCTCAGCTCCCCGGACCTGGGGCTGCTCAAACTGGCCTCCCCGGAGCTGGAGAGGCTCATCATCCAGTCCAACGGAATGGTCACCACGACGCCCACAAGCTCCCAGTTCCTCTACCCGAAGACGGTGACGGAGGAGCAGGAGTTCGCCGAGGGCTTCGTGAAGGCGTTGGAGGACTTGCACAAGCAGAACCAGCTGAGCGGCGTCGGCGGGCAGACGAGCGGCGGTCTGGAGCTGGGCGCGAACGTCGCGCCGGTCACCGTGCAGCTGGACTTACCGGTCTACACGAACTTGAACAGTTACGGCAGCGGGCCACTAGAAACCACTGTCAACTACTCCACGGACACGTTCCCCTTCCCGCCCCCTCCGGCACATCATTTAGGGTCAGCCCCGCCGCAGCCGGAGCTGTCTCGGGTACAGCAGCTGAAGGAGGAGCCTCAGACGGTCCCCGACGTCCAGAGCTTCGGGGAGAGCCCGCCGCTGTCCCCCATCGAAATTGACTCACAGGACAGCGTGAAAGCCGAGAGGAAGAGGCTCAGGAACCGGATCGCAGCCTCCAAGTGTCGGATGCGCAAGCTGGAGCGGATCTCCAGGCTGGAGGACAAGGTCAAATCGCTGAAAAGCCACAACACCGACCTGGCCTCGACGGCTAGCCTGCTGCGGGACCAGGTGGCCCAGCTCAAACAGAAAGTCCTCACCCACGTCAACAGCGGCTGCCAGCTGCTGCCACACGAGGTCCAAGTGCACTAGTCGGGGGGGACCTGCAGACCCACAGTGGGCCTGCTGACCATCATAGACTCGGTGGACTTTGTTATAATCTGGGGGTTTTCTGCGTCGGAGCCCAGATGTGGAGTGCCAGGCTATAAGGCCACATTGTACATTATTCATTGACTGAACACCTGGTAGAACACATCAACATAATGGATGATAAGACTCTTCCACCGTAATTGTCCAACAGATTATTGAGACATTATAATTCGTGAAGGATACGGGGTTTTTAAATGATTGCTAATTGGTTTATGGCACGTATGCCGAAATGAAGAGCGTTTGCCTTTTAGTATATTCGATGTATTCATCCTGTTCTACCTCGTGTACATGTGTAGTGGTGGACAAGGCAGCATTAAACTGCGTTTTCTTTCACTGGAGTGTGGCAACGGGATTTCCTGATGAGAGAAAAGGGCACTTACTGACTATAAGATCACATTTAAATGACAGAAGCCACGCAATTCGACCCCCTTTGTAAAATGTTTACATAATAGCTGTGTGTATATACAGCCTCACATATTGTCAGAACATGTTTGTAATATTTAATATATTGACTGTAAGATTTATTTCTGTTGGGAACGATTTGCATGTTTACATACTGGAATGTTGCCCACAGCTGTGTTCAAAAGGGTGCATTTAATCAGTGTTCTCATCTTTATGCATTTATCTATTTTTTACTCTATGTCCCTATTTCATTGTAGTCTTTATTAAATGTGAAGAAGTGTAATCTTTTTTTTGTTGACCTGACTAAAAAGGTTACCTCTAGCCTGCAGTTGTTGTGACTGTATGCCGCTGTGTTCTGAATTTAATGCTGCTCGGCAATAAACACTGTTTCCTACATTTTGACAAATATTCGTGTTTACACGCATGTTAGTTTGCATCAGTGTGTGCATCAGCGAACCAGCTGTTGGTGGTGGATGGGTGGTATAGGCCTGCAGGTATGTGCAGGTCAATTCAAGACTGTAACTATTCATTTTAACATTAGGTTTGCTTTCATAAAGGAATTCATCTAACTGGCTTGACTGTAGAACCAGTTTTGTCTTTCATTGCACATTATTTTTTAAGAATATGGACATTTTTTAAATTATTATATTACAGTATATGGAAGAATATAGACAGTAATACATTATATATTGTGGGCAGTGCTCACACAAAATTGAGACCATATCTGACAAAAACTAAAAGTCAATGGGCTATAACAGAATTTTGCAACTGTGTGTATGTGTGTAAAACTGCTACATATCACCCGCATTGGTGTCTTTCTCCCTCTGCTGGTTAATTGAGAAATTGCAATTTTCAGTTGACGCACCAATGGTTGAAATTCCATTGTGCATTGTGGTGAATATTTTGGGACAGTTTGTGATCTCCCAAAACACAGAGAAGAGCTCCAGGATGTCAACAGCAAAGTAAGGATGAGTTTATTCCCACATGTTGTTGAACATGAAATGAGACAGGGTTCCTTACACCATGATGTTGTTAAATGACAGGCACATCTAAGCAGAGGTCCTTAAAGGTTAGAACAAAATATTAAATCGACGTTTCGCTAAACACTGTGCAGCCTTTGATGTTGTTGTCCACCTATGGATGACTGCAGGTCCAGAAAATTAGATCTGAGAAACCTGCAAAAGAATAATCAATGTTTTTTGTAAGCCAATTAAATATCGCTTGGTTTGCACACTAATAAGGTATAGTTCACTCTGCCTTGAAGAATATCTATTACCGTATAATATATGTAGCTCATGTCATTTTGATTTGTCCAAAATGTATATTTTTCATCGGAAAAGTGAAGGAATGGGGACCACCCTGCATCATTTCAAAAGCCATGAGAGATTTAAAAACATTTCATATTTCAGCTGAGTGAAAATGTATGGAATGTTGCTTTTGGCATGTTGACCGACATGGAGGAGGAAGCTGATTGTTGCACCAGAGGACAAAAGGTAAGATAGCATTAGTCGGTCACTCTGAGGCAGGATTAGATGTGGTTTTGATCAAATTTAGCTTAACTAACAGCACAGAAACTAACAGCCTACTATGTCTCCCTGTATGCCCGCCCCTCACTTTGCTGCCACGATGGACATTAAAAATCTAACCAGGGAGCCACCTTGGATCACAGTTTTCACATGCATTCTTGTTAGTCTGCTTGATGTCCTATTAACGTCTACAACTTCTGCTCGTCTTGGGGATTTTTGGGACAGAAAGCATCCAAACATTTACCATCAACAAAATAATATTACTGGTAAACCTTCATGACATCAAAAACATTGTTTTTTTTTTTATAAATCTGATCTCAACTTTACTGTCTCAGCTTAAAACAACATTAATGATGCTACATTATTTTTTGTTTTTCGTTTGTAGGATTTTTTACGTAAAACAAAAGGTACATCTTTATAAAAAAAAATCAGGCATTAACTGATTGTTAGTAACTTTTTATTGTTTTACCACAAAGTACAGATAAAAACATCCACGGCATATTCTCTCACCTTAACAACTCAAACTGAGGAGGATGTGAAGAGGCAGTGACACGAGACCGAATGAAGTACTGCGTGCTAGTAGAAGATCTAAAGTCGGCAACTTCTACCATCTTGATGATTTCTTTTTTAGTGTGTAGATACTGTAGTGTAGTATTGCTTTTGTAACAGAGTGACACATTCATTCACAAGCAGGCTTATAATGAATGCAGATACAGTACAACATGGCTCTTTTGGGGGGGGTTTCATGTTTTTACTGTCTTTTTTTTCTCCTCCTTTTTTTTTTTTCCTCCTCTTTGTTGCAAGCCTGAGTCGATACAACACAATCCACACATATGACTCAAAGATACAGTATTTACAGATCTGGTTTATATAGAGAGGAAGACTTATTAGAAAGGAGAACAGTTTTAAAGGTTGGATTTTACCGGAAAAGAAACAGTCATAACCAGTAAGGAGTAAAATAGACGCAGGATCGAAATCATCTCCCCGGTTTGTTTTGATAATCATTCCCTCTCTTATTGGTGGGGTTTCTTTGACCGGGGCGTCGTTTTCTCAAACTCTCATAGCCAGTGGCTCATCAGTGATTTTAGGTTATACGTCACACTTGACAGTTAATCAGAGTCACCGGCTTCATGAAGTGGATGATCCTGACCCCCATGATCATTTTTATAGTGCTTTGCCATCTCAACCCATCCTCTTTCACATCACTTGTTTATCGTTTAAACTTGGTCACACTGCTCGTCGTGGCATCCTACAGCCAAAACGGTGAGCTGCTTCTCCAGCAATCTTTGGTGAAAACCAGTTTGAACTGGAACTCATATTAAAACAAGTGTATGAAGACTTTGAGTGTTTGGTGGAGCGGGGGGGGATAATGCCCCCCTGCAGAGCGAGTGATGCTATGTAGACTTTATAGAAATGTGGTTACACAGCATCAGAACCAAGAAAACCTCCACCAAAATCTTAAATTCCTGCGTTGTCTATAGTGTTAGAAACTCAGCAGCTGCCTGGTCGGTGAACATTTCAGCCTCCAACTGTTTGAGGCTTGTTAAACAGCACCGTACACACTTCAGCCGAGGACTGAGCATTAGATAACGTGACACTCAAACAGACAAACGGACTCTAATGCCTCCTCTCTGGCTGTTTGTCGATAAGCAAGGAAACATTTAAAAACGCTGAGTGAAGGCCATATGTTCCACGTCACCTCATTCTCTCCTTTCTTTTCACTCCCTTGGGTCAAACTATCTGATAAAAGGCAAAATACCATAAAAATGATCCAATAAAACAACATTGTTTGCAGCATAACGTTTCTCCAGCAAGCCTTCTTCTAATATATAAGAGCCATTTCATATTTCCTTCACTGTATTTTTCTAAGCAGGAAGTTTGATATCTCTGGTGGGCAGCATTAAACCAAACAGGCAAATTAAACGACTCACGGAGGAGCTGCCGGGGGTGCAAACAATTCCACACATCATCCAAAAAACCCAACAACATAGACCTCTTATATTTGATACTATCCTCATAGAACTTCATTCCTTTGTAAATTCATTTCAAGAAATGCATACCTGTAGATATTATATATATATATATATATTTATATTTATATATATATATTGCACAACATTTATATATACACATTTGAAATAAATATAATTAAATAAAATGTGTCTTTGTTTTTGCTATTTTTTTCGTAGCTCTATCTTGTTCATATTTTCCCCGGACCAGAATACAAATACATAAAAAAAAAAAAAGGCCAAACGAAAAAGGTTCGGAAGAAAAATGAAAAACAAACACTTGCTAATACCTCCAATATCCATGTTTCGACACCGTGTGGGACAACAAATGTAACACAGATCCGTGTATGTTTGATTCTGTGTGCATCCAGAATCCTAAAATAAACTTAACACATCGTTATGGAGCAGATTTCAACTCCACCCCACATTAACTCCACTGGGGCCTCGTTCGGACACCATATCTGGAGCCGACATCTTTTCGGGACGTTTGACTGACATGAAACAAAAGTACTGTAAACATGAGAAGGATTTAAATGGCACTCTGTGGACGGACGCCGTCAAATCCTTCTTGTAAAAACCATACTGAGGAACAGGGAGACAATGGATGACGATTCGGGAAGCTTTAAGAACCTGGTTCGCAAAGGAATCTGAAACACTCAGTTTGATTGAACATGCTTTGGCATCAGACCAACACCTGCATTGAACAAGGGAAAAACCAGACACATATACACCTGTAGCACTGTTCCACTAGCATCTCAGCGCATCTCAGACACTCGTCAACCTGGTTCTTGTGCCCTCAGCCAATGACCCTCATTAGGTTACAGAAAGAAGCAGGAAAGTGAGTAAAAAGGGTGATGGGAGTATTTGACCCGAGGCCCCGGGGTCCAGCTGAAGGAGGACAAGGAGGAAGAGGGGGGAAAAGGGTTTGGGGGGGAAGGGGGGGGGGTCAGCTTTAACATGCACAGTCCTGGTGAGGAGGAGCAGGCTGCTCTGTCAGCTGGGGCCCCTGTTTGGCTCCGGTGACGGCGGGATCTCCGGCGTCCAGGCTCTCAGACATCTTTTCGCAGATGATGTCGACGAGGCGCTCAAAGGTCTGCTTCACGTTGATGTTGTCCTTGGCGCTGGCTTCGAAGAACTCAAAACCTAGAGAAGAAACGGGTCAGAGAGGTTTGATGAGGACGTGCCAGTTTGTTGTTTAATGTAAATGACTTTAATCTCCTGACTTCCCAAATAGCCAGACTACCAGGCAAAACGTCAGTGTCAGTGTACGTAACAACGAGCCATGGATATGAAACGTGCATGTGTGTGTGTGTGTGTGTGAACGCCGGAGACTCACCGAGGTGTTCAGACAGCTGTCGGCCTCTATCTCCGCCCACCACCCGCTCGTCCTCCATGTCGCACTTGTTCCCAACCAGCAGCACCTGGGCGTTGTCCCACGAGTATGTCTTAATCTGGGTCGACCTGTGAACCAACACAACCAGCAGTCAGAGAGGAAACTCAAAGACTGAAAGTGTGTGTGTGTGTGTGTGTGGGTGTACAGTCAAACAGCTACATCTGTAGCATCTGTAGTCTGTAAAAGTTCTAGATCACAGTGATTGAACACAATGACTAAATCTGATCCTGAAAGATGAAACCTTGATGTGACAGAAATAGAAGAACAGCTGTTAGACTGAATCTCCATTATGGTCTCAGAAATTCCATGTTTTTGTTAAACTATTACACAATCAACCCCATCTGTAACATAGACCAGGACTTAGCCACAGCACCGGATCTGGTGAAAATGCAGTTTCCCTTTCCTATTTAACTGTAAGAGATGGAAAGCAAGAGCTGTGTCCAGTGTGATGAAAAGGATGAAGAAGCAGCCAAAGTAAAACCAAGTCTTTGTCATATAGTTGAGTTAAGCAGGAGACTTGAAGTGGATCGTGTGCTCCACACTAAGCCAATCACGTACCAGTCCTGGACGGCACTAAAGGACTCCTCATTAGTGATGTCATACATGAGGATGAAGCCCATGGCTCCTCGGTAGTAGGCCGTGGTGATGGTGCGGTAACGCTCCTGACCTGCCGTGTCCTGGAAAAAAAACACAGCAGCAGATTGTGTTTAATAACTCAGAATCTATTTCACAGTGTTTTCTGACAGATTATGGTGAGGATAAAGTTCCAGGACAGTCTACAGTTTAATTGTTTCCTTATTTGTCCTTAAATGTCAGACATTTGGCACAAGCCCTTGGGGTTTTTCTGAAACACCAACAATGTTACATATTGTCAATAGAATGAGCTAGTTGTTTCTTACATTTAAAGCAGGGCTGTCAATCGATTCAAATCACAAGGTAGCTGTGGATTAATCACGATTAATCACCATTAATAAATATATGAAAAATTCCCATTTTCTCTGCATATTGTTGTGGGAACAGAAAGATAAATGACAGAAGGCACCAGAATATGAAGCCTCTACAAATAGAGAGGCACTGATACCACTTATTATAAGAGTACTTGCCAAGTAGAGTACTGCTACTTAATAATACCATTTTAGTTCTAACAATAACTTTGAAAACATTCAAGTTGTGTTTTCCTGATACAAACAGCAGAGTTTGCAGTAGAGATATTAATAATTAACTGTTTAACCTGTTATCAGTTACACAGTTCAAATAAATATTAACGATAAAAAAGCTAAGAGACACAGGAGACACTCGCTAACGTTACATCGTTTATTGATAGTTCCATCTTTTTTTGTTGTTGCATTAATGCGTTAAAAAAGATTAGTGCATTAACTCAAAATAATTAACCGATGTGTTCATTTTGACAGCGCTAATTTAAAGACAACAAAAACATAAAAAAGAAAACCCAAGGAAAAACAAAAAACACACCAAGAGTTATATGATTCAGATTGGCTGGTATTATACATCAGGATTGTTGTTTAGTACAGCAATATATTTATTTTATCTACCATGTTTAGCCAAGCAATGTGATTACAGACTCTAACCCCACTGGCTTATAAACAAGGAACATCTGGTGTTTAACGCTGCTATTTATATGTCTCATATTTTAATGAAAGGTTTCTGTGTGCGTCAACACTTGAAGTCACAGCTAACAGCTCAATGTATTGTCATTGTAAGTGGTTACTTTATCCGTGCCCTGAAAGGAAAAACTGCCTACAGCGCTGTTGTACAGCTGCTTACCGCCGCAGAGCAATAACCACGAGAAACCTTTGCTCTCAAAGTTTTGCTGCTTAAGCAAATTTATTTAAGGCAATATGTTCAATTCAAAACTTATATTGAACGCAATCAATTCCTCCAAGCTGTGAGTGTGGAACGAATCCTATCAGCCACTTTGGCAGGTAACACACCATTGACTCAGTGTTTTAACTCAAGGAATTTAGCTGACAAAGGACAATTACAAATTAAAAGGTGTTGTCAAAATGTTTTTATGAAAGCAGATTGTAGTAATAACCTGTTCTAAGACATGTAGACACATTTCAGTAACTTATTTGATCATTTATGCAAATGTTTAAGACCTGCAGTTGGCAGTCTTGAGCCTAAAGAAGATCGAAACATTTAAAGTGTCACACTGACTGATTTTTCCCAGGTGCTCGAGCACAGCCAACACATTAGGTCTCCTGTGGTTTTAAAGATCTTCATCAATCCTCCTCTTGTCTTTATTTTAGCTACGAGCTTTGCCAAACAGCGATCCTGCCTTCTCTCTCTCACTGCTTGGCCACAAACCCAGGTGAGATTGAATGTCAGTGTTGAGTCCTAATGAATGCTCAGGGAATAAAACGCCTGTTTCTGAAACTCGACCAAGCAGCTTCTGGTCCAATAACGTTGTGCAAAAGTACAACAATCACTGGCTCTGCTGTAGATGTGCAGCTTTTTAGTGTATTTGATTGTAAGAGATCATATTTGTGATCAATAACTCGCCAACCGTCAAACTGTTCATGACTAACGTTATCCAGCTCTCTCGGTAATGTTTCCTATAGTTGTCAGGAGGTGACAAACTCTACATGCCTCTACATCTGGACCTTTATACGGGCACTTACACAATGAGAATGATGTGATGTGACGTAATCAGCCCTTCTTCCTTTATAGGTCCCTTGTTGGAGTGTGTGAATGACATAAGCTGACAGGAAGTAAACATGGACCCAAGCTGTTGCCTAGCAATGCAATTCTGTTGAAAGGTTCTATACCTAAAATGTCAGTGTAGGCAGCACTGAGTGGTGTTATGCAATAAACACATTGGAGTACTCATCTTTCCCTCATCACGAACCATGACGCGAAGATAAAGCAGTAAAAAGATGTACATGAGCCAACAGCTTGTATGTCATTGTGTTCATGTTCCAGCAGGTTAGAATGCAGTTAACCGGTCTAACTGAGGAGAGAGGCCGATGCAGAGGTTATGAAAAAGTGTCAATTTTTCATGATTTGATTTTAATAAAAAATTATTTAAAAGGTAAAATAAACCGTTATAAATATTTGGGCTGTATGGCATGTTATTATAAATGTTTTAATAGTATTGGAGGTCATAAAACAGTTTATCTTCATTCCAAATAATGTAATATAGGTCAGCTATTGTGAATCATTGGGCTGCATCCTGCTGGTGTCAGAGCGTACTTCCAAATAGATTAAATTAAAAATGTTTTGGTAATGAACAAAGTTAGTTATTTAAAGAATAAAAATAAATTTAAAAGCATCTAATTAAAATGCATAATTAGAATGACATTTGAATATCATAGCACAAAACATGAAACATCATCAGGTAGAGACGAATGTGTTTTAGCAGTTTGCTACCCAACGTTAGCTCAGATGCAGTGCAACAAAACATTTAAACAAGTGATGGTGGAGACGACCCTGCTTCTGCAAAAACTCCAAAGCGTCCGGTGAGGAAATATTAATAGATTAAGGACTCATAAGGGGAGGCAGTGATGGTGAGGGTAAGCAGAATATTTATTTTGGTTAGCTGACAATGGCAAAACTTACATTTACAGTCAAGTTTATTTCCCTCCTTTTTTGTCAGGTTTTTCTCTCTTATTTATTTGGCGGTCTTCAGATTTAAAAAAGATCAGAAGTTATATTTGCTTTTATTCTTTATTTAAGTTCTAAACTGCAGGTATCTCTATTTTTTTTATTGTTTACAACTTTGGATAAAAATCAACTGCCATGATGTTGATCTTAACTCTTCAATACATTTGATGTTTTCCCTGACTTGTGGGTTTATAAATTTAATTTTTGATCTTTGACCTCTATTCTCCATGTTATCAGCTGATGTCACAAGATTAAATAAGGGAAGTCACATTTGACTTGTGCTAAAACAGTGAATGAATTTGCCAGATAATCATTATTTACAAAGCAAAAGTACCAAACATTTGCCCTTTCCTGCTTCCTAAATATGAAAGGATTCAAAAAGGCATATATTTGTGTTTTAGACACTTGGTTAAAAAAAACAAAAAAAGTAAATTTATGGTGCAGGCTCTTGATATGTTTGTGACATTTTATGAACTATATGATTTATTGATGAGTTAAGGCTGGGCAATGTGGAAAATCATGAATCATGTTTGACCAATACCCCAATATGGATGTTGAGATAATAGTGTAGGATTGACTACTGGCGCTTTTGCAAAAATATTCACACAATGATATTTTTGATAAATAATCATGAGTAATGTGGTTTTAATGACTTAGCATGTAAACGTAAATAACAGAACAGCTAGAACAGTGTGGTAAATTCAGGAAATGACATCACTTTACAGTAATGTAGCTCTTAAAACCAGGAAAAGAAATCATCATATCGATATACTGTCCAGGCTTACGCCTAATCTAAGAATAATCAACAGAATAAATCAATGATAAAATTGTGAGTTGCAGTCTAACATCTGACTGTAGCGGTAAAAAAGAAATGATGCACATTGATCAACGCTGGGCATTATCCTAATCCACACGTAGTGGATGAAAAAAAGGGAGATAATATGTATGACACACCCCACATTTCTACATACATCAACGGGATTAACTGCACACTGTGAAATAAATCCATATACAGCATACTGTATGTTGAGTTTTGAGCTCATTTTCATTTTTACTCGGCTGGGCAGAGAATCGCTTTAGAGATGGGGGTCGGGATTTAGTGTGTGTGTGTGTGTGTGGAAGGGAGGGGTATCTACTCGAGTGAGATGTGTAGTAGTGGGGGAGGGGAGAGTCATCCATTTCTCGTGCTCTGATTGGTCGATTGTGTCTCCCATAACAGAGGTAAGACCTGGAAAAGGCTGACAACAGACATCTCCACACACACACACACACACACACACACACACACCGTACACACACACACACACACACACAGCTCTGTCTGCTGCAGAATGTGTAGTAAAGGCGGAAATTATGTTACAAGCGTGATATTGAAACGCTGGTTCCTCGGGGAGCCCGTCTTCGCTCTGCTCTATGGTTGGATTTACTGCCCTCAGGACACACGGACACCAACTCCGAGCCACACCTTATGTTACAAGTGATGAGCAGGCTGCGAAGAGGACAGCATTGCGTGCAGATTTGTGTGTGTTTATTGCGATCTGAGGACACTTTGCGTGATAAAACTGCACCACAGAGCGGTGTTTCAGAGAGCTTGTCAACGTGTCTCGCTGACCTTCTCGTCCTGCTCTTTGAAATGGATTTCAAACGAGAGAGGTCATATGTGAAAATGCAGCTGGTCATGGGACACTGCTGACCAGCTGCAGGTGATGGTTTAGGGATGGAGAGTGAAGGAAGTCAACATACTTGTGACAGTGCAGAAAATCAATTGGGACGGACTCATTTCAGCCTTAAATTCACTTCACAATTCATGTAAATTAGAGGTCTCGGTTTAATTCCCTCCCCTTCTAGGAAACTCAACACATCTCCAGACATCTTACCCAGATCTGTAATTTGATCCTCTTGTCATTCCTGTAGATGGTCTTCACCTTGAAGTCGATGCCCACCGTACTGACGAAGGCCGGCGTGAAGGAGTCGTCGGCGTAGCGGAACAGGAAGGAGGTTTTGCCAACACTGCTGTTGCCAATGATGAGGATCTTGAACATATAGTCAAAGTTTTGATCCGAAGACTCCTTCTGCCCGTAAGTCGCTGTTGCTGAGGCCATCTGTGGAGAGAGAGACAGGACAAACCTTGAATGGAAGAGTCGCCGTCCTCTGCATGTGGTGCATGTGTCATAGCTTTGTGATGCAAAACCTACATTTGACGATTGAGATGCAGATATGGTATGAATTGCATACAGTAGTCTGAATTAATGAGCATCTCCTTTAAAGTCATGAGCAAAAAACACACTTTAATAAACAGTTTTGAGTTCTGTTAGACTCAGGGTGACAGATAATAATGATTACCTAATCAGGCTGAAACATTTTCTTCACGGTAATTAATCAAGGCAGCACATTGTGTTGTCAGGGGAAAACAGAAAGCCGGTCTGAATTTTCTCCATTTGGCAAAAACGTTGGAGACAAATGGCTCAATCAGTCTCGATCAGCTGGGGACGTGTGAGGAATAATTCACCGCACAAGCAGCTGCAAGTCGAAGTCAGACTGGAAGACGTTCAAAACCCCGACTCCTTCCTCGCCTCCACACAGCCGTCCAATCACAGCCGTCCAATCGCAGCCGTCCAATCACAGCGTCCGGTGGGAGTGAATATCAGTGGCTGAGGCTACCTGTCCATCAAGAGGCAGCTTAATTCCAACTTCAGCAGAACAACTTTCCACTATATACCGTAAGTGAGAACTGCAACATTTGCTGGTATGCTAGCTACCAGCAAGGACTCAGGAAACCTCTTCGACTCTTGAGAGCACGATGACTGGAGCCCAACGGGCCCCAGAGTCGCTGCACCCTGCTCTATATTTAGACTGTTATCGCCACTCGGCTGCAGTGGAACACGAGAACTCTCGGAGAATAAAGCACAAACAAAACAACTGCACCCTCCTCGGAGCTCCGGCCGGATCGGTTTACATGAAGGAACACAGAGACGCTTGTTAAATAATGAAGAAGACTGACCCTTCCTCAACACTTGGATGTTTTCTTATGCAAAGAGGCCGAGGAGGATGATAGAGATGTGACTTTGAGCCGTCACTAAACCTGCAATATGACTGTGGGGTTCAGACCAGAAGCTGATTTGAAAAACAGAAATCACACAAAAACATCTTAAACAGTACAATTTACAGTACAATTATTATTGATAATACAAAAAGACGAAAACTGGAAATAATGAGCAAGGGCATAAATTCAACTTAATTTGCAATGATTATTACAATTCTGAAGTAGAAATATAATAATCAAGTTAAATGCGTGTGGTGCTTACTTTTAAAAATATATTTTGCAGTATATTACACTAAATATTGAATGACTATTGACTTTCTGAATGTAATTGATACATACTGTATCAACAGTATATACAGTTGTTCTTGGGAGAGTTTGAACTACAACAGGGAAGTTGCTAGATGTGTTAGTGCTTCATTTAATGTCACGTAATTATTCTAAAATACCATTTTTGGATTATTTTAGGAGGAAAACATATTTTTAAAATGATCTAATGCTCGTATTTAGTGATTTATTTGTATGTATTTAACTGGTCTGAATTTAAAAAAGAAAAAATAACTCAAGTTGATGTGTGCTGGTATTTCAAATGATGTATCATTATCAGGCTTCACAATGCACAAATTATGAATGCAAATAAAAACAGGTGGATAGAAGTACTGGTTTTCTGAGAGATCTGATTTGATTTCACAAAAATAAACCAAAAAGGACTATAAAACCTAAGAAGTCTATTTGACACTGAACCAAATCAAATGATGATGTTATATATTTGGCTTCGGCTAAAGCCGACCTACTGGGAGTGAGATCACACTTGATCACAGTCGGGGTTTGGTGTCCGATTTCGTCTTTGGTCTGCCTTATTAAAAATGTATCTGCTCATGTTACATCCCACCAAAGTGTCCACTCAGCTCGGCAAATATTTCAGGCCATGTACTTTTTAATCGACAAGTTAATTCAGCATTCTTGCGTTTACAGCCGATGCATTAAGTTAAAATACGGACATTCAGGCCAAGGTCTTACAGTTTATATAGACTCTTCTTATAAAAGTGTTGCTCATCTTTGCTTGCTGTCCTCCGAAAGCTCTCTGCCCTTCAAACCATTCTCTTTTCCTTCCTAACTTTTGTCAGCAAAACATAATTCTCTCTGAAAATGATTCACCATTCACACACAATATTTGCTGCATCGTGATCTGACCCTCAACCTCATTCCTTATGTATTCTTAAAATTTGGGGTATCCAAAATGTGTATTTATTCTGGACCAAAGCGCTGGTTGAAATACCTAAAAATGAAACGTAAACATGCATGTGTGTGTATGTGGCGGTGCGGTGAGATTACTGCAGCCTTTCCTCTGCGTCTCAGAGATTAGCTGTGGAGAAGAGCGCTGTCTTAACCTTCAATATACACTAATTTGATACAGAAGCTTACACACTGCAGACCTCTGTGCTTAATCTCAAAGTAATTAACAAATTCTCATTATGCAAATGTCTTTCAGCCTGCAGGACGTTGCTGCTGCTTTCATTTGGCCTCGATAGTAAACCGGCTTTGAACAAAGCGCCGAGTCAGGTGTGCTGGACTGTGAGAGCTGCCTTAACGCATCAGTCTGTTGCAAATTATGATTTAAAGAAATTGTAAGCAGTGCAATGGACTGTACATTACATTTATGAGACACTTGGAGCTAATGAACCCTGTTTCAAGGGCTGAAAATAGCATGTATGTATTTATTTATCGATTCATATATGAATTGTTGTGCCTGGAAAATTTCAGAAAAATAGTGAAAAATGCACAACGGCATTTCTTGCAGCCAAAAGCGATGTCTTCAGATGCCTTGTTTTTTTACGACCAACAGTCCAAAGCTCAAAGATGTTCAGTTTACAATGATGTAAAGCAGAAAAAAGGTGTTTTTTTTTAAGCCTAATTATCGGTTCAATTGTTTCAACTCTAGCTGTTACATGAAAAGAAAATTCAGCTGTTTAAGCTGCCAAACCATAACTGACGTGCACATTTTTTCAGCTTATTGTCTATTTGTCGCTTGCGCTGATGAATGTGCTGACTCATGTCTCTCCAGTGAAGGGATGAATAAAGTCTCATCATCATTATTACCAATTTAGCACTTGACAAATAAAACTGGATTCTGCGCCCAAGACAACATTTCCTGTTTTTCTGATGGTTGAAGAAGGATTGAAGAAAACCTCTAAAATGAAACAACACCGCGACTACACACTACAAAATGACTTTAAAAGGTCTCATCAAATTAAAATCCTCTCTCCACAGTTTGACGACTGGAAAGACGATGCTATGACAAAGCTGAATGTCAGCATTGGACGTGATTTAAAAGGTCGAACCCCACTGCAAAATGGACACCGGCACTAGCTGCTGAGAATAACTCAGCTCCTCTATCATGGAGGAGGAAGGACATGATTTTATCAGGCCTTTTGTAAGCAGAGAGATCTGATAGTAAAGATAGCCAAATAATACTGAAATCCAGATCTCTGCTGTCGCTATTAGTTTTACGTGAGGAGATTGGTAGGCGATTTTGAGCTCAATTGGAAATATATCACAGAAGAGAAGGTTTTTAATACAACCAATGCAACCATTCATGAGGGTGGTGAGGGTTGGAGCCGATGCCAGCTGACATTGGTAAAGAGGCCAGCCAATCACAGGGCTGACACACATTAGCCCCTTTTAGACAGACAAATCCACCGTAATGGCGGAAAGGCAAGTGTAAATATGCCGCTAACCGGAAATTTGATTGCGGTGAACGCGTCTGCGTTTAGGTATAACTTTGTTTGTCTGTGTTTAGATATCATCCCGGCGTTGCGGAATGAGTGAGACGTCCCACAGCGTGGCTGCGGAAAAAGCACTCTAATAGGGGCTATAGACGGACAACCGTTCACACAATTTAGAGAACCTGGAGGAAACCCGCGCTTACAAAAAGATAGATACTTGAATGTAACTCCAGTTCGATGAGTACCTCCACACCCTGAAAAAGATCATTTTACTCACCGCCCAATCAGCAGGCAGCAGGCGTCCAGCGCCCTCCCCCTATATATACTTCTTCAACCTCCATTGACAGGCACGCTGTCAAGGTAACCCCACCATGAACCAAGCCAACGCAAACAATGCTAGCATTGTTGATACCATGACAATGTGAATAAAGTTCCCGCCAGGTGGAGGAAGCCTGGTCCACGCCGAGCTGAGCTAACATGGCTAGCATGATCCGTACAGCGCTACGAAGGGCAGAGTAAAACAAGCGTTAAGTATTTTTCCTTTAATTCTTATACGACCCTGCTGGACAATGACCTCATCAAGCTCTCCTCTAAACCTGTCACCTAAAGGAGATTGATGTCCTCTCAGAGCTGGATTGATCCACAGCTAAGTGCTGCTGCGGCCAGCTAGTCAGGCTCATTTAATTAGCACTGGCTGGCTTCCTGCAGATTGACAGCTGATCCTCAGCTGATCCCAGATCATCCAAACACCTTCTTGCTTAAAGAAATCGAAGGTTACTGAGGATATATAGGCAGAGATGGCTGACAGAGGAGTCTTCACCTCCACAAGATAACGAAAACACTCAGAGAGCAAAAAACATCGCAGACATTCACTTTGAACAGCTTTTTCTGATGTCGGGATAATCCCATTTGTTCAAGTTAAAGTTTGCTAAATCTAGTGAAATTATAAAAATATAATTTTCAATATCACTCAAATAAGATTTAGAGGCAGTTGTATTTTACTTGAGTAATCTACTCTATATACTACTACAAATAAAGTACTTTTTATTCCGCTGCATTGATTTATATTAACTTTCCATACTAATTACTTTGCAGAAGCAGATTAATAATACAAAACACAATCAACAAATTAAATTTGATGAGATACGATAAAACAAAAGCAGCGTATAAAAAAATAAAAAAATTAGCTCCACGTCTGTGTTGCACACATTAATGCATTGATAATAATATGATGAAATACATTGCTCTGAAATGGATCATATAACTTATGAATACTTTTAGTACTTATATGCATAATTAGATTTAACTAGTTAAGAGTATTTCTACATTATCACTATATTTTTTACTTTTACTTAAAGGTGCCATATACAGAATTCAGAGCAGGAAACTATTCGCCATGTTGAGAGATGTTGGGAGGCAATGCTTTCAATCTCGCACATAGCACTTTTAGGTACCCCCCTTGTTATATTGCCTCTACTCTTTAACAGTTGTACAAAAAGGTACTTTGAAAAGGTCATACAGAGGGGTCGATCACACCATCCTCCTTAGATCAGCCTATTTCACAGACCAAAGGTCAATCCGGTTGAACCAAATGAGGTGAGATCTACGTATTTACAATAGTAAGTGAATGCATCACTTCCTCCTCTTATTAGAACAAACAGCCAGTAGTGGAAAGTAAAGAAGTACATTTACTCAAGTACTTTAGTAAGATTGAGTATTTCCATTTGAATAGTGGTTAGAAGTAGATAGTAGACTTAAGTTGCACTTACATATAAATATTTCAAAAATGATAATCAAATAATATTATACTAACCCTAACACTGACTTTACTTTTACTTAAATAAATAACTGAAATACTTCTTCCACCACTGCAAATAGGGTGCCTTCTTGTTTTTGTTTTCTTATCAGGGAGGAAAAGTGGGACACTAAAATGCAATTCAAATTAATTTAAAAAAATGATTAAAATAAATCCTGTCAAGGTTTCAAGGTGTATAACAACCAAGGGTTCACCTGACATTATTTATTATTATTATTCACCAGGCAGCCATGTGTGTGAAACAATAACTGACAGTGGAACGGAGAAGATGCAGCGGCTTTATGCAGCTGCTGTCCTGCTCCCAGGTTGCCTGAGACGGCATTTTCCCCCTTTTCCTCCAGTCACGTGCTGCCTTTTCTAGGAAGAGTGGCGATGCAGATGAGAGCAGGGGAAGCTAAAAATAGCATATCTTCTTCTTTCTTTTTTTCTCCACAGCAAACAAATAGCGGTGATGGGTCGGGCAGCCAGGAACGTGGAAGATGTTTTGGCGCTAACGTGTGTTGGTGAATCCAGGATGTGTTATTGAAAAAAAAGATGAAAGATTTTAATCGAAAATGTTAAGCTTTTTGTATAAACTTTTTCTTTCTGCACGTTGTCTATGTGTAAAGGCTTTCAGAGATTTTCTTTTGTTTTTCCTGCCTACTGTCGTCTGATGTGACAAAAACAGTATTTTCTGAAACCAATTGATTCGGCGACAGCAGTTCTTTAAGCCATATGAAAGTTCTTCATTTAGAAACAACTGTCATAACTTTGATGGACTGACTTGAAATGTGACAAACGATATGGGACCAAAGTATGAATCTGAGCCGGTTGGTACTGTGGCAGCGTGTGTCACAGGCAACACGGATGTGTGCGTTTTCCCAGGATTCTTTACCTACAAGTCTCCCTGTCGGTGACTTAACATCAGCAGAGGATGAGCAGAGGCGACCTGCAGACTCTTTCCAACATCTGTCTCACACACACATCCACACATATCATACACAAATGATTTCATCTGCATACTCAGCACATCTGCATTAGTCTCAAAATCCACAAATTCTTCATTTCTACAGCTTACATTTACGAACCTGTGAGCATTTATATGTTGTAGCCTATATTTCTCTCTCTTGTATCTGTGCAGTAGACCTATAACTCTATTTAGGCACACCCAATATAGTATAGTCATATGTTTAGTGTGAATATGACAGTCAATGTGTTGCCAGCCTCTCCGTTCATATTGTCAGATATCCATCCCTTCTGCAGTGAGTTGTGCTGTTGCGGTATGGGAAGCACACACATACATGCTAAATCATAAGAAGGCACTAACCGAGATCTGATGGGTTTAGGACTGAATTTTTCACCCTTCCACAGAAACACAACAGTCCTCCATAGGCTATGGCTCAACGTTTCGTGAATTAAATTCCAATAAAACCACTGAGTGCTGACGTTAGGTTATTTCATGATTATAATCGATAAAATATTATGAGAAAAATTATATAGTAATATACGAATTAATATATGATGACTCTCTCCTAGTTTTCTATGATGAGGTATTTAAATGTTCATTCTATAGTTTCTGCCTCATAGAGATATTTAGACCCATTATCCTGATTGAAACCATCGGACGGTGTGTAACGCCTTTTCCTGCAGGACAGGCCGCGACTCCAACCAGAGATCCACTAAACCATGGCAGCCTCCAGCTCCATCCTCACAGACCACACGAATACATATGCAATTCATGCACCCACGGCGATTTGTGGGTTTTATGAAAACAGCTGTCCCAAAGCAAGCATCTTTTATGTCAACGGTTCATTAATCGGCAATCTTTTGACTTGACGTTGAAACGCAAGCGCTCATTAACAATGAATGCAAGATTCACACAACACATTACCATATACCGCGTATTCTTATTATGTCAATGCAATAGATGAATAAAGACGGAAATCTCACCTTTATAGATATCTAAACCGGCTGCTATCCACCGCGTCGAGCACCCGCAGAAACACCACCACTGTCAAAGCAGAAAGGCTGTTCAACGCAATATCCGGCTTCGAATTTCAGTATAAAAGCCGTCATAAAAGACGCGAGATGTGCCTAATAGCTCCAAATCAACGCGACAGCATCATGGGAATTAGGTGACGTACCGAGGTGAAATCACAATATGTGTATTCCAAAGTGCAAGCTAATGTGAGCTAGTTCAACCTAATTCCAGCATCAGTGACGGACAATTAAAAACAGTTAAAGACAGTTAAAAATATGACGTCTCTATGTTGTATTCAACGCTTCACTTCTGATTTATTGATCCCGGAAGTTCGAATCTGTGAATATATTTCCAACTTTACCGAACTGTCTTTTTTGCTGCCATGAATCTGTCACTATTAGGCTACCCACCACAAGACAACTCAGCCTCGTTTGGAGACTCGAGTGTGTTATGCTAGTCTCGGCTAATATAGCCTCTCAAGAAGCTAGAAGAGTGGGCAGCAGAAGTCTAGTAAGCCCACGTCTTGCTAACGCCACACTACCAGATTTGTTCATTTACGTATTTGTATTTATCGGACCAAGCCGACGTTGACTTGGGCGACATGTCGTGTATTTAGCTCCTGTTCTATACTGGAACGCAAACGACTAAACCCTTTTACTCTGAAAGAAATCATGGTTTCCGGTCTCCTTGTAACTCCGGCAACTTCATGCAGCCAGAAACGTTAACGTTAAATGAATGACAGGTGGGCGGGACTTTTGAGGCCGTGGGCAAGATTGACAGCCCGTCTGGCGAATCCGGAGCCGCGACGTAACAATATCTTGAAACAATCCAATATGGTCCACCTGGTGTTTATTATTGATGAGGACTGCCTGAGAGACTCAATTATTGATCATGAGGTCAACGGTAACCACTGCTACCGTTTCCAGCCATTATCAGACACTGGTGATGGTGGTTATTGTAAAATATATTACTGCAAAAACACATCAATATTAGAGGAATACTATACTAATACAATACACGTGTAAAACAAATCACAAAGTCCTATAAACTACATAAAAGACCCATATGGCCACAGTGAGAATATTAAAGGATAACTACAAGATCAATTTCTAAAGAAATGTGATGTCAATGCTGGCTTAAATGTGTACGAGAAAGAGTAAGTAGTAGGAGTATTTGAAAAATTGGAAGGCCTTTATGTTATATGATTGTCTAGTGTACAAAAGATTTTGAGTTTTTTTCGAAAAGCTGAAGCTAAACTGCACTACTGGCTGTAAACAAATTTTTAAGTAGTCGCAACAGTTGGAAAAGTGGGAATGCGCTTAATTTGTGTGTGTAATATTAAAAGGATTTTAAAATGAGTAATGTTCAAGACATATATATTTGAAGACTAATATATTATAAATATACAATGAATTGCAGAAGTGGAATGTAACTGCATTCTTGTACTCCATGAAATTTCAGAGGGAAATATTAATAGGTTTTATTTTGCAATTTATCTGAGAGCTACAGTATTACTTTTCTGACATACACTCAACAAAAATATAAACGCAACACTTTTGTTTTTGCTCCCATTTTTCATGAGATGGACTTAAAGATCTAAAATTCATTCCAGATACACAATATTACCATTTCTCTCAAACATTGTTCACAAATCTGTCTAAATGTGTGATAGTGAGCACTTCTGCTTTGCTGAGATAATCCATCCCACCTCACAGGTGTGCCACATCAAGATGCTGATCTGACATCATGATTAGTGCACAGGTGTACCTTATACTGCCCACAATAAAAGGCCACTCTGAAATGTGCAGTTTTGTCTCACAGCAAAATGCCACAGATGCCACAAGCATTGAGGGAGCGTGCAATTGGCATGCTGACAGCAGGAATGTCAACCAGATCTGTTGCTCGTGCATTGAATGTTCATTTCTCCACCATAAGCCGTCTCCAAAGGCGTTTCAGAGAATATGGCAGTACATCCAACCGGCCTCACAACCACAGACCACGTGTAACCACACCAGCCCAGGACCTCCACATCCAGCAGGTTCACCTCCAAGATCGTCTGAGACCAGCCACTCAGACAGCTGCTGAAACAATTGGTTTGCATAACCAAACAATTTCTGCACAAACTGTCAGAAACCGTCTCAGGGAAGCTCAACTGCATGCTCGTCGTCCTCATCGGGGTCTTGACCTGACTCCAGCTCGTCGCCGTAACAGACTTGAGTGGGCAAATGCTCACATTCGATGGCGTCTGGCACGTTGGAGAGGTGTTCTCTTCACGCATGAATCTCGGTTTACATTGTTCAGGGCAGATGGCAGACAGCGTGTGTGGCGTCGTGTGGGTGAGCGCTTTGCTGATGTCAATGTTGTGGATCGAGTGGCCCATGGTGGTGGTGGGGTTATGGTATGGGCAGGCATCTGTTATGGACGAAGAACACAGGTGCATTTTATTGATGGCATTTTGAATGCACAGAGATACCGTGATGAGATCCTGAGGCCCATTGTTGTGCCATACATCCATGAACATCACCTCATGTTTCAGCAAGATAATGCAAGGCCCCATGTTGCAAGGATCTGTACACAATTCTTGGAAGCTGAAAATGTCCCAGTTCTTGCATGGCCAGCATACTCACCCGACATGTCACCCATTGAGCATGTTTGGGATGTGCTTGACCGGCGTATACGACAGCGTGTACCAGTTCCCACTAATATCCAGCAACTTCGCACAGCCATTGAAGAGGAGTGGACCAACATTCCACAGGCCACAATTTACAATCTGATAAACTCTATGCGAAGAAGATGTGTTGCACTGCATGAGGCAAATGGTGGTCACACCAGATACTGACTGGTTCTGAGTCCCCAGACCCCCAATAAAGCAAAAAAAATGCACATTTCAGGGTGGCCTTTTATTGTGGACAGTCTAAGGCACACCTGTGCACTAATCATGATGTCAGATCAGCATCTTGATGTGGCACACCTGTGAGGTGGGATGGATTATCTCAGCAAAGCAGAAGTGCTCACTATCACACATTTAGACTGATTTGTGAACAATGTTTGAGAGAAATGGTAATATTGTGTATCTGGAATGAATTTTAGATCTTTAAGTCCATCTCATGAAAAATGGGAGCAAAAACAAAAGTGTTGCGTTTATATTTTTGTTGAGTGTAGATTGTATACACAAAACATATGACCTTATAAAGTGTGATGTATTGTTATTATCCAAAGGATTTGTGATATTATTATTATTACTGCTTTCTGTCTGTATTTTATGTGTAAGAGGTGTTGATGTTTAGTGTAATGTGATGCTGACAAAAAGGGGATGTTATATGGGTTAAAATTTAATATTTATATAAGATTTACAATGATGTATATAAATATATCCTCTGTCTGTTAAAATAAATAAATAAATTGTGACCTGTTATGTTCTGTTTACATTTTTTTTTATCTGTGTCAGTGATGAAGCATGGCCTCTATAAAATTACATTAAAAACCTTTTAAAGGCATCATAGGCTATTGTATTCAGAATGCTTTCTGTTATATTGTTTGAAATCAGCGTAACATACCGATGGGTTTTCGTACATTAAAGCACTGCTAAAAAAAACTTTAAAAAAAATCCTATGTGGCGGGCAGGACTGTCAAAAGCATGTCCAATTATATTCTCCGGGCCAGAGAAAATAAATGGCTGTCTGTGAATTCTTACTTCCTGATAACGCGCACTCTGCCGATCGCGAGCACTCGCTGGCTGTGCGCGAGTGGCAGGCCGTCTCTGTACTCGGCAGATGGAGGCCATAGCTGCAGCTAGCAGGAGCTGCAGCTAGCAGGAGCTGCAGCTAGCAGGAGCTGCAGCTAGCAGGAGCTGCAGCTAGCGAGCGAGCTACACAACCAAAGTAAAAGAAGAAAATTCAAAAAGTAAAGCTGCAGAATGACTGAGAAATTACCTACAGCTGTTCGCGAAAGAAAAAGGACAGATTCACTCGCGACGTAGCGATGTAGCTTCCTTGTATGTTGTTGTTATGAGAGAACTTCACCATCCAGTTCCACACAGGTGAAACATGGATTGATAGATTGTTCCTAGCATTTTGTCGGAGTCTCCCTCACACAGGTGACTACAGATGGATTCAGACAATGGCTCAGACCTCTGTTATCTTATTCATGATATTATTAGATATGTGTTGTTACCCTGGACTACAGTCACCACATCAAAGATCAGCCAAAAGAAAAGATGATGGCTGTGTTCAGTTTGTTGTGTGACAAGACCATCATTATCATTTTAGGTCATAAACTTACAGGTATTACTGTTACATCGTTTTGTTTGCATAATAAAAATAAAAAACATGGTGGAGATTGAGTGTGTTGATGGCATTTCATATGGTTATACAAAGGGCTGTGCAATGTAAGGTAGTATGAACATTTCACTACTGTTGGACAAGGACTACAATAATATATCAGATCTGCAGAGCACTATCCTGCGGCAAAGCAATGAGGCGTATGTGGTTCAGGACCTGAAGTGGTAACATATTAAGAATCCCAAAGTGTAAACATGTATGCCAGGTGGTTTTATTACAGATTCTAAACCGTAAAACTACTTGTTATGGTCTAGAATAGTTTTCTTAGCAAAGTCATGACTCAGCCATAAAGTGAGGTTGTAAACAATTATACTTGGCTCACATACCCCTGGATGGGATGCCAGTCCATCGCAGGGCCGACATGTAGAGACAGACAACAATTCACGCTCACATTCACACCTACGGGTAATTTAGAGTCATCAATGAACCTATCCCCATCCTGCATGTCTTTGGACTGTGGGAGGAAGCCGGAGAACCCGGAGAGAAACCGGGACTTTTAGACTTTTATTCAAACAATTTAGAACAAGTTATGCAGAAGATACATGGCAAAGAAATAAACATTGTTTTTTTTATGTTATTATGATTGTACATCCTCTGCGAGACACTGTATGATCTTATGTTTAAATAAAAGAAATAATAAAAAAAACCTAATTATAATAATTCGAAGGAATAAAAATAAATGTTTTGTCTGGGCGAAAAAAAAAAATCTTTCCAGTACGCCAATGCGTTTAGAGTCAAAAATGTTTATTTTTTTTATTTTTTTAATTTAACATCACCTGATGATGCTTTTAACTTTCACTCAGGACAGTTTTATGACAACAGTGCAAAATATATTAAAAAGAAGTATAACATTACTAATATACTATGAATCTAATGGGTGTATTCTCAGCTGTTGTTAGTTTGCAAATAACTTTTAGCTAACTTTACTAGCTTTTTATATTCGTTTGGAGTTTGAAGTTTCATATTGTGTTAAATGCATTTGAATGAATATCCTCAAGGCTTTCGTGTCTGCTGTGTGTATCTGCCTTGTGGCTGCTTGTGCATATTAGTGTGTGCTTTAAATGGGTGTCAATATTAGTGAACGCTAACTAGAAGAGAAGAGTGTAGATTGTGTTGTAAAGAGCAAACATCGGTCGTGTATGACACAGATCCATGATTTGTGTTATGGTGTTCCGTTCTGGCCGTTGGTCCTCTGAGCCAGCATGTGATGCTCAAGCACGGAGTGTATTCTGTGTGAAACGGGTCGTGTGGCAAACTGTCACATCGTCAGGTGCACGAGGGCTCACTCGTGGACTTTTTGAGCCCTTATGCCCACTTTCCATAAGTCAGCATCGAGGCTGACCTCTGAGGGAATTACCCACAGTTCATAGCGTTATGACGTGAAACACGGAGTTACCAGCGGTAGCCAGGAGCAATAAAAAAAAGGGTAAACAAAGAGGACGCATGTGTGGAATATTACATTTACAAAGAAATATTAACATTAAAGATTTAATATGGAGTATAAAACACTTGAAATCAAAGGAATGCCATCTTAGGCTACACACCTGGTTTAATCATTAACCAGTTATTTTAATTTAGCTTATTAAAGCTGTTTTAACTAAAACAAGTAAATAATTAAATTTGACAGTTATGTCTGGGATGATAAGAGTCTGGAAGACGTTCAGATCAGGCTGTAAAAATGTTTAAATGAAAACCCACATTTTTAGATGTATTAAAACATATTTTTTTGCCATCAAAGTAAAGTGATATGCCAAGTGCTGTCCCATTTGTATTTACCTTTTCAAATTCACAGGTCTGTGTCTGCGTCTGTGTTGTACCGAGTATAAACCAGTAGACTAAACTGTTCACTGCTGCTACAGTCGGGGCCGGTTTAAATTAGCCAGACAGCTAACGGCTAACACTTACAGTGGTTCCATCGACTTTTGAATCTTACAGCCTCGTTACAACATCTTCTCTGTGTCAGCTGAAAACGAGAAAAGGAATGTACACGGACAGTAAAGTATATTTGAGACAGGGTCCAACCGGCAGGGACATGTTTCATCCATTTATTGGTGTTGATCAATCTGGGGTTCAGATGGGGTGATATCAACTACATAAAGAAACAAAAAGAAGCTTCATGGATTTGCAATTTCAGAATTTTGAAATTTAATATGAGTGAATCAAGATTTTAGTATGTTTCTCAAAAAAAATATGGAGTTTTATTGACAGTGTTGAATGCATAGGTTTTCATATTATAGTCTTATTTTGAATTAGATTTTTATTTTATGACTGTTTTTCTTTCTTTTTTTTTACCCTCTACTGGTGCAGTATTCTTTTGGAGGCTCGCTTTCAAAGTCTCTAGCTCTCATTGGATGACAAGTTAACATACAGCCCTCCAGTAGAGTGTGTATTTAGTTTACCTTGAATACCTTGAGGAAGGCTGAAACACGTTGGGGAAACAAAGAAGGTTCTTCGAGTTTGTCAGCTTTCCCACGGATAGAGACACAGCTGTTTTTCTCCTGCAGATGACAGGGCTCTCTCTGCGGTCATGCTTGCCCGGGTGGGGAAACAGTTTGTGGCTCGGATGCAGCTCAACTTGCGGCCGCTCTTCCAGGGTCGGACCCTGCTGCTCACGAACACCTTGACTGGAGGAGGATCACTTGCACTGGGAGACATCGTGGAGCAGACCAGGGAGAACTTCAAGAAGCCAGACAAAGTCCTGGACTGGAGGAGGACAGGTGAGGGAGAGAGAAAAGGGGTGCCCTCTTTTTTTTAAATATATATCTGTGTATATACAGTGCCGCTTGAAAGTTTGTGAACCCTCCAGACATGGTCACTGTTTTTGTAAAAAAACATTAAAATAACCTTATTACACATACATCCAAATCCCAATTTGTAAAGCACACCTTCCAAATAATGGACACACACAAAAAGAGATATATTTTCATTGTTTAATTCAACAAAAGTGGTTTATTTCACAAAAACTGAAAATTTAACATGTGCAAAAGTATGTGAACCCTTGGATTAGTAGCTTGTGGCTCCTCCTTTTGCAGCCATTACTTCAACCAAACGTCTTCTGTAACCACTAACCAGTCTCTCGCATCTGCTTATGGGGATTTTTGCCCACTCCTCCTTACAGAACTCAGCCAGCTGAGAGAGGTTGGAGGGACATCTGGCATGTACCAACTTCTTCAGGTCTCGCCACAACATTTCTATTGGATTAAGGTCCGGACTTTGACTGGGCCAATCCAGAATACGAATCCTCGTTCTCTGAAGCCATTCCTTTGTAGTTTTGCTGGAATGCTTTGGGTCATTGTCTTGTTGCATGATCCATTTTCGTCCCAGCTTCAACTCCCTGACTGATGGCAGGAGATTCTGGTCAAGAATTTGTTGATATGCCAGAGAATTCATGGTTCCTTGGATAATATGGAGTTGTCCAGGTCTAGAAGCAGAAAAGCAGCCCCAGACCTTCACATTTCCACCACCATGCTTCACTGTTGGGAGGAGGTTATTTTCTTCATATGCAGTGTTGGCTTTTCTCCAAACATGGTGGTTTGGATTGTGACCAAATAATTCTATTTTGGACTCATCTGTCCAGAGAATGGACTTCCAGAAGGCCTCTGGTTTGTCCAAGTGCTCTCTGGCAAAGTTGAAACGGGCAGCTTTGTTCTTTTTTGAGAGTAGAGGCTTCCTTCTAGCAACTCTCCCATGAATGCCATGGCTGTTCAATTTACGTCTGATTGTAGACGCATGCACTGTCCCTAGAGCTGCTAGAGAGGTCTGCAACTCTCTAGAGGTGATGTGTGGGTTGGCCTTTACCTGATTTATAATTTTTCTGGTGCTTCTGGGTGATAGTTTTGATGGGCGTCCACTTCTAGGCAGAGTTGCTGTCATGTTGAAGGCCCTCCATTGTAAATTATTTGTCTTACAGTGGATGGATGGAGCTGGAATCTTTTGGAGATGGTCTTATAGCCCTCCCCAGACTGATGGGCTGTCACTACCCTCTTCTTCATGTCCTCGGATATCTCCTTTGCTCTCGGCATTGTTGATTTGTATGGGACCACAGTGGTTTGGTTGGTTTCCTCTCTCTTTTAATTAGTGCAGGCCAAACCCTTTCCCAAGGATGTCTCATTTCATTGGTCTGCTTAAATGATTAACTAAGCACCCAAATGTGTTTCACCTGAGTCTGTTACCTGCTTGACTTAACCAATGCAGCTGGGGGTTCACTTACTTTTGCACATACACTAATTCCATGTTTCATGTAGTTTTTGGGCTACTTAAACAAGTCCCACTAAACAAGTACATGCAATTGATAAACATATATCTGACATTTCATACATAAAAACGGATGATGAGAAAATAAGAAAATCATGGTAAAACAACAAACATCTAAACTGCGCAAGGGGTTCACATACTTTCAAGCACCACTGTATATATATATATATATATATATATATATAAATATATTCTCCTATTCTACATGGTAGAATAGGAGAATGTTTGTGCAATGTGTAAAATTTTGAATAACTGACTCACTGCCATTCATTCTTTTGTTTTTTCCCGTGGCTGTTTGCCCTCAAAGGTTGCATGTTTACAGTGGGCTGCAGCATCGGTCCACTTCTGCAATACTGGTACATCTGGCTGGACAAAGCGCTTGTGGGCACAGGTCTGAAAATTGTGGGCCAGAAGGTTCTGGTGGACCAGGTGGTCGCCTCACCGTTTTTTGAGATGAGCTATTTTTTAGGTGAGAAGGATTTCAGAGTTAACTGGTACTAAGTGATAAAGGTGTAATGTTGTTGGCACATCTCTCTCTCTCTCTCTCTATGACACACACACACACGCAGTTCTTTGACCTTATCTCAGGTTGGATTTGATGAAGCATGGCGCCGCTGACACATATCTGACAGGCAACTGTTTATTGCAGGTACGGATCTAATGGAAGGACACACTTTATCCGAAGCATGGACGGAGTTTAAAGACAAGTTCTGGGAATTGTATATGGCAAGTACACCTGTCAGGGTCTCACCTATAGATCTGGAGAAGCTGGTTGATGAAAATGTTGAAAAATGTTGCCAGATTTGCACATACACGGTCCAGCAATCTACTAGATTTCAACCTAGTCTTGTTTTTTGTGTTACTACTGACTCTTTGAAATATGATCAGTTTAGAGTCGTGTCGGCATGACTTATTTTTTTGTCCAACCCACGAGGTTAACATTGCAAAAGTTCCCTCATCAAAAACGATCATTGTAGTTAATGAGCTCTGTGGCAAACACAAGTTCATGATAGGCTACGTAAACATTTTGTTTCAGCAAGATAATTGACATAAATGAAACCACTTTAACCACGTTATGCTATTAACAACCCTACCACAGTCTAGGGTTGTCAAAAACAAATGGATACACATAAATAATCAATACTAAAAATTTGTATCAGATTCAATACTAACTAACATTCCAGCCTCTGCCAGTTGACGCGTAACTTCCCAGAGCAGCGCTGCAGACAGACAGCTACAGCTCCATCCGTCTCTAGCAGCTGAACACATGAACATCAACACTGAGCTGACTGAACTCAGCTAGCGCTGCTGCTGGAGGGCCTTCGCTACCAGTTTTAGTTAACAAAGCAAAAGCAACAAAGCAAAAGTGCCGTTTGGTACCATACAAGGAACGAACGACTACGGATGTAAACAAGCTGATAGCTAGCAATGCTAAAGTAGTGGCGCAGAGTCGATTAGCACAACAAACGTGGCGAAGTGTCTTAAAGACCGACCGACTTCAGAGAGTCAGTAAAACTCCCGTTTCAACAATATTGAAATTTTAAATGATTAAATCTGTTAGGTTATCATTACACTAGCGGCTAACGGCTAATACATACCATTAACATAATAACAGAGCTAGGCAGCTAACGCTACCAGTCCTGCCCGTCTCATGGTAAGAGATGTTAATTCAACAGGATAATGTGTCTGAAAAGTCAACCAGCTATTAAACAGTAACAGATGCAGCCTGCTCTATCAACTCTATTTGACCAGCTACGAAAATATGGTGCCAAGTCACCAGAAACACAGGAAATAAACAGGACTGTAGCTGAATACATGTAATTTAAATTATATATTAACACCCTACAGTTATGTTACTGTGTTTTCTTTTTTTTTTCCATTATGTAAGACTTTTTAAAAAAGTGTTATTGATGTCGTTTGTATTATTCTAATCCTTATTTAAAAACATTCGGCCTCTTAATTTTTTTTCACCCCGTGGTATTGGAAACCGTAAGCATTTTCCTGGGTATCGATATCGACTTTCAAATTATCGTATCGTTACAACCCTACCAAGGTCGTACACACCATAGCAGCCTGTGAAGGGGACTAGTCGCCATGATGACATTTTGTAGTCTCATTTAGCTCCTTGTTGGCAACCACCTTTTTAAGACCCTTAGAAACTTCAATATTCACAAGAGGGGTATCTAGTGACATATTTTATATTGGATAACAAAACGTTAAAATATCTTGAGCTTAAACATGGACTTAAACATGCTAAATAATCTCTGTTTTAGGACTCGTTACTGCACCACACTGTAACGTGTGTAACACTCATTTGTGATCACCACATGCCAACTATGTTATATATGAATGACTTCTGAGAAAAAAATGTTTAAGTAACATATACGTATTTGTTTCCAGGTGAAAGTGACAGTTGTAACAATGTTTGTGCTGTGTAAAGTTTATGCTCATCTGGGTTTTTCTTGCCTGCAGGTGGACTGTTGTGTGTGGCCTCCCGCTCAGATGGTCAACTTCTACTTCCTCTCACCCAAATACCGCGTTGTGTACGTCAACTTTATCACTGTAGGCTGGAACACCTACTTTTCCTACATCAAACACAGAGTAAGTCACAGGAGACTCAATGGAAATTCTGCTTTCTGGAGTGTAAACCAGAAAACATTTAAAACTCTGAGTTTGTTAACCGTGAGAAGAGGGATACTCTGGGTTTTCCACACTGGAAAGAGAGCAAACTTAAACTTTAAGTCAGTTACCATGGTGAACCTAACCTGTTCATTGGCAAGTTATTTCAACAAACCCTGAGTTCGGTCTCCTCCCTTTCGCTGAGCCTGAACCAGCTGTGGGAAAATCGAGTCTTCTTTCATTCCCCGACGATTACTTTGTAGAAAGTAACCATTTTTCACATATCTGAACAATATTCTCCACCCTTACATTTCCAACATTGCCACTCGTTCTATCAGCTGAATAGAATTCAAATGTTGATCTACCAAACAGGATGTTTAAGGACATGTATGTGTGTTGAAGCATTTTTCTATTGGGTGTTAAAGCCACCACAAGAAAAAGCTGCTGATATTTACTTTGGTAAATATGTAATCAAAAACCATATGCCTTAGGCTACTTGCACAACATTATTATGCTTCACTTTCATCTGCAGCCACGTTCTTTTTGTGCCTGTGGGACCCCACATTAATCAAACAGAACTTTTTTACATTCCACTATCAGTCATGCACAATGTGAATTGATTCCTAGTCACCTGCGCATTAGATAGCATTCCTAACATTACACCGCTGAGCTGTTGAGTTGAAAATTATATTATGTTTTAAACCATTTCACTGTTTCATTCAGTCTTACACATTGATTCAGGCAGCAATCACCTCCCACGCCAAGTCTCTCCTTTGCAGTAGGAGCTGCTGGTGCATTCAGAATTAGGTTAATTGAACTAATTAAGAACAGCTGTTCTGGAACCGAAAACCATTCAGGGTTGGCCCACTCCAAGTTCAGGGTTAGTTAAACCTGCTTTCTGGAATACAGCCCTGCATAGCTTTTCATAATTTTTTTTATGAAGACAATGCGTTGTTTTTTTTACTTATTATATGAGCATTTCACTGATGAGGAGAAAACGATATACAGTATATATCAAAACTGTTCGCCAACTTTTCTCTGCTTATGTTCAGTGTTTTGCTTCATTAAAACAACAAAGTGATATTGCTGATATAGATGTGTGTATTGGTGTCTGTTGTGTTGACAGGATGATAGCCCCCCCATTCAGCTGGTATCAGACAGCAGTGCTGGGGCTGTGCAGCAGGAGGCGCTCCCACCATCTAAACCACTGGAGGAGAAAGCTTAAAGACTGAGTTCATGCTCAAATGAGAAGTCCTTCTTTGGATGCAAGAAGAACATTTTGTTATTTTTATCTGTTCAAATTTCTTTTTCGCCTTCACAAAATGTTGCAAGACTGTTATCACGGAGGCCTTTTTCCTCTTCAGTTTAAAAACGACCACATGTTTCTGTCTGAACTCAGAGGAGACATGGAGGTTTAAAGGAATACGTCACCGATCGAAACATAAATCTGTTTTGAAAGGGGGTCATGTCGAAATGTAAAATACATTTCGAATATGGGGCCTTCATTACCGAGAAAAGGCAGACAGAGACTTTTTGGTCCATGTGGATGGAAGACAACAACTCCCACAACGCACAGCTCCGATCTGTCTGCCCCGGACCGACATGCGTAATGTATTTAACTCCTGTTCTATACTGGAACGCAAACAATTAAACGCTTTTACTCTGAAAGAAAACATGGTTTCCGGTCTCCTTGTAACTCCGCCAACTTCATGCAGACAGAAACGTTAACGTTAAGTGAATGACAGGTGGGCGGGAGTTTTGAGGCCGTGGGCAAGATTGACAGCCCGTCTGGCGAATCCGGAGCCGCGACGTAACAATATCCTGAAACAATCCAATATGGTCCACCTGGTGTTTATTATTGATGAGGACTGCCTGAGAGACTAATTCATGGATCATGAGGTCAACGGTAACCATTGATACCGTTTCCAGCCATTATCAGACACTGTTGATGGTGGTTATTGTAAAATATATTACTGCAAAAACACATCAATAATAGAAGAATACTATACTCATACAATACACACGTAAAACAAATCACAAAGTCATATGAACTACATAAAAGACCCATATGACCACAGTGAGAATATTAAAGGATAACTACAAGATCAATTTCTAAAGAAATGTGTTGTCAATGCTGGCTTAAATGTGTACGATGAAGATTAAGTAGTGGGAACAGTTGGAAAAGTGTGAATGCGCTTAATTTGTGCGTGTATATTATCAAAATGATTATAAAATGAGTAATGTTCAAGTCATATATATTTGAAGACTAATATATTATAAATATACACTGTATTGCAGGAGTAGGACAAAAGGGGGCAAATCGATTTAAATGTAAATGTACATATTTACCGTTTTAAATAAATATACTTATAAACATAAAGTCACCGTTTTAAATAAATATACCTGTATTTCAGTAGCCTATACATGACTTTCATGCAGGGGACGGGTTTGGAGTACTGCGCTGTCCATCTCCACTCCGACATATAGCGGTAGCACCCTAGACTGCAGCACCCACAACAGCAGCACCCACGTCACTCATGTTTACATTTAAAAAATAACGTTTTCATTTTCACTCAGGATAGTGATGTTTTTATGACTACAATATGCAAAATTATATTAAAAAGAAGTTTAATTAATATACTATGAATCCAATGGGTGTTTTCTCAGCTGTTGTTAGTTTGCAAATAAATACTAACTTCTACTATTTTTAGTTTGATTGTGTATCTGAATCGATCTAAAACAACAACAACAACAAAACAAAAGATGACATTTTAGCTAACTTTACTAGCTTTTTATGTTCGTTTGGAGTTGAAGTTTCATATTGTGTTAAATGCATTTAAAATAGCCTCAAGGCTTTCATGTCTGCTGTGTGTGTCTGCCTTGCGGCTGATTTGGAGTATAAAACACTTGAAATCAAAGGAATGCTATCTTAGGCTACACACCTGGTTTAATCACCAACCAGTTATTTTAATTTAGCTTATTGAAGCCATTTTAACTAAAACAAGTAAACAAATAATTTGACAATGACGTCTGGTCTGAGATTATAAGAGTCTGGAAGACGTTCAGAACATGCAGGCTGTAAAAAATGTGAAATAATGACCAACTCTTAATAATATATTTTGTGTCTGAAGTAAAGTGACATGCAAAGTGCTGTCCCATTTGTATTAACCATTTCAAGCCCTCACAGAATCTCACACTCAACTATTTACCAGGTGAAGTCCCTCAGGGTTCAGGGCTTAGACCTTAGGGGGGACATTGGGATTGGGCCTATGTGTTACCATGGGCGTATGAGGAGAACTCCGTGTTTGGGTGCTAGGTAAGGTTGTGTTAAGGTCTAGTACATTTAGGTGGTTGGAGTCAGGGTAAGGAAACTGAAAAACAAATGTTACAGCAAAACAGACCTCCACACAACACCGACTTGCATGTGGCATTCAAAGCAGAGTTGTAGAATTTCATATTTTTTTATATCTGTGTCCGTGTTGTACAGAGTATAAACCCATCCATCCATCCATTTTCCTCCGCTTATCCGGGACCGGGTCGCGGGGGCAGCTGCCTGAGCAGGGACGCCCAGACTTCCCTCTCCCCAGACACTTCCCCCAGCTCCTCCGGGAGGACCCCAAGGCGTTCCCACGCCAGCCGGGTGACATAGTCACTCCAGCGTGTCCTGGGTCTTCCTCGGGGTCTCCTCCCGGTGGGGCATGCCTGGAACACCTCTCGAGGGAGGCGTCCAGGGGGCATCCGATGCAGATGCCCGAGCCACCTCAACTGGCTCCTCTCGATGTGGAGGAGCAGCGGCTCTACTCCGAGCTCCCCCCGTGTGACGGAGCTCCTCACCCTATCTCTAAGGGAGCGCCCCGCCACCCTGCGGAGGAAGCTCATTTCGGCCGCTTGTATCCGGGATCTTATTCTTTCGGTCATGACCCAAAGTTCATGACCATAGGTGAGGGTAGGAACGTAGATTGACCGGTAAATCGAGAGCTTCGCCTTTCGGCTCAGCTCTCTCTTCACCACGATGGACCGATACAACGACCGCATTACTGCAGCCGCTGCACCGATCCGCCTGTCAATCTCACGTTCCATCCTTCCCTCACTCGTGAACAAGACCCCAAGATACTTAAACTCCTCCACTTGAGGCAGGAACTCCCCCCCGACCTGGAGGGAGCAAGCCACCTTTTTCTGGTCGAGAACCATGGCCTCAGATTGGGAGGTGCTAATCCTCATCCCGGCTGCTTCACACTCGGCTGCAAACCGCCCCAGGACATGCTGGAGGTCCTGGCTCGAAGGAGCCAACAAGACCACATCGTCCGCAAAAAGCAGGGATGAAATCCAGTGGCTCCCGAACCAGATCCCCTCCGGCCCACGGCTGCGCCTAGAAATCCTGTCCATAAAAATAATGAACAGGACCGGTGACAAAGGGCAGCCCTGCCGGAGTCCAACATGCACCTGGAACAGGTCTGACTTACTGCCGGCAATGCGAACCAAGCTCCAGCTCCGGTCATACAGGGACCGAACAGCCCTTAGCAGAGGGCCCCCGACCCCGTACTCCCGAAGTACCTCCCACAGAATGCCACGAGGGACACGGTCGAATGCCTTCTCCAAGTCCACAAAACACATGTGGACTGGTTGGGCAAACTCCCATGAACCCTTGAGCACCCTGCGGAGGGTATAGAGCTGGTCCAGTGTTCCACGGCGAGAGTATAAACCGGGAGAGTAAACTGTTCACTGCGGCTACACAGTCAGGGCTGTCTAACCCGGGTTTAAATAAGCCAGAAAGCTAACGGCTAACACTTACAGTGGCTCCATCGACCTTTGAATCTTACAGCCGCGTTACAACATCTTCTCTGCGTCATCTGCTTCATCAAATGTAAACAGCGTGATCAACCTGTAAAAGGAGAAAAGTAATGTAGACACGATAAACTGCAAAGTATATTTAAGACAGGGTCCAACCGGCAGACAGACATGTTTCATTCATTCATTCATTCATTCATTCATTCATTCATTGGTGTTGATCCGGTCAATCTGGGGTCCAGATGGGGTGATATCAACTTCCTAAAGAAACAAAAAGAAGCTGTTGATTTGTAATTTTAGAAGCTTACAATCAAATATGAGTCAATCAAGATTTTATTATGTTTTTCAGTGTTGAATACATAGGTATTTATACTGTAGTCTTATATTTAATTAGATTTTTATTTTATAACTGTTTTTTTTTACCCTCTGGAGTGCAGTATTCTTTTGAGGCTGGCTTTCAATGTCTCTAGCTCTCATTGGATGACCAGTTAACATACAGCCCTCCAGTAGAGTGTGTATTTAGTTTACCTTGAATACCCTGATGAAGGCTGAAACAGGTTTGGGAAATAAAGAAGGTTCTTCAAGTTTGTCAGCTTTCCCACAGATAGAGACACAGCTGTTTTTCTCCTGCAGATGACAGGGCTCTCTCTGCGGTCATGCTTGCCCGGGTGGGGAAACAGTTTGTGGCTCGGATGCAGCTCAACTTGCGGCCGCTCTTCCAGGGTCGGACCCTGCTGCTCACGAACACCTTGAGCGGAGGATTATTACTGGCACTGGGAGACATCATGGAGCAGACCAGGGAGAACTTAAAGAAGCCAGACAAAGTCCTGGACTGGAGGAGGACAGGTGAGGGAGAGAGAAAGGGGGAGCCCTCGTTTTTTTATGAAGAAAAAAACATGGTAGTATGGGAGAATGTTTGTGCAATGTGTTAAATTTGGAATAACTGACTCACTGCCATTCATTATTTTCTTTTTCCCGTGGCTGTTTGCCCTTAAAGGTCGCATGTTTACAGTGGGCTGCAGCTTCAGTCCACTTCTGCACTACTGGTACATCTGGCTGGACAAAGCGTTTGTGGGCACAGGTCTGAAGATTCTGGGCAAGAAGGTTCTGGTGGACCAGGTGGTCGCCTCACCGTTTTTGGGGATGAGCTTTTTTTTAGGTGAGAAGGATTTCAGAGTTAACTGGTACTAAGTGATAAAGGTGTAGTGTTGTTGGCACATCTCTCTCTCTCTATGCCACACACTGCTGACGCATATCTAAAAGACAACTGTTTATTGCAGGTATGGGTCTAATGGAGGGACACACTTTATCCGAAGCATGGACGGAGTTTAAAGACAAGTTCTTGGAATGCTATACGGCAAGTACACCTGTCAGGGTCTCACCTATAGATCTGGAGAAGCTGGTTGATGATAATCTTGTTAAAAAATGTTTTCTGTAACAATTTGACCACAGATTTGCACATACACGGTCCAGCAATCTACTAGATTTCAACCTAGTCTTGTTTTTTGTGTTACTACTGACTCTTTGAAATATGATCAGTTTAGAGTGGTGCCGGCATGACGTAATTTTACAGCCAAGACACAAAGTTAACATCGCAAAAGTTCCCTCAACACAAAGCCAGTCGGATCCTTTGGATTAGAAAATGATCTCTGTGGCAAACACAAGTTCATGATAGGCTACGTAGACGTTTTGGTCAGCAAGATAACTGAAATTAAATGAAACCACTTTAACCACGTTATGCTATTAACAACCCTGCCACGGTTGCATGAGTACACACCATAGCAGCCTGTGAAGGCGGTCTAGTCGGCATGAGGACATTTTCTCATTTAGCTCCTTGTTGGCAACCACCTTTTTAAGACAATGTGTCAAACATCAATATTCACAAAGAGGGGTATCTAGTATACATTACTAGACTACATTATACATATTTTATATTGTATAATAAAACGTTAAAATATCTTGCTCTTTAACATGGACTCTGAGACGAGGGAACCGAAAGGAAAAACATGCTAAATAATGTTTTAGAACTCGTTACTGCACCACACTGTAACGTGTGTAACACTCATTTGTGATCTCCACATGCCAACTACGTTATATATGAATGACTTCTCAGAAAAAAATAATGTTTAAGAAAATAATTTATTTGAAGGTTTCCTCTACATGACTTGTTAGAACAGATATATTTGTTTCCAGGTGAAAGTGACAGTTGTAACAATGTTTGTGCTGTGTAAAGTTTGTTTATGGTCGTCTGGGTGTTTCTTGCCTGCAGGTGAACTGTTGTGTGTGGATTCCAGCTCAGATGGTCAACTTCTACTTCCTCTCACCCAAATACCGCGTTGTGTATGTCAACTTTGTCACCGTAGGCTGGAACACCTACCTATCCTACATCAAACACAGAGTAAGTCACAGGAGACTCAACAGAAATTCTGCTTCCTGGGGTGTAAACCAGAAAACATTTAAAACTCTGAGTTTGTTAACCATGAGAAGAGGGATACTCTGGGTTTTCTGCGCTGGAAAAAGAGCAAACTTAAACTTTACATCAGTTACCATGGTGAACCTAACCCACTGAAAATAGGACGTCTGATGGACGTTCAGATCATGTCTATATTGCGTCCGTTGGTCCAAGAACAATTCTGGCTGTCTAGGCGACATGCAAACTTGGTCTGCTATTTGGACGTCTAACCATGATCTCACTTGGACGTCAAGAAGCGGTTCAACATTTGGACATCATGTGGACATCTTAAACAGGTGCAGGAAATTGACATTGACATTGGAATGTATTTTTATTCATGACAAATATCAACACTGTTGTCATCCACATTATTAAAATTGTAGTCTGTAATATTTATTTATATCTATTTAATTGTCTTTTAACCTACACTATATTGCCAAAAGTATTCGCTCACCTGCCTTGACTCACATATGAACTTAAGTGACATCCCATTCTGGATCCATAGGGTTTAATTTGACATTGATACCTTTTTTGCAGCAATAACAGCTTCAACTCTTCTGGGAAGGCTTTCCACAAGGTTTAGGTGTGTTTATGGGAATTTTTGACCATTCTTCCAGAAGTGTATTTGTGAGGTCACACACTGATGTTGGAGGGAAGTCCTGGCTCTCAGTCTCCACTCTAATTCATCCCAAAGGTGTTCTATCAGGTTGAGGTCAGGACTCTGTGCAACCGCCAAACCCAGACTCGTCCATCAGATTGCCAGATGGAGAAGCGTGATTTGTCACTCCAGGGAACACGTCTCCACTGCTCTAGAGTCCAGTGGCGGCGTGCTTTACACCACTGCATCTGATGCTTTGCATTGAACTTGCCGATGTATGGCTTGGATGCAGCTGCTCGGCCATGGAAACCCATTCCATGAAGCTCTCTACGCTGTTCTTGAGCTAATCTGAAGGCCACATGAAGTCTGGAGGTCTGTAGCAATCGACTCTGCAGAAAGTTGCAACCTCTGCGCACTATCTGCCTCAGCATCCACTGACTCCGCTCCGTCATTTTACGTGGCCTACCACTTCTTGGCTGAGTTGCTGTCGTTCCAGATCGCTTCCACTGTTAATACCACTGACAGTTGACTGTGGAATATTTAGGAGTGAGGAAATGTCACTACTAAACTTGTTGCACAGGTGGCATCCTATCACAGTACCACGCTGGAATTCACTGAGCTCCTGAGAGCGACCCATTCTTTCACAAATGTTTGTAGAAACAGTCTGCATGCCTAGGTGCTTGCTTGCATACACCTGTGGCCATGGAAGTGATTGGAACACCTGATTTCAATTATTATGATGGGTGAGTGAATACTTTTGGCAATATAGTGTAGTTCGGTTAGGTTGGCAGTTGGTTCAAGTTGCGAACCTGCTGAGAACCTGTTTACGTTTCCATAAGCTAGAGAGCCCAGAGAGCCATGTCATTACATCACTGTATACGTCTGCATATGTATGAGGTTTCCCCGCTAGCGCTAACTTCAAGCATAAGGCCGCATTCACACTACATCTTTCAGTTGATGGATCTCATTGACTTTGCATTGGCTTGTGTCACATTATGCCGAAATGCTTTTCTGTGCTTATGTTCACTGTTGTGCCTACTTAGTAATTAAAACCATAAAGTGATATTGCTGATATAGATGTGTGTATTGGTGTCTGTTGTGTTGACAGGATGATAGCCCCCCCACTGAGCTGCTATCAGACAGCAGTGCTGTGGATGTGCAGCAGGAGGCGCTCCCACCTTCTAAACCACTGGAGGAGAAAGCTTAAAGACTGAGTTCATGCTCAAATGAGAAGTCCTTCTTTGGATGCAAGAAGAAGATTTTGTTGTTTTTATCTGTTCAAATTTATTTTCCGCCTTCACAAAATGTTGCAAGACTGTTATCACAGAGGCCTTTTTCCTCTTCAGTTTAAAACGACCACATGTTTCTGTCTGAATTCAGAGGAGCCGTAGAGGTTTAAAGGAATACGTCACCGATGGAAACATAAATCTGTATTGAAAGTGGTCATATATGTAGTCAAAATGTAAAATACATTTCAAATTTGGTGCCTTCATTACTGAGAAAAGGCAGACAGTGACTTTTTGTGGATTGAAGACAACAACTCCCACAATGCACAGCTCCGCAGGCCACTGATCTGTCTGCCGTGGACCGACTGGCAGCAGACAGATCAAGTGAGGTCCCACCACTGGTCTGTAATAGGTCTGTAGCCTCAGTGGGTCCCGCCCCCTATAGGAGGGTTGAAAACATGATTAACTAGTGTTGTAGTGTCACCCCATCTAACTATATTATAGCAAGTGCATAATATCCTCTGAGTCTAGTAAGCCCACTTCTTGCTAACGCCACACCACCAGATTTGTTCATTTACGTATTTGTATTTATCGGACCAAGCTGACGTTGACTTGGGCGACATGTCGTGTATTTAGCTCCTGTTCTATACTGGAACGCAAACGATTAAACACTTTTACTCTGAAAGAAAACATGTTTTCTGGTCTGTCTGTAACTCCGCCAACTTCATGCAGCCAGAAACGTTAACGTTAAATGAATGACAGGTGGGCGGGACTTTTGAGGCTGTGGGCAAGATTCACAGCCCGTCTGGCGAATCCGTAGCCGCGGCGTAACAATATCCTGAAACAATCCAATATGGTCCACCTGGTGTTTATTATTGATGAAGACTGCAGGAGAGACTAATTCATGGATCATGAGGTCAACGGTAACCATTGATACCGTTTCCAGCCATTATCAGACGCTGTTGATGGTGGTTATTGTGAAATATATTACTGCAAAAACACATCAATATTAGAAGAATACTATACTAATACAATACACACGTAAAACAAATCACAAAGTCATATGAACTACATAAAAGACCCATATGACCACAGTGAGAATATTAAAGGATAACTACAAGATCAATTTCTAAAGAAATGTGATGTCAATGCTGGCTTAAATGTGTACGATGATTAAGTAGTGGGAACAGTTGGAAAAGTGTTAATGCGCTTAATTTGTGCGTGTATATTATCAAAATGATTATAAAATGAGTAATGTTCAAGTCATATATATTTGAAGACTAATATATTATAAATATACACTGTATTGCAGGAGTAGGACAAAAGGGGGTAAAACGATTTAAATGTAAATGTACATATTTACCGTTTTAAATAAATATACTTATAAACATGAAGTCACTGTTTTAAATAAATATACCTGTACTTCAGCCTATACATGACTTTCATGCAGGGGACGGGTTTGGAGTACTGTGCTGTCCATCTCCACTCCAACATATAGTGGACCGTCACAGTGAGATAACTCTCTGTTACCCGAGAGGCCCAACTATCCGGCTCAGCTCTGCTTTAGCCAGTTCCACGTAAATGCAGTTGTTAGCTGTGTTCACGTTGCAGCTGGCTACCTAACGTGATGAATTCTGGGTTGAAAACATCAGAATTTGTGTCCGACTTGTCAGCCGACTGCAAAGACATCACAGTGTCGCGACCATATCACATGACCCACAACATCGCGGGAGCAAGTTTTAAGGAGACGTTCCGTGTAGCGCTAGGCAGCACGGTTTCCGCTGGCTGCAACCGGCTAGCCAACACCCCTTCACAGCGGAATTGTTCCCTATTGGTTAAAAGTTCAGTGACGTGTGTTCAGGTCCGCACTTGGCGGCCACCTTGTGGACAAATTATGTGTTTCAGTCAGGACCACTTTGTCAAAAAGAATCTTTATTTATTTGCACAAGTTTCATTTGGCGGTATGGTACTGTTCTGGGACTCCCTGCTCTTCCACGCGCTTGCGTGGAAAGCCTGAGGCAGGAAGAGCACCTTCCTGCCCTTCATGAGCCCTCATGAACGGCATAAGCAGGGAGCGTAGCAGCAAGAAAACCCCAGACAGAGCAGGCCAACAAGAACAATGGTAAGGTACATAACAGATGACAAGAGGAGCTGGGGTGGAGGTGGGTTGAAAAAGCCGGCAGAGGAAGCAATGAGGGAGGTCAGGCTAGAGCGGTTTAAATAGCGCGCTCTGAATGCAATTTCCCAATAGGAAGCGGGTACGTGGAGTCAGCTGAGCCGTCAGCTGATCTCCTCGCTTTTGACAGCTACGCTGTTGCTGCTGATTTAGAGCTTGACGTCGTGGCCTGCCAGAACTAACGCTACGCTTGATTTTTTTTTTATTTTGGTCGCTTGATGTAAACTTCTGTACATTGTAGGCCTTTTTATATGATGTGAGGTCTTGTTAATAGGCCTACATGAATACAAACAGAATGATAATAGAAAAAAAACAATGTATAATATACCTCTACGTGGAATATTATTCATTTCTCAATGTTGGCTTACGGATATATTTTTATGTTTTATTGCTTATAATTGTTTGTTATTTCATTAACCTATCCTGTTTGGTTTGGTTTCCTGCAGTGTTCTGTTACTCGAGCATCAAGTATCACCTATGTGAAAAGAAATAAAGGGTTATCTTAATGTGTATGTTTTTACCTTTATATCTTAACTAGTTTTGGAAGAATTACAACTATGTTTATTCTCTACACTGAAATGTAACTGTTCCAGTGACATCTCACTTCAATAAACATTGGAATGGTTAAACTGTCCAAAATGAATTGTGACATAAATATTCTCAGCAATAATTAAATTACCATGATAAATGCAAATGCCGCGATAGCCACCATCACGTCTACTTTGGTGCCCGACTTGACGGCGCTTGGCTGCCGTCTCTCTTATAGCCCTGCAGCTCTCGTCGGCGTGATAAGCCTAGCCAAGCCTAGCCAAGCCTAGCCAAGCCGATCGTGAACGCGCCTGTTCTCAACCGACTGCAAGCCCCGGGGCATGATGGGAAACGCCTGGCTCTCGCCTCATCTAAGAGCTGATTGGCTCTTAACAGCACGTTAAGTGGAAAATGCAAATTTCCTCTGTGACTCTAATATTTAACGCTAGACGTGGGCTGTTAGTCTCATGATGTGCAATTAAAGTTAAATCTGTTCACAAACATATCTCATGATGCCAGGGCCGTGCAGAGACCTTTGGAGGGGCAGGTGCTCAAAGTTAAAAGGGGGCACATGGAGCACGAATTTGAAACACCATACAGAAACATTCTTTGCAATATAACCGGTTGAATGGTAGAAACCCATATTCATAAAGAATGTAACATGGAATCACAACACACCATGTCATTGTCCACACCTCATATATGGCCAGTGCGCACACACACACACACACAAACACACACACACACACAAAAATTGTACTGTATAGCCACGAATTTAATCCATTCATAACCTGCCATTTATTATTCCTAGTGCTAAATTATTAAAGTAAAACATAATTAAATGATATTGAAATCATGTACTATTATTGTTGCATTTATACTGTAATAGTCCAAAATTATGTGAATATGTATATCGCATAGTTTTAGTGAAATAACATAGTCTTTGCCTCATTGCCTCTAGAAACATAGGAAAAAACAGCTTGACAGTAAAATAATACATATTATCTCTCTAATGCACTTTGCCCGTGACAAGAGAAACGTACAGAAACTAAACTGAAACTGAAACTGTGTGTGGTTAATGGCTATAACTTGTGAGAGGTGTGTGTGCAGAGTTGGACAACACAGAGGATGCTCATTGCTCACTTCACTTCGTCAGTCATCTTGCAAGAATAGACCGTGCACAAACGAATACCGCTGCAAAACCTACTGGACAAGTTGTTGACTCCCTGTCTGTCAAAAAGTGAGGTTTCGCGAGACGAGCAGTGGCCGTCTCCAGCAGCTTAGCGTTCAGCAGCAGGGCATGTCTGGGCACGTCAGGGCAGTGACGGCAGAGTGAGGGCACGACCGACCAAGGTAGATCTAAATTATTATTATTTTGTTTTATTTATTATTATTTTGGGCCACACAGACACACACACACACACATTCTTTGGGGGGGAAAAAATCACTTTGACAAAAGGGCACTTTGGGCATCAAGGGGCAAAGGGGCAGGTGCTCCAGCACCCTACGCCCCCCCCCCCCCCCCCCCCCCCCTGCACGTGCCTGGTTGATACTATTAATAATAATAACGACAATAAAATACGTTTTTTATATAGACCTTATCAAAACGAGCAATTACCCTACTTTGTGCTTTAAGAGGCAGACATAAAAAAAACAGATTACACATTTAATACAGTATAACTGTCAAACTTTACTTATGTGCACTAGATTATATCATACTACCTCAACAGCAGATACACTACTATACGGTATAGTGTTTTATATACATTATATTCAGTGGTGTGGTGGTAGTTGATGAGGTGGGTGTACTGCTAGGTAGATGGGTAGGTTACAGAGGAGGAAGTGGGTATACTCTCCCATATATTCCAATGGCTTTCTGGCTGATAGGTGGGTATACTGTAAACCACCAGAAAAAGAAGTGGGTATACCCCGTATACCTGCGTATACCCTCCACTACACCACTGATTATATTTATACATTACTAATATTTATTGGCATTAATTAATACTTTATATTTTTATACTTAATTGACTCTTTCTTTCTTCTCTTTCTCTTATAAAGCAACTGCAGCTGTACATTTTCCTTAGGTTTTACTAAAGTATACTGATTCTGATTTCCACATATATTTATGAACAGATGTAAATAAATGCGAATGTGGTCGCAAACTACAGATAGCCCACAGATCGCGTCTAACAGGATGTAACTTTTTCTATGACTTTCTGTCAAATCTTCGAAGGCCGATGGAAAGTGTAACGCAGCCTTTAGGCCCCGCCTCCTGCTGCTCCGCCGGCTCTCGTCTACCTTCCAGGCAAGGCGCAGTTCATCTCGAACGAGCCTATTTACTCGGCAGGGAGGCGTTTCAACGTCACGCGAACACATGCTGCATTCAAGTGCTCCTCTAAGGCCCCGTACACACAAAGCAAAACCAACTGTTTTTCTCCAATTTGCCTTGGCATCGTTTCAAGAATATCTGCGTCCACATAAATCCACTGAATAGGACTCGTCAAGGTCGCCACTGTTACCAGGTGATGTCAGTTAAGTCCCTCAGGGTTCAGAGCTTAGACCTTAGGGGGGACATTGGGATTGGGCCTATGTGTTACCATGGGCGTATGAGGAGAACTCCGTGTTTGGGTGCTAGGTAAGGTTGTGTTAAGGTCTAGTACATAAAGGTGGTTGGAGTCAGGGTAAGGTAACTGAATAACAAATGTTACAGCAAAACAGACCTCCACACAACACTGACTTGCATGTGGCGTTCAAAGCAGAGTTGTAGAATTTCATATTTTTTTATATCTGTGTCCGTGTTGTACAGTATCAACCGGGAGAGTAAACTGTTCACTGCGGCTACACAGTCGGGGCCGTCTAACCCGGGTTTAAATTAGCCAGAAAGCTAACGGCTAACTCTTACAGTGGCTCCATCGACCTTTGAATCTTACAGTCGCGTTACAACATCTTCTCTGCTTCATCTGCGTCATCAAATGTAAACAGCGTGATCAACCTGTAAAAGGAGAAAAGTAATCTACACGATAAACGGCAAAGTATATGACAGAAGTATATTTAAGACAGACATGTTTCATTCATTCATTCATTCATTGGTGCTGATCCGGTCAATCTGGGGTCCAGATGGGGTGATATCAACTTCCTAAAGAAACAAAAAGAAGCTATTGATTTGTAATTTTAGAAGCTTACAATCAAATATGAGTCAATCAAGATTTTAGTATGTTTTTCAAAAAAATGTAGTTTTTGACTAGATTTTTATTTTATAACTGTTTTTTTTTTTTTTACCCTCTGGAGTGCAGTATTCTTTTGAGGCTGGCTTTCAATGTCTCTAGCTCTCATTGGATGACATACAGCCCTCTGGTAGAGTGTGTGTGTATATAGTGTATTTACCTTGAATACCTTGATGAAGGCTGGAACACGTTGGGGAAATAAAGCAGGTTCTTCGAGTTTGTCAGCTTTCCCACAGATAGAGACACAGCTGTTTTTCTCCTGCAGATGACAGGGCTCTCTCTGCGGTCATGCTTGCCCGGGTGGGGAAACAGTTTGTGGCTCAGATGCAGCTCAACTTGCGGCCGCTCTTCCAGGGTCGGACCCTGCTGCTCACGAACACCTTGAGCGGAGGATTATTACTGGCACTGGGAGACATTGTGCAGCAGACCAGGGAGAACTTCAAGAAGCCAGACAAAGTCCGGGACTGGAGGAGGACAGGTGAGGGAGAGAGAAAAGGGGAGCCCTCGTTTTTTTTATGAAGAAAAAAACATGGTAGAATGGGAGAATGTTTGTGCAATGTGTTAAATTTGGAATAACTGACTCACTGCCATTGATTATTTTCTTTTTCCCGTGGCTATTTGCCCTTAAAGGTCGCATGTTTACAGTGGGCTGCAGCTTCGGTCCACTTATGCAATACTGGTACATCTGGCTGGACAAAGTGTTTGTGGGCACAGGTCTGAAAATTGTGTCCAAGAAGGTTCTGGTGGACCAGGTGGTCGCCTCACCGTTTTTGGCGATGAGCTTTTTTTTAGGTGAGAAGGATTTCAGAGTTAACTGGTACTAAGTGATAAAGGTGTAGTGTTGTTGGCACATCTCTCTCTCTCTATGCCACACACTGCTGACGCATATCTAAAAGACAACTGTTTATTGCAGGTATGGGTCTAATGGAGGGACACACTTTATCCGAAGCATGGACGGAGTTTAAAGACAAGTTCTTGGAATGCTATACGGCAAGTACACCTGTCAGGGTCTCACCTATAGATCTGGAGAAGCTGGTTGATGATAATCTTGTTAAAAAATGTTTTCTGTAACAATTTGACCACAGATTTGCACATACACGGTCCAGCAATCTACTAGATTTCAACCTAGTCTTGTTTTTTGTGTTACAACTGACTCTTTGAAATATGATCAGTTTAGAGTGGTGCCGGCATGACGTAATTTTACAGCCAAGACACAAAGTTAACATCGCAAAAGTTCCCTCAACACAAAGCCAGTCGGATCCTTTGGATTAGAAAATGATCTCTGTGGCAAACACAAGTTCATGATAGGCTACGTAGACGTTTTGGTCAGCAAGATAACTGACATAAATTAAACCACTTTAACCACGTTATGCTATTAACAACCCTGCCACGGTTGCATGAGTACACACCATAGCAGCCTGTGAAGGCGGTCTAGTCGGCATGAGGACATTTTCTCATTTAGCTCCTTGTTGGCAACCACCTTTTTAAGACAGTGTCAAACATCAATATTCACAAGAGGGGTATCTAGTGACATATTTTATATTGTATAATAAAACGTTAAAATATCTTGAGCTTTAACATGGACTCTGAGACGAGGGAACCGAAAGGAAAAAAATGCTAAATAATGTTTTAGGACTCGTTACTGCACCACACTGTAACGTGTAGGGATGGGAATCGAGAACCGGTTCCGTGTGTTTCAATTCCATGGAATCGTTTGGCAGTTTATCTAACGATTCTCTTATCGATTCCAACCAGCACGAATAACGTCACGTAACTTACGCATGTTACGCACGCTCGATTCAGCAAGTACGACTGCGCGGTTCAGTTACGCTGGTTTCGCACGTGCGTTGCAGTCGGGCCTCTTTTGACCTCATTGTGAGTTACGGTTGTGAGTTCTTATTAAACAAACTTGATGCCAATCAAAATGTTTGTTCTTTTTCCCCAAATTAGAATCGATAAGAGAATCGATAAAGAATCGAATCGATAAGCAATATCGATAATGGAATCGGAATCGTAAAAATCTTATCAATTCCCATCCCTAGTAACGTGTGTAACACTCATTTGTGATCACCACATGCCAACTATGTTATATATGAATGACTTCTAAATAATAAATAAATGTTTAAGAAAATAATTTATTTGAAGGTTTCCTCTACATGACTTGTTAGAACAGATATATTTGTTTCCAGGTGAAAGTGACTGTTGTAACAATGTTTGTGCTGTGTAAAGTTTGTTTATGCTCATCTGGGTTTTCTTGCCTGCAGGTGGACTGTTGTCTGTGGCTTCCAGCTCAGATGGTCAACTTCTACTTCCTGTCACCCAAATACCGCGTTGTGTATGTCAACTTTGTCACCGTAGGCTGGGACACCTACCTATCCTACATCAAACACAGAGTAAGTCACAGGAGACTCAATGAAAATTCTGCTTTCTGGGGTGTAAACCAGAAAACATTTAAAACTCTGAGTTTGTTAACCGTGAGAAGAGGGATACTCTCGGTTTTCCGCACTGGAAAAACAGCAAACTTAAACTTTACGTCAGTTACCATGGTGAACCTAACCCACAAAAAATAGGACATCTGATGGACGTTCAGATCATGTCTATATTGCGTCCGTCGGTCCAAGACCCATTCTGGCTGTCGAGGCGACGTGCAAACTTGGTCTGCTATTTGGACGTTGTAATGTCTGTTAATTCTCCTTACAGGCATATAATAATATACTAATACGATGACTACACGTGAGTTCTCTGTGTTCGGTTTATTCACCTCGGGCAGCTTGAACAACAACGACATCCGCTATATATTCTTCTTCTACTCCCCCAGGTGTAGAGCAACGCCCTGGGGCCAGAACGACACCTGCAGGTCACTACCTGTCATTACAGACGTCTAACCATGATCTCACTTGGACGTCAAATGACTCTGCTGTCCTGACATTAGTTGGGAGTTCGTTCCACCACTGAGGCACCAGCTGTTTGATTTCAGCGATGGTGGTACCAGCCGGCCAGTTGAAGTAGAGGAGCGAAGTGCTCGCTTCGGGGCATGAGGTTTGACCAGTGTTTGCAGGTAGATGGGTGCCGTTCCATTGATGGCCCTGAAGGCCAGTGTCATCGTCTTGAATTGGATGAGTGCTGCAACAGGGAGCCAGTGGAGGTCACGGAGGAGGGGGGTCACGTGGGAGAATTTGGGTAGATTGAAGATAAGGCATGCTGCAGCGTTCTGGATACGCTGCAATGGTTTAATCGCAGAGGTGGGGAGTCCGGCCAGGAGAGAGTTGCAGTAGTCAAGGCAGGAGATGACCAGTGCTTGGACCAGGAGTTGCGTTGCATCCTTTGTGAGGAAGGTCCGAATCCTGCGGATATTGTAGAGGGCAAATCTGTAGGATCGGGCCACAGCAGTGATGTTGAGGGTGCAGGATAGTTGGTCATCGAGGATTACACTCAGAGGGGTATTCCATCAAACTCGCTAAGTGCAAAGCCGGGCTAATTTCGATAAGCCTCGCTACCTTTAGCGAGAGTTGCGTTCCATCAACGTGACTTGAGGCACTCTCCGCTAAGTAACCATGGGAATTTTTCCGACCAAACTAGCCTGCCCCAGGGCAGGCTAACCATCAGGCTTACTTTAGCGGGGGTTTCAGAGAAGTCCGTCTGTCGGAAACAACTGTACCAGCAGAAGGTTCCACCAAGCCTAGTCCTCGTGATTTCGTCACGTGAAAGACCAAAAATGACCAAAATTACATATATCAAGTACAAACAGACTATATTTTCATCAAGCGTCTAAGAATACACGCTTGCAATTAAAAAAATATGAATAAATCGTTTATTTTGTTTAAAACCAACTGGCCATATCATTATCTAAAGCCCCCAGTTGGGTGAGTGGTGATGCTCCTGCCCCCGGATGTGGGCATCGCAGGTTCACATCTCGGCGAAGACATCTCATGTGTGTTTTTTTTTTTTTTTTTGCCTGTATAATTGTCTTTAGATCAGAGAATTAGACCAACATTTTACCTTAACTATGATAAATATGTCATACAATTTCCCCAGAACCCAAATATAACTTGCAAAAACATGATAGGCATAAAGATGTTATTATTAATAGCATGTATATCCCAATGACAAAGGCATTGCTGCATGCAATTTTCGTAACACAAGACAACTTTAACCTGGCTTGAATAAGCCTCAACAAGGCGCTGCTGAAATGCGTTAATGGAACGGGTTTAGCCGCAAGTGGAAGTTGGCGTTAGTTCTAACCAGGCTTAAAGTGTAAGTTTGGCGGAAATTGAAAATAAAGCTATTTTCTGAATGAAAATACATCAACTAAGCCGTGGAGGAAGTAATTATCGCTCATCACGCAGTTCAGAGCTAGCACGGGTCGGAGCTAGAGTCCAAAATCGCAAACAGTGGGTTAGCATGGGGCAGACAGCCACACGCTTTCAAAATCGCATTTTTAAACCACTAACATTGCTCAAAACAGCGCCAAACCTCGTCAGCAGCTTGCTCTGGGTGTCTACACATAAAACGAAGCACCAACAACTCAGTTCATGAACCCGAAGTTTATAACAGAAGACAGTTAAGAACACTCACCAATTCTACCCCTGCCAGCTCCTCGCGAAGGATAGTCCGTAAGTGTCGATTACCGAACGCAGCTCTCGTGTTCCCGTGTGAGATCTCGCGTGACATGTATGTGCTTCAGATAAGGCTGCTGTCTTGAACTGATTGGAAGTGTATACAAACTATCCCGACGTTTTTACCCACCGTTATTAACTTATATTTGGCCAAACTGCCACTAATTTAAAAGTATACTCGTTTTATTCTGGGCGAAATCTTCAGTTTCACTTTCACTTTTGCATTGCGTTCGGTAATCGACACTTACGGACTATCCTTCGCGAGGAGCTGGCAGGGGTAGAATTGGTGAGTGTTCTTAACTGTCTTCTGTTATAAACTTCGGGTTCATGAACTGAGTTGTTGGTGCTTCGTTTTATGTGTAGACACCCAGAGCAAGCTGCTGACGAGGTTTGGCGCTGTTTTGAGCAATGTTAGTGGTTTAAAAATGCGATTTTGAAAGCGTGTGGCTGTCTGCCCCATGCTTACCCACTGTTTGCGATTTTGGACTCTAGCTCCGACCCGTGCTAGCTCTGAACTGCGTGATGAGCGATAATTACTTCCTCCACGGCTTAGTTGATGTATTTTCATTCAGAAAATAGCTTTATTTTCAATTTCCGCCAAACTTACACTTTAACCAGGTAAGCGCCGCTTTAATTAGCGAGTTTGGTGGAATACCCCTCAGGTTCCTCGCAGTTGACGACGACAATACTGTGATGCCCTCGACAGTGACCGACAGGTCCATGCGAGGGCAGTCTTTCCCTGGGAAGAAGAGGAGTTCAGTTTTATTCAGGTTAAGCTTGAGGTGATGTGCAGTTGTCCAGACAGAGATGTCAGCCAGACAGTCCGAGATGCGAGTTGCAATGTGAGTGTCAGAGGTCGGGGGAAAAGAGAGGAACAGCTGGGTGTCATCTGCGTAGCAATGGTAGGAGAATCCATGCGATATGATAACAGAACCTAGTGATCTGGTGTATAGTGAGAACAGAAGCGGTCCTAATACTGAGCCTTGAGGGACACCCGTGTCCAGAGAACAGGGTTTGGACATAGAGCCATTCCATGTGACCTGAAAGGTGCGATTTGTAAGGTATGATGTAAACCAGGTGAGAGCAGAGTCAGTTATGCCAAGTTCAGCCAGAGTGGAGAGGAGGATTTGGTGGTTGACTGTGTCGAATGCAGCAGATAGGTCGAGGAGAATGAGAACGGAGGAGTGGGATGAGGCTCTGGCATCTCGCAGGGACTCGGTCACTGTGAGGAGGGCCGTTTCAGTGGAGTGAGCAGTCCTGAATCCTGATTGATTAGGGTCTACGAGGTTGTTCTGCGAGAGATAGGATGACAGTTGGTTGTAGGCGGCACGTTCCAAGGTTTTAGAGAGGAATGAAAGAAGAGATACAAGTCTGTAGCTTTGGATATCAGTAGCGTCTAGGGTGGTTTTTTTAAGGACAGGCTTCACAGTAGCTGTCTTAAAATCCGCTGGAATGACACCTGAGGTGAGGGAGGAGTTGATCAGGGTAGTGAGGAATGGCAAGATGTCGTGTGAGATGTCCTAGAGAAGAGAGGAGGGAATCGGGTCAAGGGAGCAGGTGGTGGCACGGTTAGATGTAACAAGTGCGTGAACGTCTTCAGAGGTGAGGGGGCTAAAGCTGGTAAGACCATCAGAGTTGAGAGTTGGGGGAGATGTCTTCTGGGAGGGAATAGGCATTTTTGTTCTGCAGGCAAACAAAGAATCGCGCGGTTGCGGCGATCTCCTCAGGATCAATAAGATAATAAGACGAAAAAGGTAAGTCGCGGAAAACGGGGGAAAACAGTCGCGTGTTGCTCGTCCAGCGAGTTTGGGGAGAAGACTGTGGCCTAAGACAAAGGAAACGCTGCAGGCGTTAAAAGTTCACCTCATGTTGCAGTGGTGTGCTGCAGTGGACGAGTCCACCTCCTGTTGCAACGTCGTGTTTATACCTCACGGCTGCTCCCGGGGACCCCCTGGGGTACCTGTGGTTGTCAGCCAATAGTGACCTTGCACTTCGCACCTTGGTGAGAAGTGAAACCAAAATGGCGGTTGTAGTTTTTCATCCCCTTTGTCCCTTTGTTCTGACCGCATGTGAAGGCTTTTGGTCTCTGTGTAGGCCGCATTGTGTAGTCTCAATGGTGAGGTCCCTACAAAGGCTTTCCACAAGGTTTAGGAGAGTGTTTATTGGCATTTTTGACCATTCTTCCAGAAGCGTATTTGTGAGGTCACGCACTGATGTTGGACGAGAAGTCCTGGCTGTCAGTCTCCACTCTAATTCATCCCAAAGCTGTTCTATCGGGTTGAGGTCAGGACTCTGTTCTGGCCAGTCAAATTCATCCACACCAAACTCTCTCCTCCATGTCTTTATGGAGCTTGCGTTGTGCACTGGTGCACAGTCATGTTGGAACAGGAAGGGGTCATCCCCGTACTGTTCCCACAAAGTTGGGAGCATGGACTTGTCCAACATCTCTTGGTATGCTGAAGCATTCAGAGTTCCTTTCCCCGGAACTAAGGGGCCAAGCCCAGCTCCTGTAAAACAATCCCACACCACAATCCCCCCTCCACCAAACTTTACACGTGGCACAATGCAGTCAGACTCGTCCATCAGATTGCCAGATGGAGAAGCATGATTCGTCACTCCAGAGAACACGTCTCCACTGCTCTAGAGTCCAGTGGCGGCGTGCTTCACACAACTGCATCCAATGCTTTGCATTGCACTTGCCGATGTATGGCTTGGATGCAGCTGCTCGGCCTTGGAAACCCATTCCATGAAGTTCTCTACGCTGTTCTTGAGCTAATCTGAAGGCCACATGAAGTCTGGAGGTCTGTAGCGACTGACTCTGCAGAAAGTTGCAATCTCTGCGCACTATGTGCCTCAGCATCCACTGACCCCGCTCCGTCATTTTACGTGGCCTACCACTTCTTGGCTGAGTTGCTGTCGTTCCAGATCGCTTCCATTGTTAATACCACTGACAGTTGACTGTGGAATATTTAGGAGTGAGAGAATACTTTTGGCAATAGAGTGTAGTTTGGTTAGGTTCGCAGTTGGTTCAAGTTGTGAACCTTCTGAGAACCTGTTTACGTTTCCATAAGCTAGAGAGCCCAGAGAGCCATGTCATTACGTCACTCTATACGTCTGCATATCTATGAGGTTTCCCCGCTAGCGCTAACTTCAAGCATAAGGCCGTGTTCACACTACACATTTCTGTTGATGGATCTCATTGACTTTGCATGGGCTTGTGTCACATTATGCCGAAATGCTTTTCTGTGCTTATGTTCACTGTTGTGCTTGCTTAGTAATTAAAACAATGAAGTGATATTGCTAATATAGATGTGTGTATTGGTGACTGTTGTGTTGACAGGATGATAGCCCTCCCACTGAGCTGGTATCAGACAGCAGTGCTGTGGATGTGCAGCAGGAGGCGCTCCCACCGTCTAAACCGCTGGAGGAGAAAGCTTAAAGACTGAGTTCATGCTCAAATGAGAAGTCCTTCTTTGGATGAAGAAGAAGATTTTGTTGTTTTTATCTGTTCAAATTTCTTTTCCGCCTTCACAAAATGTTGCAAGACTGTTATCACAGAGGCCTTTTTCCTCTTCAGTTTAAAACGACCACATGTTTCTGTCTGAATTCAGAGGAGCCGTAGAGGTTTAAAGGAATACGTCACCGATGGAAACATAAATCTGTATTGAAAGTGGGTCATATATGTAGTCAAAATGTAAAATACATTTAAAATTTGGTGCCTTCATTACCGAGAAAAGGCAGACAGTGACTTTTTGTGGATGGAAGACAACAACTCCCACAATGCACAGCTACGCAGGCCACTGATCTGTCTGCCGTGGACCGACTGGCAGCAGACAGATCAAGTGAGGTCCCACCACTGGTCTGTAATAGGTCTGTAGCCTCAGTGGGTCCCGCCCCCTATAGGAGGGTTGAAAACATGATTAACTAGTGTTGTAGTGTCACCCCATCTAACTGTATTATAGCAAGTGCATAATATCCTCTGAGTCTAGTAAGCCCACATCTTGCTAACGCCACACCACCAGATTTGTTCATTTACGTATTTGTATTTATCGGACCAAGCTGACGTTGACTTGGGCGACATGTAGTGTATTTAGCTCCTGTTCTATACTGGAACGCAAGTAAACACTTTTACTCTGAAAGAAAACATGTTTTCTGGTCTTTCTGTAACTCCGCCAACTTCATGCAGCCAGAAACGTTAACGTTAAATGAATGACAGGTGGGCGGGACTTTTGAGGCTGTGGGCAAGATTCACAGCCCGTCTGGCGAATCCGTAGCCGCGGCGTAACAATATCCTGAAACAATCCAATATGGTCCACCTGGTGTTTATTATTGATGAGGACTGCAGGAGAGACTAATTCATGGATCATGAGGTCAACGGTAACCACTGCTACCGTTTCCAGCCATTATCAGACACTGTTGATGGTGGTTATTGTAAAATATATTACTGCAAAAACACATCAATATTAGAGGAATACTATACTCATACAATACACGCGTAAAATAAATCAAAGTCGTATGAACTACCCATATGACCCATATGGCCACAGTGAGAATATTAAAGGATAACTACAAGATCAATTTCTAAAGAAATGTGATGTCAATGCTGGCTTAAATGTGTAAGATGATTAAGTAGTGGGAACAGTTGGAAAAGTGTGCATGCCCTTAATTTGTGCGTGTATATTATCAAAATGATTATAAAATGAGTAATGTTCAAGTCATATTTATTTGAAGACTAATATATTATAAATATACACTGTATTGCAGAAGTAGGACAAAAGGGGGCAAAACGATTTAAATGTAAATGTACATATTTACCGTTTTAAATAAATATACTTATACACATAAAGTCACTGTTTTAAATAAATAAACCTGTACTTCAGCCTATACATGACTTTCATGCAGGGGACGGGTTTGGAGTACTGTGCTGTCCATCTCAACTCCAACATATAGTGGACCGTCACAGTGAGATAACTCTCTGTTACCCGAGAGGCCCAACTATCCGGCTCAGCTCTGCTTCAGCCAGTTCCACGTAAATGCCTTTTTGTTGTTTTATAGAAGTCAGGGATTACGTAAGTGCTGAAAAGTGTAATGGATCGAGCATTTCTATTAGGTGACAGAAGACCGCAACTATGGAAAAGGGCTGCAAATATTTTACAATAAACGTCCCTCTGCACTTGTTCTGTTGTTGTGTTTTCTGCACCCGTAGAATCGGCTTGTTGGAAGGCATCAATGAGCGACAACTGCTTTTAACTGCTGGTGTTACCTGTTCAGCCGTCCTGCTTCCAGGACATTGGATATTAGGCTCGTTCGAGATGAGCCAGGCCTGCTAGGCAGCTAGGCAGCCTGCTAGGCAGCACGTTTTCCTTTCCCTATTGGTTAAAGGTTCAGTGACGTGTGTTCAGGTCCGCACTCGGCGGCCACCTTGTGGACAAATTATGTGGATTTTTTTTATTTTGGTCACTTGATGTAAACTTCTGTACATTGTAGGCCTTTTTATATGATGTGAGGTCTTGTTAATAGGCCTACATGAATACAAACAAAGAATGATAATAGAAATATTAAAAAAAACAATGTCTACCTCTACGTGGAATATTATTAATTTGTCAATGTTGGCTTTACGGATATATATTTATGTTTTATTGCTTATAATGGTTTATTTCATTAACATATCCTGTTTGGTTTGGTTTCCTGCAGTGTTCTGTTACTCGAGCACCAAGTATCACCTATGTGAAAAGAAATAAAGGGTTATAGGGATAGTTCGGAATTTTGGACATAAGACCTATTTTCCAAGTCAGCCGGTGTGTTCGAGATGTCTGGAGACGTTTTCAAGAAATTTCATTCAGTTCTTCTAGTTGCCGAGTTCGCTTGTGCTATGGCTAGCGCAAGTCAATCGTTCTAGCTAGCATGGCTTTAAAAACACTCATACCGACTCCACAGTGCACCAGAGGCAAATCAATTAAAACACTAGACTGTCGATGTACATCTGTGTTGATAGAATAATATTTGAAACAAAACTAACCTTGCATCACATGAATCATCCATTTTTTGAGGGACTAGTTTCTCAGCAGCAGTGGAATTTTACTTTGCTCCGTCGGACTCAAAACTCAAAGACGCGCTGCTCGGAATCCAGCCGGTAAACACACACCTGAACATCGCCGATTTGTCGGCACTTATACCCCCAAGGCTGTCTGAAAAGCCCTTGGAGCTCACACAAACACTGGGCAGCCCACGGCCACGCGAACCAACAATTACGCACCACGAACCCGGACCTCTGTCCGTAGACCCGTAAACCCTCGGACACGTTGCGGGGATTCCCTCCTGGCACCACCAGTCTCCGTTTGTTCGGTCCCGGTTCTCAGCTCCAGCGGGGGCTATCTCGGTCTCCACAGACGCTCGCGTTCTGCCCTTTGAGCATCCCTCTCGCACAATTCTTCCTCTGTATATTCAGGCTCGTACAGGTACGGTTGGGTTTGGGTGGAAAAAAACTCCTCATCAGAGTCTTCAAAAGTTTCAGTTTATTCTCCAAAAGTGTCCATTTCTGTGAGATTGAAGAAACTAGCACTGCAGGCTACTCTGCATCTGTAGCAATGACAGCAGGTAAACAAACTATTATAGAACCGGTAACTTATAAGTGCTAGGTGATATCAGTCCGCTGCCATAGCCTACTAGGAAGTATGACACGCTGCTGCTGCTGAGACATAAATCCTTAAAAACATTCTCTCAACACATATGTACATCGATAGTCTGCCGTTACAATGGATTTGCCTCGGGTGCACTGTGGAGTTGGTATGAGTGTTTTTAATACCATGCTAGCTAGAACGATTGACTTGCGCTAGCCATAGCACAAGCAAACTCGGCAACTAGAAGAACTGAATGAAATTTCTTGAAAACGTCTCCAGAACGTCTCAAACACACCGGCTGACTTGGAAAATAGGTCTTATGTCCAAAATTCCAAACTATCACTTTAATGTGTATGTTTTTTTGTTTTTTTTACCTTTATATCTTAACTAGTTTTGGAAGAATTATAACTATGTTTATTCTCTACACTGAAATGTAACTGTTCCAGTGACATCTCACTTCAATAAAGATTGGAATGGTTAAACTGTCCGAAATGAATTGTGACATAAATATTCTCAGCAATAATTAAATTACCATGATCGCAAATGCCGCGATAGCCGGCATCACGTCTACTTTGGTGCCCGACTTGACGGCGCTTGGCTGCCGTCTCTCTTATAGCCCTGCAGCTCTCGTCGGCGTGATAAGCCTAGCCAAGCCTAGCCAAGCGTGAACGCGCCTGTTCTCAACCGACTGCAAGCTCCGGGGCATGATGGGAAACGCCTGGCTCTCGCCTCATCTAAGAGCTGATTGGCTCTTAGTATTGACAACAAACAGCACGTTAAGTAGAAAATGCAAATTTCCTCTGTGAGTCTAATATTTAATGCTAGATCATGGGCTGTTAGTCTCATGATTACATTTACATTTAGGTCATTTAGCAGACGTTTTTGTCCAAAGCGACTTACAATAAGTACATTTGTCAAAAGAAGGAAACAAAGAAACCACAACGTATCATTGCCGATAAATTAAGAGCTAAAAATAGAACAAGTGTTAGGTCCTCATCTGAGTAACGTAGTACGGTAAGAGCGACCATGATGTGCAATTAAAGTTAAATCTGTTAACAAACATATTTCATGCGGTTGAAAATATTAATAATAATCATAACGACAATAAAAGAGGTTTTTTATATAGATCCTATCAAAATGAGCAATTACCCTACTGTGTGCTTTAAGAGGCAGACATAAAAAAAAAAACAGATACACATTAAATACAGTATAACTGTCAAACTTTACTAATGTGCACTAGATTCTATCATACTACCTCAACAGCAGATACACTACTATACGGTATAGTGTTTTTTATACATTATATTTATACATTACTAATATTTATTGGCATTATTTTATACTTTATATTTTTATACTTATTTGACTCTTTCTGTCTTCTCTTTCTCTTATAAAGCAACTGCAACTGTACCTTTTCCTGAGGTTTTATCAAAGTATTCTGATTTCCACAGATATTTATGAACAGATGTAAATAAATGCGAATGTGGTCGCAAACGACAGATAGCCCACAGATCGCGTCTAACAGGATGTAACTTTTTCTATGACTTCCTGTCAAATCTTCGAAAACCGATGGAAACGGTCCGACTGGAACGCAGCTTTTAGGCCCCGCCTTCTGCTGCTCCGCCTGCTCTCGTCTACTTTCCAGGCAAGTCGCAGTTCTTGTCGCACGAGCCTATTTTCTCGGCAGGTAGGCGTTTTAACGTCACGCACATGCTGCATTCAAGTGCTCCTCTAAAGCTCCGACATAGCCTTTTGAGAGAGAAATACAACAACTTTTAAAGTAAAATCACAAAAAATTTCAATTTCAGGCTCTATAACTACGTCACTCATGTTTACATTTTTTTTTAAAAGTTTCATTTTCACTCAGGATAGTGATGTTTTTATGACCACAATATGCAAAATGATAGGCTATTTAAAAGAAGTATAACATTATTAATATACTATGAATCTAATGGGTGTTTTCTCAGCTGTTGTTAGTTTGCAAATAAATACTAACTTCTACTATTTTTACAGTTTGATTGTGTATCTGAATAGATCTAAAACAACAACAACAACAAAACAAAAGATGACATTTTAGCTAACTTTACTAGCTTTTTATTATCGTTTGGAGTTGAAGTTTCATATTGTGTAAAATGCATTTAAAATAGCCTCAAGGCTTTCATGTCTGCTGTGTGTATCTGCCTTGCGGCTGCTTTGGAGTATAAAACACTTGAAATCAAAGGAATGCTATCTTAGGCTACACACCTGGTTTAATCACCAACCAGTTATTTCATTTAGCTTATTGAAGCCATTTTAACTAAAACAAGTAAACAAATAATTTGACAATGACGTCTGGTCTGAGATTATAAGAGTCTAGAAGACGTTCAGAAAATGCAGGCTGTAAAAAATGTGAGATAATGACCAACTCTTAATAATATATTTTGTGTCTGAAGTAAAGTGACATGCCAAGTGCTGTCCCATTTGTATTTTCCATTTCATGCCCTTACAGACTCTCACACTCAACTATTTACCAGGTGAAGTCCCTCAGGGTTCAGGGCTTAGACATTGGGATTGGGCCTATGTGTTTCTACTATGGGCGTATGAGGAGAACTCCGTGTTTGGGTGCTAGGTAAGGTTGTGTTTAGGTCTAGTACCTTTAAGTGGTTGGAGTCAGTCACTGCTCCCTCACCCCTAGACACAAGGGGGGTCGTAACATTAAGGAAACTGAAAAACAAATATTACAGCAAAACAGACCTCCACACAACACTGACTTGCATGTGGCGTTCAAAGCAGAGTTGTAGAATTTCATATTTTTTTATATCTGTGTCCGTGTTGTACAGAGTATCAACCGGGAGAGTAAACTGTTCACTACACTACACAGCTAACGGCTAATACTTACAGTGGCTCTATCGACCTTTGAATCTTACAGTCGCGTTACAACATCTTCTCTGCTTCATCTGCGTCATCAAATGTAAACAGCGTGATCAACCTGTAAAAGGAGAAAAGTAATCTACACGATAAACAGCAAAGTATATTTAAGACAGGGTCCAACCGGCAGACAGACATGTTTCATTCATTCATTCATTCATTGGTGTTGATCCGGTCAATCTGGGGTCCAGATGGGGTGATATCAACTTCCTAAAGAAACAAAAAGAAGCTGTTGATTTGTAATTTTAGAAGCTTACAATCAAATATGAGTCAATCAAGATTTTAGTATGTTTTTAAAAAAAAAATAATTTTTGACAGTGTTGAATACATACAGTAGGTATTTATACTGTAGTCTTATATTTCATTTGATTTTTATTTTATAACTGTTTTTTTTTTTACCCTCTGGAGTGCAGTATTCTTTTGAGGCTGGCTTTCAATGTCTCTAGCTCTCATTGGATGACCGGTTAACATACAGCCCTCAGAGTGTGTGTATATAGTATATTTACCTTGAAAACCTTGATGAAGGCTGGAACACGTTGGGGAAATAAAGAAGGTTCTTCGAGTTTGTCAGCTTTCCCACAGATAGAGACACAGCTGTTTTTCTCCTGCAGATGACAGGGCTCTCTCTGCGGTCATGCTTGCCCGGGTGGGGAAACAGTTTGTGGCTCAGATGCAGCTCAACTTGCGGCCGCTCTTCCAGGGTCGGACCCTGCTGCTCACGAACACCTTGAGCGGAGGATTATTACTGGCACTGGGAGACATCATGGAGCAGACCAGGGAGAATTTCAAGAAGCCAGACATAGTCCGGGACTGGAGGAGGACAGGTGAGGGAGAGAGAAAGGGGGAGCCCTCGTTTTTTTATGAAGAAAAAAACATGGTAGAATGGGAGAATGTTTGTGCAATGTGTTAAATTTGGAATAACTGACTCACTGCCATTCATTATTTTCTTTTTCCCGTGGCTGTTTGCCCTTAAAGGTCGCATGTTTACAGTGGGCTGCAGCCTCCCACCAGTTCTGCACTACTGGTTCATCTGGCTGGACAAAGCGTTTGTGGGCACAGGTCTGAAAATTTTGGGCAAGAAGGTTCTGGTGGACCAGGTGGTCGCCTCACCGTTTTTGGCGATGAGCTTTTTTTTAGGTGAGAAGGATTTCAGAGTTAACTGGTACTAAGTGATAAAGGTGTAGTGTTGTTGGCACATCTCTCTCTCTCTATGCCACACACTGCTGACACATATCTGACAGACAACTGTTTATTGCAGGTATGGGTCTAATGGAGGGACACACTTTATTCGAAGCATGGACGGAGTTTACAGACAAGTTCTGGGAATGCTATACGGCAAGTAGCCTACATATGTCAGGGTCTCACCTATAGATCTGGAGAAGCTGGTTGATGATAATCTTGTTAAAAAATGTTTTCTGTAACAATTTGACCACAGATTTGCACATACACGGTCCAGCAATCTACTAGATTTCAATCTAGTCTTGTTTTTTGTGTTACTACTGACTCTTTGAAATATGATCAGTTTAGAGTGGTGCCGGCATGACGTATTTTTACAGCCAAGACACAAAGTTAACATCGCAAAAGTTCCCTCAACAAAAAGCCAGTCGGATCCTTTGGATTAGAAAATGATCTCTGTGGCAAACACAAGTTCATGATAGGCTACGTAGACGTTTTGGTCAGCAAGATAACTGACATAAATTAAACCACTTTAACCACGTTATGCTATTAACAACCCTGCCACGGTTGCATGAGTACACACCATAGCAGCCTGTGAAGGCGGTCTAGTCGGCATGAGGACATTTTCTCATTTAGCTCCTTGTTGGCAACCACCTTTTTAAGACAGTGTCAAACATCAATATTCACAAGAGGGGTATCTAGTGACATATTTTATATTGTATAATAAAACGTTAAAATATCTTGAGCTTTAACATGGACTCTGAGACGAGGGAACCGAAAGGAAAAAAATGCTAAATAATGTTTTAGGACTCGTTACTGCACCACACTGTAACGTGTAGGGATGGGAATCGAGAACCGGTTCCGTGTGTTTCAATTCCATGGAATCGTTTGGCAGTTTATCTAACGATTCTCTTATCGATTCCAACCAGCACGAATAACGTCACGTAACTTACGCATGTTACGCACGCTCGATTCAGCAAGTACGACTGCGCGGTTCAGTTACGCTGGTTTCGCACGTGCGTTGCAGTCGGGCCTCTTTTGACCTCATTGTGAGTTAAGGTTGTGAGTTCTTATTAAACAAACTTGATGCCAATCAAAATGTTTGTTCTTTTTCCCCAAATTAGAATCGATAAGAGAATCGATAAAGAATCGAATCGATAAGCAATATCGATAATGGAATCGGAATCGGAAAAATCTTATCAATTCCCATCCCTAGTAACGTGTGTAACACTCATTTGTGATCACCACATGCCAACTATGTTATATATGAATGACTTCTAAATAATAAATAAATGTTTAAGAAAATAATTTATTTGAAGGTTTCCTCTACATGACTTGTTAGAACAGATATATTTGTTTCCAGGTGAAAGTGACTGTTGTAACAATGTTTGTGCTGTGTAAAGTTTGTTTATGCTCATCTGGGTTTTCTTGCCTGCAGGTGGACTGTTGTCTGTGGCTTCCAGCTCAGATGGTCAACTTCTACTTCCTGTCACCCAAATATCGCGTTGTGTATGTCAACTTTGTCACCGTAGGCTGGGACACCTACCTATCCTACATCAAACACAGAGTAAGTCACAGGAGACTCAATGAAAATTCTGCTTTCTGGGGTGTAAACCAGAAAACATTTAAAACTCTGAGTTTGTTAACCGTGAGAAGAGGGATACTCTCGGTTTTCCGCACTGGAAAAACAGCAAACTTAAACTTTACGTCAGTTACCATGGTGAACCTAACCCACAAAAAATAGGACATCTGATGGACGTTCAGATCATGTCTATATTGCGTCCGTCGGTCCAAGACCCATTCTGGCTGTCGAGGCGACGTGCAAACTTGGTCTGCTATTTGGACGTTGTAATGTCTGTTAATTCTCCTTACAGGCATATAATAATATACTAATACGATGACTACACGTGAGTTCTCTGTGTTCGGTTTATTCACCTCGGGCAGCTTGAACAACAACGACATCCGCTATATATTCTTCTTCTACTCCCCCAGGTGTAGAGCAACGCCCTGGGGCCAGAACGACACCTGCAGGTCACTACCTGTCATTACAGACGTCTAACCATGATCTCACTTGGACGTCAAATGACTCTGCTGTCCTGACATTAGTTGGGAGTTCGTTCCACCACTGAGGCACCAGCTGTTTGATTTCAGCGATGGTGGTACCAGCCGGCCAGTTGAAGTAGAGGAGCGAAGTGCTCGCTTCGGGGCATGAGGTTTGACCAGTGTTTGCAGGTAGATGGGTGCCGTTCCATTGATGGCCCTGAAGGCCAGTGTCATCGTCTTGAATTGGATGAGTGCTGCAACAGGGAGCCAGTGGAGGTCACGGAGGAGGGGTGTCACATAGGAGAATTTGGGTAGATTGAAGATAAGGCATGCTGCAGCGTTCTGGATACGCTGCAATGGTTTAATCGCAGAGGTGGGGAGTCCGGCCAGGAGAGAGTTGCAGTAGTCAAGGCAGGAGATGACCAGTGCTTGGACCAGGAGTTGCGTTGCATCCTTTGTGAGGAAGGTCCGAATCCTGCGGATATTGTAGAGGGCAAATCTGTAGGATCGGGCCACAGCAGTGATGTTGAGGGTGCAGGATAGTTGGTCATCGAGGATTACACTCAGAGGGGTATTCCATCAAACTCGCTAAGTGCAAAGCCGGGCTAATTTCGATAAGCCTCGCTACCTTTAGCGAGAGTTGCGTTCCATCAACGTGACTTGAGGCACTCTCCGCTAAGTAACCATGGGAATTTTTCCGACCAAACTAGCCTGCCCCAGGGCAGGCTAACCATCAGGCTTACTTTAGCGGGGGTTTCAGAGAAGTCCGTCTGTCGGAAACAACTGTACCAGCAGAAGGTTCCACCAAGCCTAGTCCTCGTGATTTCGTCACGTGAAAGACCAAAAATGACCAAAATTACATATATCAAGTACAAACAGACTATATTTTCATCAAGCGTCTAAGAATACACGCTTGCAATTAAAAAAATATGAATAAATCCTTTATTTTGTTTAAAACCAACTGGCCAAATCATTATCTAAAGCCCCCAGTTGGGTGAGTGGTGATGCTCCTGCCCCCGGATGTGGGCATCGCAGGTTCACATCTCGGCGAAGACATCTCATGTGTGTTTTTTTTTTTTTTTTTGCCTGTATAATTGTCTTTAGATCAGAGAATTAGACCAACATTTTACCTTAACTATGATAAATATGTCATACAATTTCCCCAGAACCCAAATATAACTTGCAAAAACATGATAGGCATAAAGATGTTATTATTAATAGCATGTATATCCCAATGACAAAGGCATTGCTGCATGCAATTTTCGTAACACAAGACAACTTTAACCTGGCTTGAATAAGCCTCAACAAGGCGCGGCTGAAATGCGTTAATGGAACGGGTTTAGCCGCAAGTGGAAGTTGGCGTTAGTTCTAACCAGGCTTAACCAGGTAAGCGCCGCTTTAATTAGCGAGTTTGGTGGAATACCCCTCAGGTTCCTCGCAGTTGACGACGACAATACTGTGATGCCCTCGACAGTGACCGACAGGTCCATGCGAGGGCAGTCTTTCCCTGGGAAGAAGAGGAGTTCAGTTTTATTCAGGTTAAGCTTGAGGTGATGTGCAGTTGTCCAGACAGAGATGTCAGCCAGACAGTCCGAGATGCGAGTTGCAATGTGAGTGTCAGAGGTCGGGGGAAAAGAGAGGAACAGCTGGGTGTCATCTGCGTAGCAATGGTAGGAGAATCCATGCGATATGATAACAGAACCTAGTGATCTGGTGTATAGTGAGAACAGAAGCGGTCCTAATACTGAGCCTTGAGGGACACCCGTGTCCAGAGAACAGGGTTTGGACATAGAGCCATTCCATGTGACCTGAAAGGTGCGATTTGTAAGGTATGATGTAAACCAGGTGAGAGCAGAGTCAGTTATGCCAAGTTCAGCCAGAGTGGAGAGGAGGATTTGGTGGTTGACTGTGTCGAATGCAGCAGATAGGTCGAGGAGAATGAGAACGGAGGAGTGGGATGAGGCTCTGGCATCTCGCAGGGACTCGGTCACTGTGAGGAGGGCCGTTTCAGTGGAGTGAGCAGTCCTGAATCCTGATTGATTAGGGTCTACGAGGTTGTTCTGCGAGAGATAGGATGACAGTTGGTTGTAGGCGGCACGTTCCAAGGTTTTAGAGAGGAATGAAAGAAGAGATACAGGTCTGTAGCTTTGGATATCAGTAGCGTCTAGGGTGGTTTTTTTAAGGACAGGCTTCACAGTAGCTGTCTTAAAATCCGCTGGAATGACACCTGAGGTGAGGGAGGAGTTGATCAGGGTAGTGAGGAATGGCAAGATGTCGTGTGAGATGTCCTAGAGAAGAGAGGAGGGAATCGGGTCAAGGGAGCAGGTGGTGGCACGGTTAGATGTAACAAGTGCGTGAACGTCTTCAGAGGTGAGGGGGCTAAAGCTGGTAAGACCATCAGAGTTGAGAGTTGGGGGAGATGTCTTCTGGGAGGGAATAGGCATTTTTGTTCTGCAGGCAAACAAAGAATCGCGCGGTTGCGGCGATCTCCTCAGGATCAATAAGATAATAAGACGAAAAAGGTAAGTCGCGGAAAACGGGGGAAAACAGTCGCGTGTTGCTCGTCCAGCGAGTTTGGGGAGAAGACTGTGGCCTAAGACAAAGGAAACGCTGCAGGCGTTAAAAGTTCACCTCATGTTGCAGTGGTGTGCTGCAGTGGACGAGTCCACCTCCTGTTGCAACGTCGTGTTTATACCTCACGGCTGCTCCCGGGGACCCCCTGGGGTACCTGTGGTTGTCAGCCAATAGTGACCTTGCACTTCGCACCTTGGTGAGAAGTGAAACCAAAATGGCGGTTGTAGTTTTTCATCCCCTTTGTCCCTTTGTTCTGACCGCATGTGAAGGCTTTTGGTCTCTGTGTAGGCCGCATTGTGTAGTCTCAATGGTGAGGTCCCTACAAAGGCTTTCCACAAGGTTTAGGAGTGTGTTTATTGGCATTTTTGACCATTCTTCCAGAAGCGTATTTGTGAGGTCACGCACTGATGTTGGACGAGAAGTCCTGGCTGTCAGTCTCCACTCTAATTCATCCCAAAGCTGTTCTATCGGGTTGAGGTCAGGACTCTGTTCTGGCCAGTCAAATTCATCCACACCAAACTCTCTCCTCCATGTCTTTATGGAGCTTGCGTTGTGCACTGGTGCACAGTCATGTTGGAACAGGAAGGGGTCATCCCCGTACTGTTCCCACAAAGTTGGGAGCATGGACTTGTCCAACATCTCTTGGTATGCTGAAGCATTCAGAGTTCCTTTCCCCGGAACTAAGGGGCCAAGCCCAGCTCCTGTAAAACAATCCCACACCACAATCCCCCCTCCACCAAACTTTACACGTGGCACAATGCAGTCAGACTCGTCCATCAGATTGCCAGATGGAGAAGCATGATTCGTCACTCCAGAGAACACGTCTCCACTGCTCTAGAGTCCAGTGGCGGCGTGCTTCATACAACTGCATCCAATGCTTTGCATTGCACTTGCCGATGTATGGCTTGGATGCAGCTGCTCGGCCTTGGAAACCCATTCCATGAAGTTCTCTACGCTGTTCTTGAGCTAATCTGAAGGCCACATGAAGTCTGGAGGTCTGTAGCGACTGACTCTGCAGAAAGTTGCAATCTCTGCGCACTATGTGCCTCAGCATCCACTGACCCCGCTCCGTCATTTTACGTGGCCTACCACTTCTTGGCTGAGTTGCTGTCGTTCCAGATCGCTTCCATTGTTAATACCACTGACAGTTGACTGTGGAATATTTAGGAGTGAGAGAATACTTTTGGCAATAGAGTGTAGTTTGGTTAGGTTCGCAGTTGGTTCAAGTTGTGAACCTTCTGAGAACCTGTTTACGTTTCCATAAGCTAGAGAGCCCAGAGAGCCATGTCATTACGTCACTCTATACGTCTGCATATCTATGAGGTTTCCCCGCTAGCGCTAACTTCAAGCATAAGGCCGTGTTCACACTACACATTTCTGTTGATGGATCTCATTGACTTTGCATGGGCTTGTGTCACATTATGCCGAAATGCTTTTCTGTGCTTATGTTCACTGTTGTGCTTGCTTAGTAATTAAAACAATGAAGTGATATTGCTAATATAGATGTGTGTATTGGTGACTGTTGTGTTGACAGGATGATAGCCCTCCCACTGAGCTGGTATCAGACAGCAGTGCTGTGGATGTGCAGCAGGAGGCGCTCCCACCGTCTAAACCGCTGGAGGAGAAAGCTTAAAGACTGAGTTCATGCTCAAATGAGAAGTCCTTCTTTGGATGAAGAAGAAGATTTTGTTGTTTTTATCTGTTCAAATTTCTTTTCCGCCTTCACAAAATGTTGCAAGACTGTTATCACAGAGGCCTTTTTCCTCTTCAGTTTAAAACGACCACATGTTTCTGTCTGAATTCAGAGGAGCCGTAGAGGTTTAAAGGAATACGTCACCGATGGAAACATAAATCTGTATTGAAAGTGGGTCATATATGTAGTCAAAATGTAAAATAAATTTAAAATTTGGTGCCTTCATTACCGAGAAAAGGCAGACAGTGACTTTTTGTGGATGGAAGACAACAACTCCCACAATGCACAGCTACGCAGGCCACTGATCTGTCTGCCGTGGACCGACTGGCAGCAGACAGATCAAGTGAGGTCCCACCACTGGTCTGTAATAGGTCTGTAGCCTCAGTGGGTCCCGCCCCCTATAGGAGGGTTGAAAACATGATTAACTAGTGTTGTAGTGTCACCCCATCTAACTGTATTATAGCAAGTGCATAATATCCTCTGAGTCTAGTAAGCCCACATCTTGCTAACGCCACACCACCAGATTTGTTCATTTACGTATTTGTATTTATCGGACCAAGCTGACGTTGACTTGGGCGACATGTAGTGTATTTAGCTCCTGTTCTATACTGGAACGCAAGTAAACACTTTTACTCTGAAAGAAAACATGTTTTCTGGTCTTTCTGTAACTCCGCCAACTTCATGCAGCCAGAAACGTTAACGTTAAATGAATGACAGGTGGGCGGGACTTTTGAGGCTGTGGGCAAGATTCACAGCCCGTCTGGCGAATCCGTAGCCGCGGCGTAACAATATCCTGAAACAATCCAATATGGTCCACCTGGTGTTTATTATTGATGAGGACTGCAGGAGAGACTAATTCATGGATCATGAGGTCAACGGTAACCACTGCTACCGTTTCCAGCCATTATCAGACACTGTTGATGGTGGTTATTGTAAAATATATTACTGCAAAAACACATCAATATTAGAGGAATACTATACTCATACAATACACGCGTAAAATAAATCAAAGTCGTATGAACTACCCATATGACCCATATGGCCACAGTGAGAATATTAAAGGATAACTACAAGATCAATTTCTAAAGAAATGTGATGTCAATGCTGGCTTAAATGTGTAAGATGATTAAGTAGTGGGAACAGTTGGAAAAGTGTGCATGCCCTTAATTTGTGCGTGTATATTATCAAAATGATTATAAAATGAGTAATGTTCAAGTCATATTTATTTGAAGACTAATATATTATAAATATACACTGTATTGCAGAAGTAGGACAAAAGGGGGCAAAACGATTTAAATGTAAATGTACATATTTACCGTTTTAAATAAATATACTTATACACATAAAGTCACTGTTTTAAATAAATAAACCTGTACTTCAGCCTATACATGACTTTCATGCAGGGGACGGGTTTGGAGTACTGTGCTGTCCATCTCAACTCCAACATATAGTGGACCGTCACAGTGAGATAACTCTCTGTTACCCGAGAGGCCCAACTATCCGGCTCAGCTCTGCTTCAGCCAGTTCCACGTAAATGCCTTTTTGTTGTTTTATAGAAGTCAGGGATTACGTAAGTGCTGAAAAGTGTAATGGATCGAGCATTTCTATTAGGTGACAGAAGACCGCAACTATGGAAAAGGGCTGCAAATATTTTACAATAAACGTCCCTCTGCACTTGTTCTGTTGTTGTGTTTTCTGCACCCGTAGAATCGGCTTGTTGGAAGGCATCAATGAGCGACAACTGCTTTTAACTGCTGGTGTTACCTGTTCAGCCGTCCTGCTTCCAGGACATTGGATATTAGGCTCGTTCGAGATGAGCCAGGCCTGCACAGAATCGATCACCGGCGATCGCCGCACAATGCATGTCGGTTCGTTTTATGTCCAACTTGCTCTGACGTCATGCACACGTGGGCAACGATAATCTCACAAGATCGAGTCGGCCGCAGTTTTTAGAGCCAGGCGCCGCAGTTGTTAGCTGTGTTCACGTTGCACCTGGCTACCTAACGTGATGAATTCTGGGTTGAAAACATCAGAATTTGTGTCCGACTTGTCAGCCGACTGCAAAGACATCACAGTGTCGCGACCATATCACATGACCCACAACATCGCGGGAGCAAGTTTTAAGGAGGCGTTCCGTGTAGCGCTAGGCAGCACGGTTTCCGCTGGCTGCAACCGGCTAGCCAACACCCCTTCACAGCGGAATTGTTCCCTATTGGTTAAAAGTTCAGTGACGTGTTCAGGTCCGCACTTGGCGGCCACCTTGTGGACAAATTATGTGTTTTATTTTTATTTTGGTCGCTTGATGTAAACTTCTGTACATTGTAGGCCTTTTTATATGATGTGAGGTCTTGTTAATAGGCCTACATGAATACAAACAGAATGATAATAGAAAAAAAAACAATGTGTAATATACCTCTACGTGGAATATTATTCATTTCTCAATGTTGGCTTTACGGATATATATTTATGTTTTATTGCTTATAATTGTTTCTTATTTCATTAACATATCCTGTTTGGTTTGGTTTCCTGCAGTGTTCTGTTACTCGAGCATCAAGTATCACCTATATGAAAAGAAATAAAGGGTTATCTTAATGTGTATGTTTTTACCTTTATATCTTAACTAGTTTTGGAAGAATTACAACTATGTTTATTCTCTACACTGAAATGTAACTGTTCCAGTGACATCTCACTTCAATAAACATTGGAATGGTTCAACTGTCCAAAATGAATTGTGACATAAATATTCTCAGCAATAATTAAATTACCATGATAAATGCAAATGCCGCGATAGCCGCCATAATCACGTCTACTTTGGTGCCCGACTTGACGGCGCTTGGCTGCCGTCTCTCTTATAGCCCTGCAGCTCTCGTCGGCGTGATAAGCCTAGCCAAGCCTAGCCAAGCCGATCGTGAACGCGCCTGTTCTCAACCGACTGCAAGCCCCGGGGCATGATGGGAAACGCCTGGCTCTCGCCTCATCTAAGAGCTGATTGGCTCTTAACAGCACGTTAAGTGGAAAATGCAAATTTCCTCTGTGACTCTAATATTTAACGCTAGATTGTGGGCTGTTAGTCTCATGATGTGCAATTAAAGTTAAATCTGTTCACAAACATATCTCATGATGCCAGGGCCGTGCAGAGACCTTTGGAGGGGCAGGTGCTTAAAAGGGGGCACATGGAGCACGAATTTGAAACACCATACAGAAACATTCTTTGCAATATAACCGGTTGAATGGTAGAAACCCATATTCATAAAGAATGTAACATGGAATCACAACACACCATGTCATTGTCCACACCTCATATATGGCCAGTGCGCGCACACACACACACACACACACAAAAATTGTACTGTATAGCCACGAATTTAATCCATTCATAACCTGCCATTTATTATTCCTAGTGCTAAATTATTAAAGTAAAAAATAATTAAATGATATTGAAATCATGTACTATTATTGTTGCATTTATACTGTAATAGTCCAAAATTATGTGAATATGTATATCGCATAGTTTTAGTGAAATAACATAGTCTTTGCCTCATTGCCTCTAGAAACATAGGAAAAAACAGCTTGACAGTAAAATAATACATATTATCTCTCTAATGCACTTTGCCCATGACAAGAGAAACATACTGAAACTGAAACTGTGTGTGGTTAATGGCTATAACTTGTGAGAGGTGTGTGTGCAGAGTTGGACAACACAGAGGATGCTCATTGCTCACTTCACTTCGTCAGTCATCTTGCAAGAATAGACCGTGCACAAACGAATACCGCTGCAAAACCTACTGGACAAGTTGTCCTGTCTGTCAAAAAGTGAGGTTTCGCGAGACAAGCAGTGGCCGTCTCCAGCAGCTTAGCGTTCAGCAGCAGGGCATGTCTGGGCACGTCAGGTCAGTGACGGCAGAGTGAGGGCACGACCGACCAAGGTAGATCTAAATTATTATTATTTTGTTTTATTTATTATTATTTTGGGCCACACAGACACACACACACACACACACACACACACACACTTTTTGGGGGGGGGGGGGGGGGGGGGGGTAATCACTTTGACAAAAGGGCACTTTGGGCATCAAGGGGCAAAGGGGCAGGTGCTCCAGCACCCTCCGCCCCCCCCCCTCTGCACGTGCCTGGTTGATACTATTAATAATAATAATAATAATAATAATAATAACGACAATAAAATATTTTTTTTATATAGACCTTATCAAAACGAGCAATTACCCTACTTTGTGCTTTAAGAGGCAGACATTAAAAACAAACAGATTACACATTTAATACAGTATAACTGTCAACTGTTACCAGGTGATGTCAGTTAAGTCCCTCAGGGTTCAGGGCTTAGACCTTAGGGGGGACATTGGGATTGGGCCTATGTGTTACCATGGGCGTATGAGGAGAACTCCGTGTTTGGGTGCTAGGTAAGGTTGTGTTAAGGTCTAGTACATTTAAGTGGTTGGAGTCAGGGTAAGGAAACTGAAAAACAAATATTACAGCAAAACAGACCTCCACACAACACCGACTTGCATGTGGCGTTCAAAGCAGAGTTGTAGAATTTCATATTTTTTTATATCTGTGTCCGTGTTATACAGAGTATCAACCGGGAGAGTAAACTGTTCACTGCGGCTACACAGTCGGGGCTGTCTAACCCGGGTTTAAATTAGCCAGAAAGCTAACGGCTAACACTTACAGTGGCTCCATCGACCTTTGAATCTTACAGTCGCGTTACAACATCTTCTCTGCTTCATCTGCGTCATCAAATGTAAACAGCGTGATCAACCTGTAAAAGGAGAAAAGTAATCTACACGATAAACAGCAAAGTATATTTAAGACAGAAGTATATTTAAGACAGACATGTTTCATTCATTCATTGGTGTTGATCCGGTCAATCTGGGGTCCAGATAGGGTGATATCAACTTCCTAAAGAAACAAAAAGAAGCTATTGATTTGTAATTTTAGAAGAATACAATCAAATATGAGTCAATCAAGATTTTAATATGTATTCAAAATATTAAATATTTTCAAAAAAATGTAGTTTTTGACTATGATTAGATTTTTATTTTATAACTGTTTTGTTTTTTTACCCTCTGGAGTGCAGTATTCTTTTGAGGCCGGCTTTCAATGTCTCTAGCTCTCATTGGATGACATACAGCCCTCTGGTAGAGTGTGTATTTACCTTGAATACCTTGATGAAGGCTGGAACACGTTGGGGAAATAAAGCAGGTTCTTCGAGTTTGTCAGCTTTCCCACAGATAGAGACACAGCTGTTTTTCTCCTGCAGATGACAGGGCTCTCTCTGCGGTCATGCTTGCCCGGTTGGGGAAACAGTTTGTGGCTCAGATGCAGCTCAACTTGCGGCCGCTCTTCCAGGGTCGGACCCTGCTGCTCACGAACACCTTGAGCGGAGGATTATTACTGGCACTGGGAGACATTGTGCAGCAGACCAGGGAGAACTTCAAGAAGCCAGACAAAGTCCGGGACTGGAGGAGGACAGGTGAGGGAGAGAGAAAAGGGGAGCCCTCGTTTTTTTTATGAAGAAAAAAACATGGTAGAATGGGAGAATGTTTGTGCAATGTGTTAAATTTGGAATAACTGACTCACTGCCATTCATTATTTTCTTTTTCCCGTGGCTATTTGCCCTTAAAGGTCGCATGTTTACAGTGGGCTGCAGCTTCGGTCCACTTATGCAATACTGGTACATCTGGCTGGACAAAGTGTTTGTGGGCACAGGTCTGAAAATTGTGTCCAAGAAGGTTCTGGTGGACCAGGTGGTCGCCTCACCGTTTGCGGGGATGTGCTTTTTTTTAGGTGAGAAGGATTTCAGAGTTAACTGGTACTAAGTGATAAAGGTGTAGTGTTGTTGGCACATCTCTCTCTCTCTATGCCACACACTGCTGACGCATATCTAAAAGACAACTGTTTATTGCAGGTATGGGTCTAATGGAGGGACACACTTTATCCGAAGCATGGACGGAGTTTAAAGACAAGTTCTTGGAATGCTATACGGCAAGTACACCTGTCAGGGTCTCACCTATAGATCTGGAGAAGCTGGTTGATGATAATCTTGTTAAAAAATGTTTTCTGTAACAATTTGACCACAGATTTGCACATACACGGTCCAGCAATCTACTAGATTTCAACCTAGTCTTGTTTTTTGTGTTACTACTGACTCTTTGAAATATGATCAGTTTAGAGTGGTGCCGGCATGACGTAATTTTACAGCCAAGACACAAAGTTAACATCGCAAATGTTCCCTCAACACAAAGCCAGTCGGATCCTTTGGATTAGAAAATGATCTCTGTGGCAAACACAAGTTCATGATAGGCTACGTAGATGTTTTGGTCAGCAAGATAACTGACATAAATGAAACCACTTTAACCACGTTATGCTATTAACAACCCTGCCACGGTTGCATGAGTACACACCATAGCAGCCTGTGAAGGCGGTCTAGTCGGCATGAGGACATTTTCTCATTTAGCTCCTTGTTGGCAACCACCTTTTTAAGACAGTGTCAAACATCAATATTCACAAGAGGGGTATCTAGTATACATTACTAGACTACATTATACATATTTTATATTGTATAATAAAACGTTAAAATATCTTGCTCTTTAACATGGACTCTGAGACGAGGGAACCGGAAGGAAAAACATGCTAAATAATGTTTTAGAACTCGTTACTGCACCACACTGTAACGTGTGTAACACTCATTTGTGATCTCCACATGCCAACTACGTTATGAATGACTTCTGAGAAAAAAATAATGTTTAAGAAAATAATTTATTTGGAGGTTTCCTCTACATGACTTGTTAGAACAGATATATTTGTTTCCAGGTGAAAGTGACAGTTGTAACAATGTTTTTGCCGTGTAAAGTTTGTTTATGGTCGTCTGGGTGTTTCTTGCCTGCAGGTGGACTGTTGTGTGTGGCCTCCCGCTCAGATGGTGAACTTCTACTTTCTCTCACCCAAATACCGCGTTGTGTACATCAACTTTGTCACCGTAGGCTGGGACACCTACCTATCCTACATCAAACACAGAGTAAGTCACAGGAGACTCAACGGAAATTCTGCTTCCTGGGGTGTAAACCAGAAAACATTTAAAACTCTGAGTTTGTTAACCCTGAGAAGAGGGATAATCTGGGTTTTCCACGCTGGAAAGAGAGCAAACTTAAACTTTACGTCAGTTACCATGGTGAACCTAACCCACTAAAAATAGGACGTCTGATGGACGTTCAGATCATGTTCTGGCTGTCTAGGCGACGTGCAAACTTGGTCTGCTATTTGGACGTCTAACCATGATCTCACTTGGACGTCAATAAGAGGTTTAACATTTGGACATCATGTGGACATCTTAAAGAGGTGCAGGAAATTGACATTGACATTAGGAATGTATTTTTATTCAAGATAAATATCAACACTGTTGTCATTAACATGATTAAAATTGTAGTCTGTAATATTTTCATCTATAGGGTTTAGTTTGCGGAGATACCATTTTTTGCAGCTATAGCAGCTTCAACTCTTCTGGGAAGGTGTTGGGGATGTAGCAGGAGCAGATTTGGTTATCAATTATTAATATTGACATTATTAATGTCAATATGATTATCAATATTAATAATTATATTGAATATATTATTATGATATAATCATGAATATACGGGGCACCACCCTGGGATCAGGGAAAAGTTAACCTAAAACTGTATTCAGTCTCAATACAAAGGTTTTATACTCGCATGCCAATCATCGTGATCATTGGCATAGAAGTATAAAAACAATCAAACAATTAAAAAAGGCGTGAAATTCGAAATTGGATTGAAGATATCTGAAATGGGAGTTTCTCCTAGTAAAAATTAAATTGCAGATATCCAGAATGTTCATTCTAGATATCCAGAATGTAATTGTGGATATCTGAAATTGAAAGCCCAATACACATGAATGGCAAAAGTGACGTCATTTGTCCTAGGAAGAATGTCATTGTGGATATCTGAAATGACAATTGTGGATAGGAAGAATGTCATTGTGGATATCTGAAATGTTCTTTATGACTAGGAAGAATTGAATTACAGATATCTGCAATACATATTCAGTCTAGCTATTAAATGTTAAAACGGCTTGCCATAGACGTCAGATAAAATAGCTAGAGAGGGAGAGAGATGGCCGGTACAGCCACCAGATGGAGCCAACGATAGAATCGCACGGCTTGGCGATTTAGTCAGCTGACTTCAGACAGGAGCGGGGCGCAGAGGTTATCCTTCCTGCTGGACGCTGAAATAAAGGAACCGTTCGTTCCTCTTCTGCAGGCAAACAAAGAATCGCGCGGTTGCGGCGATCTCCTCAGGATCAAAAAGATGTTGGTTGTCAGCCAATAGGGCACCAGTTTTGTGACGTTGCACTTCGCACCTTGGTGAGAAGTGAAACCAGTAGTTTTTCATCCCCTTTGTCCCTTTGTTCTGACCGCATGTGAAGGCTTTTGGTCTCTGTCTAGGCCGTATTGTGTAGTCTCAATGGTGAGGTCACTACAAAGGCTTTCCACAAGGTTTAGGAGTGTGGTTATTGGCATTTTTGACCATTCTTCCAGAAGCTTATTTGTGAGGTCACGCACTGATGTTGGACGAGAAGTCCTGGCTGTCAGTCTCCACTCTAATTCATCCCAAAGCTGTTCTATCGGGTTGAGGTCAGGACTCTGTGCAGGCCAGTCAAATTCATCCACACCAAACTCTCTCCTCCATGTCTTTATGGAGCTTGCGTTGTGCACTGGTGCACAGTCATGTTGGAACAGGAAGGGGCCATCCCCGTACTGTTCCCACAAAGTTGGGAGCATGGACTTGTCCAACATCTCTTGGTATGCTGAAGCATTCAGAGTTACTTTCACTGGAACTAAGGGGCCAAGCCCAGCTCCTGTAAAACAATCCCACACCATAATCCCCCCTCCACCAAACTTTACACGTGGCACAATGCAGTCAGACTTGTCCATCAGATTGCCAGATGGAGAAGCGTGATTTGTCACTCCAGGGAACACGTCTCCACTTCTCTAGAGTCCAGTGGCGGCGTGCTTTACACCACTGCATCCGATGCTTTGCATTGCACTTGCCGATGTATGGCTTGGATGCAGCTGCTCGGCCTTAGAAACCCATTCCATGAAGCTCTCTACGCACTGTTCTTGAGCTAATCTGAAGGTCTGTAGTGATTGACTCTGCAGAAAGTTGCAACCTCTGCGCACTATCTGCCTCAGCATCCACTGACTCCGCTCCGTCATTTTACGTGGCCTACCACTTCTTGGCTGAGTTGCTGTCGTTCCAGATCGCTTCCACTGTTAATACCACTGACAGTTGACTGTGGAATATTTAGGAGTGAGGAAATGTCACTACTGAACTTGTTGCACAGGTGGCATCCTATCACAGTACCACGCTGGAATTCACTGAGCTCCTGAGAGCGACCCATTCTTTCGCAAATGTTTGTAGAAACAGTCTGCATGCCTAGGTGCTTGCTTGTATACACCTGTGGCCATGGAAGTGATTGGAACACCTGATTTCAATTATTTGGATGGGTGAGTGAATACTTTTGGCAATATAGTGTAGTTCGGTTAGGTTGGCAGTTGGTTCAAGTTGCGAACCTTCTGAAAACCTGTTTACGTTTCCACAAGCTAGAGAGCCCATAGAGCCATGTCATTACGTCACTGTATATGTCTGCATATGTATGAGGTTTCCCCGCTAGCGCTAACTTAAAGCATAAGGCCGTGTTCACACTACACCTTTCAGTTGATGGATCTCATTGACTTTGCATGGGCATGTGTCACATTATGCCGAAATGCTTTTCTGTGCTTATGTTCAGTGTTGTGCTTGCTTAGTTATTAAAACAATGAAATGATATTGCTGATATAGATGTTTGTATTGGTGTCTGTTGTGTTGACAGGATGATAGCCCCCCCACTGAGCTGCTATCAGACAGCAGTGCTGTGGATGTGCAGCAGGAGGCACTCCCACCTTCTAAACCACTGGAGGAGGAAACTTAAAGACTGAGTTAATGCTCAAATGAGAAGTCCTTCTTTGGATGCAAGAAGAAGATTTTGTTGTTTTTATCTGTTCAAATTTCTTTTCTGCCTTCACAAAATGTTGTAAGACTGTTATCACAGAGGCCTTTTTCCTCTTCAGTTTAAAACGACCACATGTTTCTGTCTGAATTCAGAGGAGCCCACTTCTTGCTAACGCCACACCACCAGATTTGTTCATTTACGTATTTGTATTTATCGGACCAAGCTGACGTTGACTTGGGCGACATGCAGTGTATTTAGCTCCTCTTCTATACTGGAACGCAAACGATTAAACGCTTTCACTCTGTGGGCAAGATTGACAGCCCGTCTGGCGATTCCGGAGCCGCGACGTAACAATATGCTGAAACAATCCAATATGGTCCACCTGGTGTTTATTATTGATGAGGACTGCCCGAGAGACTAATTTATGGATCATGAGGTCAACGGTAACCATTTCTACTGTTTCCAGCCATTATCAGACACTGGTGATGGTGGTTATTGTAAAATATATTACTGCAAAAACACATCAATATTAGAGGAATACTATACTCATACAATACATGCGTAAAATAAATAAAAGTCGTATGAACTACCCATATGACCCATATGGCCACAGTGAGAATATTAAAGGATAACTACAAGATCAATTTCTAAAGAAATGTGATGTCAATGCTGGCTTAAATGTGTAAGATGATTAAGTAGTGGGAACAGTTGGAAAAGTGTGAATGCGCTTAATTTGTGCGTGTATTATTATTAATATTTTCAACCGCATGAAATATGTTTGTTAACAGATTTAACTTTAATTGCACATCATGGTCGCTCTTACCGTACTACGTTACTCAGATGAGGACCTAACACTTGTTCTATCTTTAGCTCTTAATTTATCGGCAATGATACGTTGTGGTTTCTTTGTTTCCTTCTTTTGACAAATGTACTTATTGTAAGTCGCTTTGGACAAAAAAAGACTCATACCGACTCCACAGTGCACCCGAGGCAAATCCATTGTAACGGCAGACTATCGATGTACATATGTGTTGATAGAATGTTTTTAAGGATTTATGTCTCAGCAGCAGCAGCGTGTCATACTTCCTAGTAGGCTATGGCAGCGGCGGAGTGATATCACCTAGCACTTATAAGTTACCGGTTCTATAATAGTTTGTTTACCTGCTGTCATTGCTACAGACGCAGAGTAGCCTGCAGTACTAGTTTCTTCAATCTCACAGAAATGGACACTTTTGGAGAATATACTGAAACTTTTGAAGACTCTGATGAGGAGTTTTTTTCCACCCAAACCCAACCGTACCTGTACGAGGCTGAATATACAGAGGAAGAATTGTGCGAGAGGGATGCTCAAAGGGCAGAACGCGAGCGTCTGTGGAGACCGAGATAGCCCCATACTGCAGATTTTGCTTTTGTTTGCATACTGCATACTACATTTTGGCCAAATCAGTACGTACTAGCAGTATAGTATGCGGTTTCGAATACAGCCTCCAGACATAGCCTTTTGAGAGAGAAATACAGCAACTTTTAAAGTAAAATCACAAAAAAATTCAATTTCAGGCTCTATAACTACGTCACTCATGTTTACATTTTTTTTTTTAAAAGTTTCATTTTCACTCAGGATAGTGATGTTTTTATGACCACAATATGCAAAATGATAGGCTATTTAAAAGTATAACATTATTAATATACTATGAATCTAATGGGTGTTTTCTCAGCTGTTGTTAGTTTGCAAATAAATACTAACTTCTACTATTTTTACAGTTTGATTGTGTATCTGAATCGATCTAAAAAAACAACAACAACAAAACAAAAGATGACATTTTAGCTAACTTTACTAGCTTTTTATGTTCGTTTGGAGTTGAAGTTTCATATTGTGTAAAATGCATTTAAAATAGCCTCAAGTCTTTCATGTCTGCTGTGTGTGTCTGACGGAGGTACGTTTTATTAGTCTGTTTTCTGGGAGTAATTGACACAGGCAGAAACCAGAAACGAGCCGTTTTTTCGTTTTTTCGTTTTTGGGCAAAAACCGAAAATCAGAATTTCAGCTCATTTTCTTGTTTTTTTTTTGGTTCCTAACGAATTTACCACGCATTATTTTGTTTCCGTCGGTGGGCGGGTCCTCTGATTGACTAGTGTGCTTCCTTGCCCTGTGCTCTTCAAAATAAAAGTTTTTCCGTTTGATAATGTCGACAAAAATATTACTGTATTATAGACACTAGCAGACACAGAGGTCCCTAACACCCACAGTCAAGACTGACCCGCCTTCAAATAAAAATAATAGTATTTATAATAATTTGAAAATGAGAACTTATGAAGTTACGATGACTTCAGGGCAGTTGATGTTTAGCCACAAGGTGGCGCAGTTGTTACATGAAGAGTAGACCTCGGGGCTTTACTACGAAGCGAGGCTGGGTGTGCCTATGAATATAATGTAGGCTACAGTAAGTTTTTTAAGGTACTGTACAAGCAAATCATACTGTCTACTCTGTACAATGACAAAGAGTGTAGCAGGCTACTGTACACTATAAAGTGGCCTTTTATTGTGGGCAGTATAAGGTACACCTGTGCACTAATCATGATGTCAGATCAGCATCTTGATGTGGCACACCTGTGAGGTTGGATGGATTATCTCAGCAAAGCAGAAGTGCTCACTATCACACATTTAGACAGATTTGTGAACAATGTTTGAGAGAAATGGTAATATTGTGTATCTGGAATGAATTTTAGATCTTTAAGTCCATCTCATGAAAAATGGGAGCAAAAACAAAAGTGTTGCGTTTATATTTTTGTTGAGTGTAAGTATCTCTCTCTCTCTCTCTCTCTCTCTCTCTCTCTCTCTCTCTCTGTCTGCACAGACAGCCTGACCTGCACTGTAAAAAAAAAATCCTAATTTTATGGTATATGACTCTAATTTTTTACAGTAGTTTTTCTGTTCTTTGAAAATAGTGTACAAATCTGTAAAATTACAGACTTTAGCAGTAAATGAACAATCTGCCTGTTATTTTAAGTATTATGACAGTAATGACAAATTACATTTATTTCTCATTTTTTTACAGAAAAATACTATATTAATTATACATGATCTTTCCGTTTTCTTAAATTAAATACAAATTATTGTAAAATGACAGTAATTCTCTATAATTAAATATGTAACTTGTAATAAAAAGGTTTATGTCCATAAAAACAATCTTAACACTTTTCTCTGTAATTTTACAGTAATTATTATTTTCACATTTGCATGTAATTATACATTCAACCTGCAATTAAATATGTAGCTTGTTATATGAAGGTTTATTTCCATACTAACAATGTAATGTTTTTCTCTGTAATTTTAAGGTAAATCTTATTAGTTTTAGATTTATGTGTACTTTTACATTCAAACTCTGTAATTAAATATGTAGCTCATTATATTAAGATTTATGTCCATACTAACGTTTTTCTCTGTAAGGTTAAGGTAAATCTTATTAGTTCACTAGTACTATGTGGTATGTATGAAAGTACTTGTATAGACTTTGGATTAGACTAGATAGTATTAGACTAGTGAGTACTTTAATATTCAAACTGTAATTCTGGATATAATGGCAATGATTCTAACAAAAATAGGTAAGATAAAGTATAAACTATTCGGAAAATAAAACAATAACAAACAGTGTTATCTATCCACCATAAAACTATATATTTCATAATTTTTCATTCATTTAAATGTACCATTGGTTGGGATTTTCCTTGAATACAGATGCAGATGAACAGACCACTCCAGGCACCATTGCCACACAGACCACGGGCACAGAGCCTGCAGCAGCAGGTTAGTCCTTTGAATAATCTTCATGGTGTGACTATTTTGATCCAAATTAGTTTCAAATACATTCTTGAAAAAATGAAATGTACAAGCATTGACGTATGCATGCTTTATACACTGATTGTTGTATAATGACTTATAAGATCATTGATAAATCCCTGAAATTGGTAGCCTACTAACAGTACAGATATGAACAAAATTAAGAGAATGTGTGTACTGAGTGTATTGCCTTGTCATCGTCGTTTATCCCAATGAAAGCATAAACACTTTAACTTTAACACTTGATTTTGTATGTATATTTGCCTAGGTGAAGAAACAACAACGGCAACACCATCTGCTTCACTACACTCCATCATCTACAACTTGTTCTTACCTGCTGTACAAAGAGCACTTTAGTTTGTACATGTTATGGCATTTATCCATCCATTTAATTATTTTAAATTCCTTCCTGTAGTACAAAGAGCACTTTAGTTTGTACATGTTATGGCATTCATACATCCATTTAATTATTTTAAATTCCTTCCTGTAGTACAAAGAGCACTTTTGTTTACCTTTTTTATGGAGTCCATCCATTGATTTAATCATATTTGCTTGTTTGAGAATACAGTGTAATTAATCGTCAGTGTAATTAATCGTTTGCACAGTTTGTGTACCATTACATGTTATATATTTTTTAACTAGTAAAAATGTTCTGAAACTATTCCAGTGCATGAAATATAAATATAGTGGATAATTCTTCCCCCGCCAATAATAGAATGGGGGGGGGGCATCAATCTCGCCTAGGGCAGCCAATGGGCTAGAACCGGCCCTGACTGCCAATATCTCTAAAAACAGACTGGGAGGTAGAACCTTCAGATACTGGGCTCCTTTACTGTGGAACCAGCTCTCTCCATGGGTCAGAGAGGCAGACACTCTAACTACATTTAAGTAGAGAGACCCCCCCCTCTCCTCTCCTTACCTCTCGCACCTTGTAGTTTGGCCTTGGCGTCTCGCACTCTCTCTGTTTCCACAGATTCTCCACAGCTCCATCCCTCTGCACCAACCACCGCCTGCATCGCCCTCCTTCCCCCCGCTGTTAAACTGGCCTGCCCTCCCTGTTCACGACCCAGTCTGCCACCCACTACTCCCATTAAGCTGGCCTGCTCTCCCTGCCTTTCCTGCCCACCAGAAGTTGCCTTCGTCAGCTCCTGTCAACCATTTCCATGTTTTTCGATATTCTCTGTTATAAACTGTTTTCTTGTCCGTATACAACATCTATTGCACGTCTGCCTGTCCTGGGTGAGGGATCCCTCCTCTGTTGCTCACCCTGATGTTTCTCCAATTTTTGCCCAGTTAAAAGGGTTTTCCTGGGAGTTTTTCCTCAGTGGATGTGAGGGTTTAAGGGAAGAGGATGTTGTTATGATGCTCATGCTATGTAAAGCCCTTTGAGACAAACTGTTTGTAAAAATGCTATACAAATAAAATTGCCTTGCCTTGCCTTGCCTAACCCGCTTGGACTGTAATTCATATTCATGCTACTAGTTTGATCATTGACTGACTACATGAATAGTTGCACAGAGGAGATTCTTCAAGTCTTATAGTCTTATGGTATAGGGTAAATACAAATTTGATGTGTTTAGGCCATTTATAAGATCTAGTTAACATCATTAAAAGTAATTTTTAAAGAAAAGAAAAAAACAAAAGCAAAGAGAGATTTTGCAGCAGGGAAAGTATGCTCTACTCACTCACTAATTTCAGGAAAGCATTCTCTACTGAAGAGTGATCCAACCAACATGTATGAAACCCTCACATTGCTGTACTTAGAGTAGCCTATGGATGAGAAAATAGCAATAAAAACATTTAATAACTCTCTGCATGACACATTCTTGTGCATTTAAAGAGGTATATTATTACATTACTGCATTGCTTGTGTTTTGTCCTGGGATGTCAATACAAGACTTCCATGAATGTGCATTTGAGAGAGGTAAGTTTGCTTTGTATTCCAGTCGGCCTGTTATGAGCAAATTTCTATACTATAGATCCACTTCATAACATGTTCCAAGTGATACAATTAAGTAGGCTATAGGACAAAGCATAATACATCCCTGGAATGAGTGAAGCTTGCCTGCCGACATGTAAACAAAAATATCTGTCATAACTGCCATGAGCAAAGAGCAAAATCATTTGTTTATAGTGTACAGTAGCCTGCTACACTCTTTGTCATTGTACAGAGTAGACAGTATGATTTGCTTGTACAGCACCTTAAAAAACTCACTGTAGCCAGCATTATATTCATAGGCACACCCAGCCTCGCTTTCAATATAACACACTCGCATTCTGTAATCACCGTCAGTAAATAATAATATGTAAATAATCATATATTCTGTAATCACCGTCAGTAAATAATAATATGTAAATAATCATATATTCTGTAATCACCGTCAGTACCTAAATAATAATATGAAAACAATATAAAATATCTTTCAACAAGAAAAAAAGATTTGTTTACTGTAAATGGATAAAGGTTAACAGATGCGCAATGTTAGGCTGTCAGAAATGAAAAACTAGCCTCATCTCTTTTCATATTTGGTTGTGATCACTCCTATTAGCTCTCACAGCTCTCAGCAGCTGTGAACGCGCACAGAGCACAAAGCTCGGAGCCGGACAATGACCACCGTCGTGATACAGTTAATTCTGACCGGGACTTTAGGTTTTGTTGAGCCGGATTATGAACACAGAGCCTGGAGATGTTGAGCCTCCTTCGTAGTAAAGCCCCGAGATCTACTCTTCATGTAACAACTGCGTCACCTTGTGGCTAAACATCAACTGCACTGAAGTCATCGTAACTTCATAAGTTCTCATTTTCAAATGATTATGATTAGTATTATTTTTATTTGAAGCCGGGTCAGTCTTGACTGTGGGTGGTCTCTGCTGTGTCTGCTAGTGTCTATAATACAGTAATATTTTTGTCGACATTATCAAACGGAAGAACTTTTATTTTGAAGAGCACAGGGCAAGGAAGCACACTAGTCAATCAGAGGACCCGCCCACCGACGGAAACAAAATAATGCGTGGTAAATTCGTTTTGTAAGTAGGAACCCAAAAAACAAGAAAATGAGCTGAAATTCTGATTTTCGGTTTTTGCCCAAAAAAGGAAAAAAGGAAAAAACGTCTCGTTTCTGGTTTCTGCTTGTGTCAATTATTCCCAGAAAACAGACTAATAAAACGTACCTTGGTCGTAGGACTTGTGTTTCCGCGCTGAGCTGCACCGATACGTAAATAAGCCTGTCCTCTAATAGATTTATTGATCTCTCTGCATGGGTGGGATCCAGCGTGATGTTGTAGTCACGCGTTTCCCGTTTACCTCACGCGTGACTCCCGGGACTTGTAGTTCTTGGGCCCCAGAGCGCGTTGACTGTACGCAGCTCAGAACTACAAAATGCTACCACGCGGCGCATGCGCGGTGCGTTTTTTTTTCCCGAGGAGAAAAAAAAAAAAGGCTCACGCTGAATGATTCGTCCCGGACCCCTGCAGCAGTGTCGACGGAAACGCGAGGAGATTAAACGCTGTAACCCGGTAATATTGACGGTTCCTTTTTTTCACGCTTCGTGTTTGCCCGTTAGGTGTGACGAGGTCATTTTTCACTCGTTGTCAATTAGCAGTCAGTGAAATGAAGCAACAGAGTAACGTTACTCGGCTACATAACGGCGCTCTTTAGCCGAGTAACGTTACTTGTATCACCACACACGCAGCGTAAACAAACCATAACTTCACAAAGGTGCAAAAAAGAAGAAGGAATGGAGTTTTTTGACGCGTTTGTGTTAGCATTAGTTTACAATTTGACCAAAGTTGGAGTGTGTGGCCGCCGGTTAGGTCTCTGCTTGCTGAACTTAAACTGGCTGGAGGTTGTCTTTTCGTCGGACATTAATTGTGTGAATTGTTTTGTTTCTGTTTCCCGTTAATGATTGTTCATTCATATGTTTCATATTGTCCAGGAAAGAATTGGGAATTCAAGATGGCAGGTTTGTCACTAAAACGTTTTTCTGTCTGTCTAACTATCTATATATCTGTCTTGTCTGTCTGTCTAGCTATATACTTGTCTGTCTTTCTAACTACATAAACTGTCTTTATCTCTGACTATCTAACTATCTATATAAATGACTGTCTGTCTAACTATCTATATATCTGTCTGTCTAACTATCTATATATCTGTCTGTCTTACTATCTATATATCTGTCTGTCTAATTATCTATATGTCTGACTGTATCTATATATCTGACTCTGATCAGATTGATCAATCGACCACATTAAAGTCACATTCCACAATCTGACTTGTTGCGTCACAGTGAGACAGTGATACTACAATGACATCCTGCTTCCTGTTCCAGACCGGGTGAATAACTTTCCTCCCCTGCCTCAGTTCTTGAGAATAAAGCCGTGCTTTTACCACAATATCGAAGAGGAAATTCCTGAACACCACCAGCAGCTGGTGCGCAGAATCTACACCCTTTGGATGAGTGAGCGTCTCCACGTACATTCAGCTAATCTTGTGTTATTCATCACGCGTTCTTCTCCCTGCTCTTGCAGAATCCAACCGTCCTCTCCTCTCTCTCTCCCCTGCAGTGTACTCGGGCGCCCTGTGTATAAACGTGATCTCGTGCATTGCTTGGTGGGCTGGCGGTGGATACGCCATCAACTTCGGCTATTCCCTGCTCTGGCTCATCCTCTTCAGCCCGTGCAGCTACACCTGCTGGTTCCGACCGCTCTACAAAGCCTTCAGGTTTGTCTCGCCGTCGTCGGGTAAACGTCATGAAACTATAAAAGTTTAGATGAGGCAATATAAAGGGTTCATATAGCAACAAAACTGAGTAAAAAGATGGGGTTCAATCCTATATTTGAAAATCTTGACCGAATCTGCTTCTGAACTTAGTTCATTTTCCATTTACAGCAGGATTGTGGCAGCCGATGCAAAGAGATCAGGACCGGTGTTTTAGGATCAGACTTCTCTTAGATGTTTTAGGGACTTGAGCGTTTTTTCGTGATGTTTGTTGCAGCAAAAGAAAAGAGATCTAACGCAGATGGAAGATGCAACTGACCACGGAGTAGAAGTAGGTTGATGGTGCTGGTTCTTCAGTGATACATTGCCCAACCAGCTTTTTAGTTCAGCTTTTGTTCTACAGCGTCTGCAGGTCTGGAAAAGTCCTAAAAGAAATCGATGAATTTTAATTTTTCTCAAAAAAAGCTATTGAAGTCTTAAATTGAATTTATCTCGCTTGACTCGACAGTAATGTTGGTTATAAAATGTGTTTGTGTCCGATTAAAGTGTTAGTCACCTATTAACTAAACGGAGCCAACCTTCCCGCTCTACTAAACAGCCTTGTCCTGCATAATATGTTAAAAAATCACTAAAAAGATACTAGAACAATGGCCAAGTTTCAGGGAGAATGTTACACATAAAATAAGTTCATAATACGGACAGAGAATTGTATTAAAAGTGACCAAAAACAACAGGAAGACTCCTTCGATGCAACATTCACAGGAAACAATCTGCCCAAAATCGCTCAAACTTCCTGCAGCTACAGCATTCCCCATTTGGGTTAATTGAACAGTTATTGTTATGCATTGAACGTAATACCAAACATCCATGAAATATGTAATTTCTCAGGGGTCGTCGCTTTGCTTAGTGAAGCAAACGATGACGAGATGACAGCGTTTCAGTCGGCGCCATCAGGCCCATTGAAGGCTACGGGAGTTTTAGCCAAAACTTGCTGCTTATTTTGGTCCAGGCTGTGTTTGTTCATTCACTTCCATCATGAGGATAATTATTATGGTCATACAACACTGGGAAGTATTTGAAATAATGTGATATGGTGATAAATTCTACAGATTCTTCCGTTTTCTACTGATTTTTCCTCCTGATGGGAGGAAGCGGCAACAAAGAAAAAGAGCAACTGGCTTGTTCTATCGTGTCATCCCGTTTGTGTTCTCCGTTTCCTTCACAGGGCCGATAGTTCCTTCAACTTCATGGCGTTCTTCTTCATGTTCTTCCTTCAGTGCGTCTTGGCCCTCCTCCAGACTATCGGCATTCCTGGCTGGGGAGTTTGGTGAGTTGAGCCCAAAAAAGAAAACTGTCTTTGAAGACGCATGCGCGCGTTGCAGCGGGTCATCGGGGCTTTTTGTCAAACGGTCACGGCAGCTGAAAAAGTAGGATGCTGCGTTTTCACACACAATGTTCACAACTATCTGCAGCTATTTTACACTTTCATTCCTATGAATTGCCAGTCGAAGCCTGTTTCTGAGTTGCTGACGTGGCGTTGTTGCTCAACCGTCGTCCTCTTGACGTTAAGTGTAAAAAGGGGAAGGAAGGTTTCATCCATATCCTTAAGACTAAAGAGTGGAATTCTTTTAGGTGTGCTATGTCCATTTATTTCACATCTTGTTTATTTTATCTTAAGTTTGTCAGAAAGGATGAACAAACCGTCTCTCAGATTTTTCTAAAAATGTAATAATATAAGATTTAAATTTGTACAAACAGACGGAATATCCATCTTGGTTTGGATTTCTCACACTTTAATTATAAAATCATCATGTGGGTTCACATTTAAATTCCTGCAGTCAGAATGCCACAATTATCTTTGATTATGGCAGATGTGAAAATTTGTAAAATTTGACTAAAAACTGACTAAAACAGAGAAATATACGTAACCAACAGGAGTGCTGCACTGTTTCACACTGATCATCTGAATGCTGTTTGCTCACTGCTTAGAGGGATAGTTTGGGTTGTTTTGAAGAGGGCTTGTATGAGATGCTTTTCTTGTTATTATTGTCATTGTTACAGCTAGAATGTATTTTAGACACCTTAAAAAATCAATATCAGTTTAATGTAGCCTATATTTAGAATATTTTCACAGCTTCACCTTGACGTCAGACGGCTCTTTCCATCAGGGAGCTGAAGCCGTCAGATCCATTTAGACTCTCCTAAAAGCCACAAGACTCCATTGGCAAAATCATTAACTTTACCTCCCAGAACAGGGGAGTTGCTGACGCTGCCTCAATCGCTCAGTTCGCTTGTGTTATTGTGTGACTTTCAGAATCCAAACTAACCCCCTTTTAAAACACCAAAGTCACAAAGTAACACAAAAGAAAGCAGCAGTAGACAGAATCTGTTCTGGGAGGTAAAATTGCTGTTTTGTCAAAGGAATCCATGGCTTTGAAAAGAGCATCGACGGTTCCCCAGTTCCCCGTCGTTAGGGCTGACGACAAGGTGAAGTAGAAGAATATTCAAAATATAGTGTACAATTAAAGCCATGTTGATTTTTTGTTTTAAGCAGTACATTACTTTGCTCTCATGCAGCACGACAACCACCTTCTACTATTGCTAATACATGCTGTGTACCTCACTTGAAAATAAATCCAAACTATCCCTTTAATGCCTCATTACAACTTTAAATATTTGTCTTAATTCCACTGCTAATTGCACTGTGTGATGCACTAACCTGTACCACTCCATCTCACTCTCACCAATGCATCCAAAGCGGTTGGATCGCGACCGTGGTGTTTTTCAGCCAAAATGTGGGCTCGGCTATAGTGATGCTTATCACAACTCTGCTCTTCACTGTGGTGACCGCCTTAATGGTCCTGGTCCTCATTAAGGTGAGTGAACGCATACGATGAAAACACACAACAATTATGAACTTTCCCACGGAAGTCTTTTCCACGCAGGCAAAGTCAGGGGATTTGATTGTTTGTTTTTTTTAAATATCAGAGAATTTAGTTTGTAGCTTGTTGAAATTCACGTTGCCATTTATGAAAATTGAATGTTTCCCCATGCTGTATTTTTCTTCACCGGGTTATTTCACGAGTTTACCCCTATGTCGTGAGTGGTTGTTATTTACCACTCTTCAACAACAAATAACACAATAAATGTGCTGTTCAAGCAGTTAAAATTTAAAATACTGTGGCTTTGTCTGTTCAACACAAAGGCGGCCTGATTTTAATGTTCATCATAGATCATGGAAATTCAGCTTTTTAGGCGAAAAGTCAGGAAATCAGACATTTGACGTGGAGTGGGAACCCTGGCACTTACCTGTCTTTTCTCATGGCAGGTGCACAGAATGTACCGCGGCGGCGGCGGTAGTATGAAGCGTGCTCAGGAGGAGTGGAGCACCGGGGTGTGGAAGAGCGCACCGGTGAGGGAAGTAGGGTTTAACGCCGTGGCTCAGGCGGCCCAAGGCCCCAGCTTGCCCCAGTACCCCGCTGCAGTGCCGAGCTACCCCGACAACAGTCACTGGGGATAACTGAGAGCCACCTCTAGGTGGAGGCAGATTGCTGGCCAGATCATCTCACCCTCACATGACAAAAACACAGAGACATATTATTCTGGAAGGAGAGGATAGGATTGCTATTAAAAAAAAGAAAATTCAAAAAGCTTTATCAACCAGAGCTTATTACTACACTTGTAGTAGAGGCTTATCTTCAAGAAACGCCATTCCATTTCAACTTTTTGTGTAGTTTTCAACTTTGTGTTTACATTATAGTTTATTAAAATGAATGAGAGACAATTTTACGCTCAAAAAGCTTTGCGAATAAGCAGTTGAACTATATATATATATTAAAAAAAGTGTGAACTGTTACAGTATAGCGGTATGTGAAGGACGTGTGCCTTATGGACCTTTTCATGATAGTTTATGAATTGCCAAATCTGCATGATAGAAATTGTCGTATGCCAAACAACATGATGTTGACAAGAGCTGCAATCTGCACAATTTGTTTTGTTTTTTTTTAATCTGGTGGAATTCATTTGTGTTTTCAGGTGCTCCCCTGCTTTGGCTGCGATTTTTCTTTTCTTTTTTTTTTTTAAATGAGCCTTAATATTGCTGCGGATTTTGTATTTGAAAAATATCTTGCTTGACTTTTGCCTTAATAAGCGCTGCGTTTTGTTCAACTGGACTATCAGTGAAGCAACATGTGGAAACATTTCAGAAGTTATCGGTGCATTGATATCTGCCTCTTTCCATTATTTTGATATTGTTAAAAAAAAAAAAAATGTCACACCCAAAGTAGATATTGTGTTGAACTCGGTTTATGTGGCTCCAGAGCTACAGTGTTTGCTTTTAGTGCTCAGCGTCCTGCAGCGAAAGAACTTTATCTGCTGTCCTCAATGTTACAGTCACTTTCACTTTCCGCCTGATAGACTGACTTGTTGTTTTGGTTTGTTTTTGGAGACTACAGCATGCAGCCTGTTACCGGAGTGTAATCTCAAATGAATTGACCATGTGTTACCAATACAGTCACAAACAAAAATAACTGCAAATGGATTTGCAGTGGAATGAAATCTTGCATGCAAACGTGGTCACGGTGTGTTTAAATGCAGTCCGATAATTCAAATCTGTAAAGATTAAACTTAATGATAGTGGCTTTTTTTATGCAGGTAAACTACCTTTTTTATTTAAAGCCTATATGAAGTATAAGGCAGGAACTAAACAAGTTACCTGCAGCCTCACATTTTTGATTCATTTTTTCTTTTCTTGCTACTAAAGTGTCCTTCATGGCCAACTGCCAAGAATAGTACTTAGATTTTTTTCTCCCTCAGTTATTTGATAAATGACCTTTAAATATTGCAACATTTCAATAAATATTTTTATTCCCATCGTGTCCGTCTGTCTTGGCTGAATGTTAAATACATACTAATGGTTTGAATTTGTGGTGAAAATCTGAGAAATAGCCTCAAATGTATTAAAAAAAAATCAGCAGTTACAATGGCTAAGTGTTAAAGGGGCACATGCTCTAAATTCAGAATTCAAATACTTGTTAATCTGATGTCAGAATATGTCACCGATGTTATTAGCTAGCCAGTAAACAATCTAAAAGTTGTCTCTGCGCTGAAGTTATTGATTTAAAGTGCCAAAAAAATAATGAGGCGAAACAGCTGAGAGTTCACTGTGTAGCCGACATTTGTCAAAGAAAGTGTCCGTTTGTGGCAGTCGGCCGCGTTTCCGTTTAGTCTACGGTTGCTTCCGAAAATTCTTACTAACCTGCAACTGAGTACGCTTATACAGTACGTGAGATTTCTCTTAGTGTGAACACAAGAATATGCAAATTGCATCCTTTCTCCGGTGGAATGCATGCCAACACCGCAACGAATAATTAATTCATACTCAATGATTCCCACAAATCCTGTAATAATAATAATAATAATAATAATGTAATAACGTTTGTTCACCCTACAGCGTGTTGAACGATAGCTTGCATATCCAGTATGTGATTTCGGGTGCAGCTGATGACATCACACATTGAGTCGTTCATGTTCCCCTTTACAGGTTAGAGTTACTTTCCATACATCTTTTAAACATATTGTTTTATGAAAACGTGCTTACATCTGTGATTTATTTACATTTCCAATCAATTAAAAGAAGCTCTTATCCTTCAGCTTTTGCAGGCTTGAATGATAGGAGTTGCCCCGGGCCACCAGCTTCCTCAGTGTGAAAATCTTCACCCTGGCAAAGAGATGCTGCCGTCATATTGATTTATTCAGAAATATAAGTTAGGAATGTTCAAAGAAACTGCTTGCAGGGTAGAAAGAAGCCTGTGAGCATCGCAGAGTAATGACAAGACTGAACTAAAAGTAAGAGCTCATTAAAATCTGGGGAAGGAAAAGTAGACTGATGAACAGGAGAGAGTGCAATGGGACTGAAAACTGAACATACTTTGCAAGTGGTTTGTCTTTAGTTCCCCAGTCTAATTTGCATTGGCAATATTTTATTAATTTATCGCCGGATGAGCTCAACATACAGAACAACCTTCATTCTGTTCACGACGACTTCCTTCGAGCTGCGCTGCTGAATAATGGAGCAGACGCCAAATTCAACCCTTTCATATCTGCAGCTTGAGATGAGATGTTTGTTCTCAGGTTATTTATTTATTTATTTTTTACATTGACCTGTGCCGAGGTAACCAAGTTAATGACATCAAGACAACAAGCGTGACATCATGCGTTGAACGTCCACCATCATGTTCTGCGTGAGAATCGTTACTGACAGCTACCAAAACAAAAAGCTGCATTTTCCAAAACTTTTTAGTTTTAAGTTGAAATTTGTTTTAACCCAAACCAATCAATAACGGTTAATTCATTATTCAAACCAGATTTATTTGAGTTTAGAGGGTATGATTTTTTATTATTATTATCTATACCCCAAATCACACTCAATGTATGGTTTACATGTGTATAAACCTTTCATTTACAGGTGCCGTCATCCTGTCAAGTGTTAGTTGTAAAAAGTTATTTTCTTGTTCCGTTCTTAATTTAAACTTCTTTTTTTAAATCTGTGCTGTCATTGATGCAAAGACTTGATTGATACACAATGATGATCCAACATGTAGTGGAGTGAAATCATCTTCAGGTATTGTTATGGATTAAAGATGTATGGATCACCTACTTGAATGCTTCAACATAGAGGTAAACGTGTAGTTTTTACAGCAACCCGGAATTAAACAGGACGGGCATGAACACTCACTGGTGAAAAAACAGGTCTTAAACTGAAATCTGCCTGGCGACTAGAGGTCAAAGCGTTTGCTACTCGTTACCCTGGTTACCAGACTTATTATGAAATGAATTAAAAACTCAATTGCAACAAATAAATAGGAGTTGGAAAAAAGCACTCTTGCCTGTACATCATATATTACAGTGTGTATTCACAATTTAGCAGTATACAAAAAAAAATACACACACACACGCATGTAATATATATACACATGACTATTTCCTGGAGTGAAAGATCCACCAGAAAAGTCTCCTCAGCTGCCCGGTCGGTGTATGGAAATGATTGACAGTGGAGGAAAAACTGGACACCAATCAAAAGAATTTCTAATGCAGAAACCTTTTTCTCTCTCTGTCTCTACAGAAGCACTCCTTTAGGAAGATAATTAGTGCAATGTTGTTGGCCTTGGACCCCGGGTCAAATCTCTGACTCATCGTTTATATATCCCAGACCCTCGAGACTTGAAATGTTGGCCATAGGTGTGAAGTGGTGCTCGCCGTTCCCTTTGAAGGAGACGGCGGCGTGATTATTATTGGCGCCGCAAGGTCTTCCGGACTCGGGCCCCAGGAGCTTTATCTCCGAAGTTCTGTTGGGGATGTGCATGTACTCGGCCGACTGCCTTTTGGCATCGCTTTCGTCCCGGGTGTGCTTCGCAAACTTGGAGCAGCGTCCTTGACTCCACATCCAAAATATGATCCCCATCAGGGAGAGGCAGAGCAGCGACAGCATGGCCACGGCCACCTCCAGACCAGTCACCCTGTCCCCATCGCTTTGGGTCTCCGGGGGCAACGGGCCCTCGTTCTCCCCCTCCTTCGTCACCGGGGTGGCCGTGTTCGGACTGTGAGCGGAGTCTGAGGAATTTGCCACCTCGTTGCCGGGGGTGGTGCCGCCCGGCACTCCCGCGTCCGAGTGGAGCCGCAAGTGATAGACCGCCGCGGTCCGGTTGTAGGCCCGGCCGTTGATCAGCTCCACCGAGTCACAAGTGTAGAGGCCGGCGTCCGACTCGGACGCGGCCAGGATGAGGAGGCCCCCACCGTAGATGTAGTATTTGTTGTTGGAGTGAAGCGTTTGGCCGGCGAAGCGCCACAGGACCTGCGCCAAGTTGGAGTGGAGCTGGCAAGGCAGCTGGATGTTGTTCTCTGGGACGAGGCTGAAGTCCACAGCTGCTACCGGATCTAAAAATATACACGAGAGGTCCGTCTCACTGCATGCTGATTTCATTGAAGAATAAAATGCAAACAAGGTGCCTGCGGATGTACCTGGCGGGGGGCAGCGTGTCACGTCTCCCTCCTTCAGACTCTGCGTTGCATCGCTCGAGGGCGATAAACTGCGGACTGAGGAGCACCGCCCGGCGCCAAAGTCCCAGGCGCAGTACGGATCCCGGGCCAGGACGCAGTCCTCGCACGAGTCATAGCGGCTGCAGTTACTGACCGGCATCTGGATGGCGCCAAACTCCGAACCTGCGTACAGCTGGCCCTGTGTTTGCACACACAAATACTTCTTTATTACCGCTGAAGCCGCTCTACTGCCCGTTAGAGGCAAGATACAGTTCCAGTGTATTTACAGTGATGATGGCGATGAGCTAACGCACCATATATGTAGGAGCTGTAAGAGTTACCTTGCTGGATGAGAGGCGCAGGATGTTAATAGGCACGGCGTTTTCATACAGCTGGATTTCCTCAATGATGAACATTTCTCCAGCGTAGTTGACGGTCTTCTGAACGTAACCGTTTTCTATCAAGAAACAAAAAGACCATCTCATACCATATAATAAGCACACAGGAGTCATTACTTTAAAAAGGTTTTGGATCCTGAAACACGGATTCTCACTAACCACTGGGCCACTTCTACCTGAAAACCTGATTTTCTGTATTTTGTTACTTTTCTCACTGGTTTGAAGTGGGCGGGGCTGACTAAGTAGTGAGCATGCACACTGGATATATATGAAATAGTATTATACTGCCCGAGTTGTGTGTGTGAGTTTAAAAGACTTTTTTCCGTTGACGGTTTCACATCAAAAACCAAAGTTTGCAGGGGCTTTAAGCTTCATCAATCAGAATATTTACCCAGAAACTAGGCTGAGGAAGAAGCTGAACATCAGCTCAAATCTACTTTCATCTCGACAGAATGGTTTTTTGAAACACGTCTCTTACCCGTGCCGATGAACATGACGGCGTATCTCCGTCCGTCCAGCGCCAACACGTTGTCCACGACAATCCGAGTCAGCAGAGCTCCCCTCTTGACCAGCAGCGGCCCTCCTGTCAGCGGGCGGACGGCCTCGTCCATGAGGGGGCGGTCCCTGATGAACTGGAGGGTTTTGTCAGGAAGGTCCAGAGAGCGGTTCATCCCCATGTTGCGTGCCACATTGTTGATGCACTGAAACGCAAACCAGATTTGTCACCCAACGCTTTTAACATCCAGAATCACGTATGGCTGCAACAAAAGTCCTCGGACTCACCGCTCCCGGCCTGGGGACCGGCAACTCTCCGGTGTACATCACCCACTTCACGTGAGATGTCTCCACGGCGACAGGTGTCTTAAACTTGCCCTCATTGAAAATGTCTCGGATGGCGGACACAGTATACGCGCATACTGCCGAAACCTGGGACAAGCTCCTGGAAACACCAAACCCAACACATTTACACAAGCAGACCGAATGTCTGTTTCATTTGTTTTACTGGAGAATCATTTTTTAAATGACATCTGCCATTATTTAAATATATATAATATTATTATTATATTTTATTAATATTCATTATCTTCTAATATATGTGTACGCCATTATTTTATTGGTGTTTGCTGCTGATAAATGTAATATATATATATATATATATATATATATATATATATATATATATATATATATGAATAATTTGTATATGTGTTTTATACATTAATTCACATTTTTGATTATTTGTGAATATCCATCTATAAAAGCCATATACTAACTAATAAATAAAAAAATGTCAAATATTCTACGTTTTTGTGTAGTTTTTTCGACCAGTAATCATATGAATATGAATGAATGACGCCTTTTTTCATTCTTCTTCGACCGCTATGCCGACTTAGCCATCCTAAACCATAAAATCCACCAGATTTAACGACTCACGACTGCGGCGTGAAGACGGCGTAGAACACGCTCTTTCTCCAGTCCTCGTCCTTCAGCAGGAAGACATCCTGGACAATGGGGGGCAGGCTGGGCACGGGGAGGGAACAATCCAGACGCGCTTTCAGGAACGTCGTCCATTTCCTCTGCAGTGTCCGCTGGCCGCCCATATCGCCCTAAACACGGAGGCAGAGGCACGCCGTCATGTGCAGGTATTCCTCTCCAGCAATATGCCAAACGTCCAAAGGCAGAGAGACATTTGTTTTATTCGGTCCTCATTTAACCACACCTTGCAGACACGGGCCACTCGAGACACGACGACTTTGCTGTAGAAGTCGTACTCCATGGCGTTCTCGCTGAAGAACATGTACACCTTGTCGTCGTCACCATCAGGACTATCGAAGCTCTCGCCCACATAGTCCATGTAGACAAAGTTCGGCTCTGTAATCACAGAAAAAGGGGGGAAATTAACGCTAAGGAAGCTACATATAATGTATTCACACCGTCACATAAAAACATATTGGCCAGTTTCCTGTCGAGGAGGAACTCACCGCTGAGCCAGGAGCTCTTAAACTCGGTGCGGAGAGCCAAGTCCGAGCTGCGCAGGACCACCGGCTCGGAGCCCAAGAAGTTGAGGGATGTAGCAGAATACAGGTCATTTCCTGTTGGAACAGGAACAAGAGGTGAGGGGGGGGGGGATTCCTAGAGATACATGATTCATATGAAGTTGGAGCACAATCTCATTTATATGGACTGAACCAACGGCCCTCTTTTTCTGTCTAACGGGTGCACCGTGTTGAGTGAGTCACAACGCCGCTCGTTTCTGTTGGTGCACTTTGAGCGTTCGGCAGCGTTGTGTGCTCTTTGTTCCCGCTGGCAGCAAACCTGACTCAGACACTCACCGACCATGAGGGAGGAGTATCTCTGGAAGGGATCAAAAGGACACTTCCCCTTCCCCTCCTCCAGCTTTCCCTCCAGCCTCAGCTGTCCATTAACAAACGTCTGGCGGAAACAAAAGGGAGAGACAAAGAGAGAGGGGGGGCAGAAAAAGTTGTTAAAGAGAGCAAAAAGAAATAAAAACGGGCCATTTTATCCACATGTTGGACACAGGATTGGACTTGTGCGACTTCACCAGTGAATTGTGTGTCAGCACATTAATTACAAGTTGCATATCCTTACATAATATATACAAAATATATATATATATACAAAAGGTTTGAAACGTTTTCTAGATTGATCTCCAAACCTTCAACTCGGCCATTGCTTTTATTTATTTATATATTCATTTATTTTTTAAGATAGAACCACGCGTGTTTTTATTTGATCTCTATTTTGATCTAAAAGTTTGATTATAGCCGGTTGTGTCTCTGCACACCGTCTCATGGTGCATTCAGGAGGCTTGTTCCTCTTAGATTTGGTTCCTTGCCAAAATACACTGCATTCGTGAGCTAATGGTTGTTTAGAACAATCAAACCCAACAAAGAAAATAAATATGCTGAGATTGTGAGGGATAGGCTTAAAGCTTTTTTTTTTTTTTTTTATTCGTAACCACGATGCAAATTAAAAGAAGGAAATTAACCTGATACAACCTCTTGCTGAGAAACAGTTCCTCCAAACCTTGAAGGAACTGCATGCAGGCTTTTCTGTATTAACCTGACTGCAGTTTTCAACCACAATTGTTGCTGCATTTTTCTTATTGTAAAAAAAACTGCCATGAAAATACTACAATAAAAGTATTGAGCCTAATATCTTATTCCTGTGCCTGTGTTGCCCAAAAAAATATGAAAATCCTAACTAGCACCAACAAACCAGGTAGACTTCTGGGTTTAAGAGCTAAAATTAATGATGATCAGCCGCAGTTTCAATGGATATAAGTTTCAGTTCTCCATTGAAATTGGGTGTCTGATGACAATGATGAAAATATTCTATTTTTCAGGCGTCTAAAATATGTTTACTGCTCTTCAATTCAATTCAATCTATTTATTTCAATTTTATTTATAGGGTCATATCACAACAGGAGTCATCTCAGGACTCTTAACCCATTGAGCAGGACAGATTCAATACGATTTCAAAGTCCCAACATCACCATCTTCCATCCACAGCAATACATGGCTTTGCTCCTGTGCTGGTCCTCCTGTCTATTTCAGCAACCCCCCCCCCAAGTTCTGTATATTTTTTTCGTACTTTAAGGACCCTAAAATTTGAAAAAAACAGTGTGTACATTAATGTTGTGTTTATTCACTGATTACATTCCATCTTCCAAACATCTGTCTCCACTAATAAAGACAATTCGGTAGTAAACTCCTCATTGCACGGGGCCTGAGTTCGATTCTCAGCGTGCTCTTTGTGCTTGTAAATCAGTTTTCAAATGTGTCATCGTTGCAGCAGGCAGACAGCGATGAGCCGTGAGGAAAGTGAAGGGAGAGAAACAGCTGTTTTATTCTGCTGTGGTTAAAAACAAGTTACGGCAGCTAAATGATGCTCAGCTGTTTAGTTGTTATGTGTTGAGAAGCCTAGAGATGCCACCCGTGTTCCTTTACTTTGGGATTATGCTGATTAGGCAGGATGATGTTATTGTGCCTTTATGAAAGGTTACCGACGCCATGACTGCCTGCGGTAGTAACGCTGTACGCAGCAACACTGTGACTTGGTGAAAAACAGGGCTTTCCCCTGAATGCCACGGTGTAATCGGAACCCCTGACTGTAAGTAATACACTGACTCTGGATGAGCGGCTTATACAACCCCGCCTCAAAAACAACCCGGACTCACCCTTTAGGTGGGCGTGCACGTGATCAAACCAGCTCGGCTGACAAAAAAAAGCAGACTTCCACAGGGCTTACTCACCATGTAATCACAGGTGGGGCTGAAAGCGTTGGTGCCACACACATACACCGTGGTGTCGTTGACCCGGTGCAGCGTTCGGATGTAGTTACGGCATTCCACCTGCAAGGAGAGAGAACGCCACGGTCGGAGCGTCTGTTAGTTCAGCCGCAAAAAACACAAACATGCCCGCATACGCCTTCGCTGGGATGGGGGGGGGGGGAGCCGCGGGGCCAAAAGGTCAAGGCTGGGTGCATGCATTTTCCTCTCGCGCCCTTATTTTGACATTCTATATGAAGCACTTCAAAGAGAGTTCTACTCCCATATAAATGATTTACGAATGCACAGGGGGGGGGGGGGGGGGGGGGGGGAGTGAACTGCTTCGAGTGGAGAGTCGTCACTTAAGGCTGCATCCTTCAGTAAAAGATGTGTTTGGAGAGGCATTGCACAAACCTCGGCGTGTTTTCCTTTGTACGTGCACTCCCTCTGCTTGTCCTCGGTCACTCGCCAGTACACCTGCATCAACAAGAGGGAAGAGAAGTGTCAAAGCACACACGGGTGTCACAACCCCACAGCGTTGGTTCATTTTCCTTTGTTGATCCAACGGCGAGACCAGTGCAGGCTGGGACACCGGGCCCCTCTTCGGGTTGCCACTTCTAGTTGCGTAACTTTAATTGTGAATTAATAGACCACTACGTCTTAGAGTTCCGCCATTTTTCAGTCAAATTCCTCCATGCAAATGTGCACGGGGGCCTTTTTACATCAGATGGTGATGTAAAAGCAGTTTATTACGCAATCGGCCGTGTTTCTACGAGCGTAATCTGCAGCCAAAATAAACTCTGTCAAACCGGTGAAAGACGGCAGAGCAAGACACACACACTGGAGGCATGAGCTGATTACGAAATGTTCTCGCAACCAAGATAAGTCTGAGGGAGTTCTTTTAAATGGAAACTTTGACTATGTCAGACTCCAAATAAATCCTTCACATGAGACATGCCAGGGGGAGGGGAATATTAAACTTTTTATATCAAAATCCAATGTTATATTCTTCCCGGAAAACTAAGTATGATGTGTTTTTACATCAGCTAGTACCAATTTCAACCAGTAACATCACGACTCTGCACTCTCTGGAGGAGAGCGGGAGCTAATCTTTCAAACCATCAAAGAAAATTCCTCCCAACGTCGCGGCCGGCATGCTGGTCGTGTTTCGCAGAAGCCAGATACTCTGGAAATGTTTTGAACATTAAAACATGTAAACATGTTCGAGTAGAAACCCAAACTACAAGTATGAACCTGAAAGTGAGTCTGGTATGTGGCCCCTTTAAGGGATTATGAAGTAATCTCTCACAGCGAGAGGGTCCCGGGTTCGATTCCCGGGTTCCTTCTGTGTGGAGTTTGCATGTTCTCCCCGTGTAAGTGTGGGTTCTCTCCGGGTTCTCCGGCTTCCTCCCACAGTCCAAAGACATGCAGGATGGGGATAGGTTAATGATGACTCTAAGCCCGTAGGTGTAAATGTGAGTGTGAATGGTTGTTTGTCTCTACATGTCGGCCCTGTGATAGACTGGTTATCTGTCCAGGTGTACCCTGCCTTCGCCCAATGACAGCTGGGATCGACTCCAGCCCCCCCGTGACCCTAAATACAGGATAATCGGTAGGAAATGGATGGATGGATGGATGGATGTTTAATTTTAACCTTAAATTCTAAAAGTTAATTGATAGCTAGTTAATCTAGCAAAAGAGAATTTGAATCCCCTGACGGCATGCGTGTGATAATGTGCCAGATCTGAACCTTTTTTATTATTATTTTTTCCACGTTCTCACCGCAGACTTCCTGACAGAGACGTCGTTGATGTCCAGCGCGTAGACGGCCTCCCTGGCCCCCAGCAGCAGCAGCCCCAGGTCATCTCTCATTAGCATCGTGGAGTAGTTGAAGACCCCGGCTTCTCTGAACACCTTCAGCTCATCTAAAATACAACAGCATCAAAATTTCATTGAAACTGGGTTTGCACTGGCTGAATCCAAGCTAACTGCTAACGGGTCTCCTTTTGAGGAGAAAGAAGTGATTCATTTTGGAAGATTTTAAACAACATTTCTGACCAGATGTTAAACCTCTACAAATCCATGTATGTTGGTCCGACCGAGGAGTCGGATCTTCCAGAAATATGTTGCCACTTACTCCGGTAGGGGACGGTCTTTCGTGGGACACAGTAGTGAGTGTTGAGTGCACTTAATGAAACACGGAGCATCAATCCACAGACGATGCTCAGGACCGAGAGAAGAGACATGGCTCAGAGTCCGGGTTCGTCTGAAGTCTGGAGGAGGAGCCCGAGAGCAGCCGGTCAGAGACCGAACATGCTCCGATGGCCTCGGTCCCGGATGCCGTTACACCGCGGTGATGTCACCGTCCGGGACGCGCGCCGCTCCGGCACGGGTCATCCTCTGAAGGCAGTTGAGAAAGTGTGATGGACCACTCAGTTGCAGCTTCGTGGGGTTTTTTCTGGGTTTGAAGTGGGGTGTCCTGACGTGGCGGCGTATCTATGTCGGCGTGAGCCTCCAGCGCAGCGCTAACGAGCTGCCGTCCTCTCTGGGAGGAGGAGCAGAAGCCATGCTGCCCGGCTACCGGCGAGGACCGCCGGAGGAGATGGTTGTGAGGCTGCTCGTCTCTAGGAAAGATAGGAAAACATCTACGTGTTAAATTATTCAAATAGTACGTCTTTTTAAATCCCACTTTTTTTTTTTTGCATACTTTATCATTCGTGGATAATTAGTAAAGAGACCTACATCCAGATGTGAAGTCTCAACTTTTCAATCATTGCAATGTGAATGTGAACACGTCGTTACCTGATATAATTATCAAAAAGAGATATATGAGAGAAATCTTTCATTAGACTCTGGTTGCTAAAGGCCTTTCAAATTCCCAAGTTCACACGATTTCAGTAACGCATCTGTTTGGGCGATAATTCAATATGATCATTCATCTTCAGTCTCCCAATTTGCTAATAACAAACTGGACTCCAACTTTAAAGCTCCATTACCCAGAATGCAACAGCGCATCCAGCTCAGGACAGCACTCCCTCTGCATAATAACGGTGGGGAATAATGCGCAACGCTCCACGTAGAACCCAAATGTTAGTTCAAATATTAATTGTGAGTGAGTGAGAACTGTGCTGGATTTTCATCATTCATTCATATCAGCTTTTATTATTCACCTCCTGTGTGCCGACGCTCAGGAATCCTGCTTATGGGGAATACCCCCGGTGTATTTAATGCAGACTCCTGTCTTAATCGGATTACTTGTGCAAACAAAGTCATTTTTCTCTATAATTTCACTTGAAAAAGTTCTTAATTAAATGGCGAAAATTTGGTACAAGGGAAAAATAGAGCCTGGTATTTATGCATACGATTGTCGGTATGAATATTTTGGCCGGGATGAAGTTTTCATATCGTTCTGCGTCTACACAGGAGTATAGAACCATGTGGTTATTTCATACCGGCTGATTGTGTATTAAATGACTAGAAAACAGGCCGTATTGCGATATATATGGATATGGATTTATGGAAGAGTTTATGCATATCGTCCCAGCCGTTGTCAAAAAGGCAAACATAACCTCATCGTTGCATCAGAGAAGTGTACCTTCACTCAACAAGGAAAAGTCATAACTGCAGACTTCACAGAGGAAACTGATGTCAAGTGAAATCCAGCCCCCCCCGACCCCCCCCCACTCTCTCTTCCTCCTCCACTCTGAGTGTCTTCCTGTCCTCCTCCCTGATAAGAGCCTGCTTCCTCTGGGCTCAGCGGGGTTCACAAGGCAGAAGAGGAGGGGGGGGGGGCTCCATCCCCACCCTGGGATTCACACCGAGACCACCTCTCTCTCTCTCTCTCTCTCCGTTTCGACTAACTGAGCGGCCTCATTTAAAATGCATCAAGGCACTTTTCCCCACTCAGAATAAACACACAGCTATACTTTAAGAGCAGGCTTGTGAGGTAAAAGCGATACTCTTATCTTCGTGCTGCAGCCGACACCACACAGCTGCTTTGCCGGTGTTGTTCAGATTTTTAAGTTTGCAGAGATGAAGAAAAAAAAAAAACAACAACTGTGGATTTGACTGAATCCTTTGAGAGGCACACGCCATGCGGCTCTCGCCTGTTTGACAGCGACCAAAGTGACAGCACCCAAATTTCCTCGAGAGACCTCGAGCCTCTGAACAACCTCTGGGTTGTTTTTTTTCCCGTTTTGCAACAAACCGCCTTGTTGTTACTTGACACGAGTCGGGGAACGAGCTGCTGCACGTATGAGGCCATCTGCTGTCAGAGCGTCGGCGTCTTGCATGTCTTTCCCCCCTCGGGGTGAGGGGGAGGGGGGAGGGGGAAAGGGGGGAGGTGGGGGAGGGTGAATGAAATGACTGCAGGTTGTTTTCCACAGTGTTTGACAGAACCTTCCAAACAGACAGGCAGGTATGGCTGGAACAATAGAGGAGCGTGCAGCAGTTGTCCCTCTTTTCCCTCCCAATGTTTATTCACACCGTGTGGCCAGTGTGTGTGTGTGTGTGTGTGTGTGTGTGTGTGTGTGTGTGTGTGTGTGTGTGTGTGTGTGTGTGTGTGTGTGTGTTGGAGAGGTCGCACAGCTGAGGATTTTACAACTTACAAACCTGCTTTTCTTATCAACCGAGTCAAGTAAATTAAATTTAAAAATGATAAAAGGTATTATATTTCCAACATTTAAATGTAAAATGTTGAACTAAACCCAACACTGACATATTATCACCTTAATGGCAAAAACCACACCAGAGTGGCGGCGGGGCACTCTGTGGCGAGCTGCCAGGCGGCGTGTCTGAGGGAAGCTGCAGCGGCCGCTCCCGGCTCGCCGGGTTTTGATTCAAACTTGTGGATTTAAGTTTTACCAGTGAAGCCACCAGAGATTACCCAGAGCCCACCAGCAAACAGATTACCCACAGCCCGTCAGCAAACAGATCCCCATGACACGATGACCTACGCCACAAGAGGAATTTCTTCCGTTTATTTCGGCGTGAGACTGTAAATGTGTTCGAGCGACCTATTGACACACAAAACAACGTTACATTCATTTGGAGTTGCACGTTTAGCCACCTGACAAACACAAGTCAAATATTTACTCGGCTATAGGCTTGTTCAGGTCAACTCTGCAGGCAAACACACTCTTTATCTGCTAAATGTTCCACTTTCTTCACCGGCTGCTTGCTAACTTGGTCTCTCTGGTGTTTGGTGCCGGACTGGCAGCTTATTTAGCTTTAGGACGATATATTGTTCCAGAAGTAATCGCGACTAAACTATATTATTGTAATTTTCAGACCATTTTATGACTGATATAATGTTAACATTATAGCATAGTTTATACAAGTACACCCTTTAAAAGAACAATGAACTTCTAATTGAACTAGAACGCAAAAAAAGCACTAAAACATTGGAATCACTTTACATTTTGTCAAGAAACAAATACTTTTATTGCATTTTTATTGCAACATAGAAATCATGAGAGCTCCCTGCACAAATAAGAGATGAATAAGTCATTTTTGTGTCCTGTATTTTTTAAATGAAGCTCTATTCTTCACTTCTCTGCTGTGACAGAAAGCCAGACAGCTTTTTCAAGTGATGATATTTACCTGATAATGGAAATTCAACACCATCAACTTATTGCGAGTGTTTTTTGTTTTTCCTCGTCCCATCCCTGGCGTGGACACAAGTTTAGATTGTCAGATCATTAAATCCTCCAGCTTTGCTGCGTCTTTGTTCTGTTTAATCAAGCAGGAAGGTCCCTCCCATGGACTGTTTGACCCACTGATGGACGACAGCTTCACAACATCACTGACCGAACTCCATCTGTCAACGGGGCGCTCACATTAAGAGCTGCAGACTTGACGGCGCATTACAACGTGGCTTATTATTATGACCCTTTATCAATAACCCTGCGACTTTATTAACACAAGTAAATCATTAATGAAGGTTTGTGGAATAACACACAAATAAAACCAGATAAAGTCCTGGCAGGAAATGACCAGTGAATGTCACGTCACATTGAGGGACATTTCCTTTAAAACTTCTGTAGATTTACAGTAAATTAACTGACAGACACTTCTTTCTTTTTTCTTCTTCTTCTTCTTTTTACCGCAGATGTGCGAGGAAGGTTTCTCCAAATCAGATGAAATATTTCGTGAGTAATGGCCGCTGCCTCTGGCAATTTTTCCCAACTAGGAGCTTCTTCCTCAAATCGAACTGTCATATTAAAATACCAGATTGGCCCCTCCCTTTCCTTAGAGTGCAGGTTGTGTATAACAGCTTCTCTCTTTATATTATAAAGAATAATAATAAGCCACCATCAAATTGGATGCTCTCCCTGAAAAAGACCGGTATGAAATATGGTTCCGTCTTTTGTTTGATTCTTGCAAAAACCTGCAGGGTGAACACGTTATAAAAGAAGTGGAATATCTACGAAGGCCGTTGTGCGCCGCAGACAAAGTACAGTATCTGCACACGATGGAGATCACTACGAAACACAAAGGGCCCAGTCAGCGTCGGGGAAAGAGATGAGCTTCTACAAAACCAGAACCAACAGCAAAGAGTGCGACGGAAATAGTTTCTTTACAACTCAGCGTGAAAAATGCATCTCCCACACGTACGCTAAGCAAAAATCCTTGAAAGGTTGGCGGCTGCTCGTGGGCTTTTCACTCAGCAACTGCCGGGTTGAAAGGCTGCACACGGACTCGTACAATATACGGCGAAGAAGCCCTCCAGCGGTATCTCCAGACACTCCAACCACTTGAAGCACGTGGATATTTATAGCGCGCTCAGGAGCCTCCTCCACCGTATCTACGACCCGCCTGCTCGCTATGGCTACGTGCTGCGTACAAAGGAAAAGCCCTCCGAACGGCAGCATGCACAGACAGGTGCTCTGTTGTCACCGCGGTGATCCAAAAAAGGCCGTTTGAACAGTCTTCATTTGTATGACTGGCCTGTTTATGGTGCATGGGGCGAGGCCTCCTCCGGCTGTAACTGATTCACCTGAGTGGCTGACTAACTGGTCTACAGGTGTGATACGGGTTGAGGCGTTGGCCGGCTTCCAGCGCGGCTGTTTTTGCAGCCCTTTATTTCCTCCAGTCAGACGTGGTGAGGCGAGTGGGGCCGAATGGCAGACCAGCTGGCGAGCTGTCGGTGATGCACTCTTCCGTCACAGGGGTCGAAACAGGAAACCGGTTGTGGGAGGCTCCTCACCTTTGACACTCCTTGTGTCACAGACTCTGTTGTGAAACATTCACTGGAAAACACACGCCCCGGTTCAGCAACGGGTTATATTTGTGCAAGTTCAGACGGCTGCAACAAATCATCCTTTTTTAATCATAATGACGGTGGCTCAACCGTGGAAGGATTAATGTACCAACGCAGGCACAGGAGCCCAAAGCGTCAGGGGCATTCAACCATGAAGAGACTCAATCAGCTGCAAAGAGTCACAAAGAGACACACAATGACTACAAAGAGACTAAAATCACTAAAGAGATGCAAAGAAAAAAAGTCACAAAGCAATTACAAAAAGACTCAAAAACCCCACAAAGTGATGCAAAACAGCTGCAAAGAGTCACAAAGCAACTACAAAGAGACTCAAAACTACAACAAAGAGAGGCAAACAGCTGCAAAGAGTCACAGAGCAACTACAAAGACACTCAAAACTACAACAAAGAGAGGCAAACAGCTGCAAAGAGTCACAGAGCAACTACAAAGACACTCAAAATCACAACAACGATATGCAGACCAGCTTCAAAGAGTCACAAAGCAACTACAAAGAGACACGAGACAACATCAAATAGAAGCTAAAGAACTACAAAGAGACACGAGACAACATCAAATAGAAGCTAAACCACTACAAAGCCTGTTTGTCTTGCTGATGCAGGAGAGGCTGTGGGGCCTTTCGGGGCCCGTTGTCTCATAATCGGCCCATGTCGCCACCTTTTGTTTTGATGTGCAGGAGAGACGTAATTAGCCGAAGACAATACTTCGGACACACGCTATGTTGACAGTTTACAAGCACGTTAGCTCACGCACCTTTAAGATAATGGCCGACTGAGCCAACGACCAAAACGTGTTTAAAGCAGAAACCGGTTAAATAAGACGGTTGCCTCTCCTCCGACAAATTACTCATCATTGATGAGACAAGTCTGCTTATGTGTGAACGCTGGATTGAACACACACACACACACACACACACACACACAGAGAGACAAGTTTCAGCAGGATCTGGGGCACAAAGGGGAAGTATGAACACCCGAATATCTCTCTCTCTGTCGCTGACAGACGGGAACACCCAAGAAACAAACTGCAAAGCCCTTCAGCTTAGATTTGAAATCACACCACAACTGATTTAATGACTGATCCAACTTTCAGTCAAAACCAGGGCGGCAACTCTCGCTTTCTTTTTTTATTCTTTTCTTGACTCTTTGGTCCACAGAAGTCTCAAACAGCGAATGTCACTTTAATGTGATATGAAATAGAAAAGCAGCAAATCCTCACATCTGGAGGAGCTGGAACAAAGGAATGTTTCCTGCAGTTTTCTTGAACCAAAAATCCATCATTTGCAAATCCTTTAACAGCCAGACTTCAATGACTTGTATTCAGGTGTATTTGATAGAAGAATGGCAAAACAGCTTTCTAGCAGCTATCAAATAGTAAAGTATTATGTACCACTCACAACCACTAAACTGCTTTTTCCTGCTGTGGTTCTCCAGACTTATTTGATCAAATTAGGACTCTCGAAATAATTGTAATATTGACTAATCGTACGATATATGGACATGACGTGATCATTTTTATATTATCAATTTATCATAAGATATATGGACATGACTGGGATAATTTTAACATTATCGACTTACCGTACGATATATGGACATGACTCACTTTACTGACCATCCGAGTCTGAAATGATCAGGCAGCATTTAACAAAGTGCAAAAAACACGAGCTGCATGTTGCTGAGTTCAACTTTACTACACACTCAACTCTCCACCTCATTGTGATGCGACGCCCCAACCAACACAGTCTTTATGACCTCGTGACTACAATCCCGAGACCTCCGAAGACTTGATCTCACAGTTCGCTGGTCTTTTTTGCACTCGGCATTAAAGAGGCGCGGATTAAGGTTGCTGGCGAGGAGATTTCAGCTGAGCGACGGGGTTAGGAGAGGATCAAAACATCTTCCACTGATGCTGGACTTCACCTCGTTCAGTGCAAAGTCCTCCAGCTGAAGTTTTTTTGGGACGGCATCTTTTATTTGCACTGAACGTCTATAATAGACAGCCAATCCCTGATGGTATCCCACTCACTGACTATCCCTCTAGCATTATAACAAGCCCTCATGTTTGGTCATAGAAATAAAAGGGTTATTCTGAGGGAATGGAAGTCAGTTTCCCCTCCTTGGCTAAGTGACATGGTATCCTGTCTGTACCTGGAAGATATTCTGTACTCTGTCGGGTTCCCCAATGTGTTCCACTATATTGTATTGCATTGTATTTGTTATAGCCTTCGTCTTGGGTCTTCCTCAGCCTCATTTAGCCTCGGCATCCTTTATTTCTGACCCTTAATCCACCTGTGGACATTGTAGTCCCTGTAGGACCGGCTACATGCAGCTTTTATGTGAACTGGCAATGTTGTTGTTTGTTAATTAATGTAATGTTGTTGATTATTTTCCACCAATTTAAGATTATCATTAAAAAAAAGTCTCCCTGCATAAATAAAAATAATAGATACAAATGCATTTTTGTATCATGTATATATGTGTATTATATATATATGTTTTTCACTTTGTCTACAATGATATCGAGCTAGACAGCTCTTCAATTCACTGGTGACGATAATGACCATTAAGGATCACTGAAATTCACCTCCATAAAAAAGATAAGATAAATAAATCGTCGCGTTATTACTGAATTATGAGTCATCAATGACATTTGAAACCATCAGATCTAATCACTGATCGTTGTGCAGTTAAACACATAAAACACAAAGGTCCCCCTCCGTGACCTCACGGAGCTGCAGTATGACAGCTCACATTGGGCAATCCCCCGAGCGAGTGCACTGACAGCACTTAGTGCACGTATAGCGCTCGGACACGCGCGTACTATCATGCGTTTTTAATCCTTCACCATCCATAGAAAACATCACGTTGACCCCCCCTCCCCTCTTTGCCCTCCAGTCCGACAGGAGACAAACACGTGTAGAGTTTCCGCTGGTTGGATTAGTCGTGTGGAGAGTTTGTAGCTGGACGCGCAATTTAAAAAAAAACGGTCGAATGTTTAGTGAGGAACGTTTTAAACTAAGTAGGAGAACATCTGTGGATTTAAACCCGACAAACAGCTTGTGGATCTAAAACCACTTAAATCCGCTGCTTTGACACTTTAACAGCGAGCCTACAACTTGGTACCTAAAAGCAATAGATATATATCCTAGTAACGCTTAGTCTTGCTATAATTAGATACATCCTATAATCTTAGATAAGGCAAGTTTACAGTGTGTGTCTGCGCCTCTCAGCCGCGCGCAGGTTACACACAACCCGCCCCGAGCTCCGTGGAAAACCAAACATTATTATTATAATGACAACAATAAACGCCGCACAAACAAGGGAAAACTGCGCACAAACAAGTCAATAAGCGTCCGCGCGAGACTCACCGTGGATCTGCACGAGACGCCGTGGAGGAAGTTCTGTCGGATCCGGCTCGACGGTCTCTGCTGCGGCTCCACCTGTAACGTTCACTCCGGCGTCTAATTCCTGCAGGGAAGCGATTATATCTGGCAGCTCTGCGCGGTAGGCAGCGCCTGGTCACGTGACTTTTGATCGCACCTTTCCCCTCAAAAAACAACAGCGGCAGCAGCCAATCAGTTGTGACCGCAACACGGCGTTTTTTAACTCTCATTTTTTGTGTTTATTGTTTGTTGTTGGATGTTGAAATGCAAAATTTAATTGCGATATCACGACATTGATGACGTTCAAGATATTACAAAGTGCACAGCAACAACTGCATTTTCCAGTGTTTTAATATGTTTTTATATTTTATAACAACAAGCACACAGGTGCAAAAAACAAAAACAAAACATTAACACCATTAGGCTAAAACGATATTCATGATTCATAAAAAATAGCAATTCGCTTCTTTTTGCTCATTAACTATACAAAAGTTTGCGTTTGTCAACATATCCAAATATTATCAGGCTTGACTTGAGCTATTGACAGTAAGCACCTTGCGCCATCTAGTGGCTAATGAAAGCTATTTTACAGGAAATATAGAAGAAATGCATACAATCAGATTTTAAAGGAAAGGCCTGAACCAAAACACTTGAAACACAATATGATAATAACTATTATCATTGTGAGTATCATTATGCTGTGTTTTTTAAATGTCGCAGCTATGCGACTGAATGTGATGACGAGGATCTGATGAGGTCCAGGACTCCTTCACTCTTTGTACCTCTGCTTGTCTCCGTGGGGTTTCCTGCGTGGACTCGGGTTCCGGGGGTAATGGCAGGAAGAGTCCATCTTCAGGTTGTCCGTCGCCGGCCGAGGAGAAGGATGTTTGTTGGCCACGGGACGAGTGTTTATGTAGATTGGATCTTCTACTGCATTAAAAAGCAAAAACAGGACAAATGTCAGGCGTTAAGTAATCCAGTAGGATGTGCAACTACATCTATCTATCTATCTATCTATCTATCTATCTATCTATCTATCTATCTATCTATCTATCTATCTATCTATCTATCTATCTATCTATCTATCTATCTATCTATCTATCTATCTATCTATCTATCTAGTGTATAAAATGAAGATGTTTGAACATTTTGCCCACACATTGATTAAACAGGACTGCCTGCCATGATACACGTCATCCACTTTGTGAATGGAGAGGAAGTGTCTTCTCGTTACTGTAACACCTTACCACAGTCAGCATCAGACAGAAGAGGTGGTTTCTATGCACCTCCGTGTCGGCATTCTGCATTATGAACCCGCCTCGGTTCACTGTGTGATGGTTTTGTGCAGGAAAAAAACTGTGAAGTAACAGCAGTCAAGCTTTATTCAAACAGTGTCTGAAGCATTGACACTGATCTGAGTAACCCTGCAATCTACCCAGGGGGACGTTCACCTAAAAGCGACATTCACATATACAATAAGGAGAATGACAGGAAGTAGCCTGTGGCAGACTGCTCAAACTGTGTTATTACTACTTTAAAATAGAATATAAAATATGCGGGTGAACCTTTCTAATGCAAAATCTGAAGTAAAACTCCTGTTCTGTTGTATATGTTGCTATTCACGCTTCTAATTCTCAGAGAATGCTGTGGTCATGACACAACATCCCCTGTATGTGGGCGGCTCGCAGCCTCCGTCCTACTTCTTCTAACTGCTCCATCGCCGGGGGCCAAACCTCCACCACAAGCACATCTTTCCCTCAGCGAGGTCGGCCTGGTTGCCTGTTACTTTGGTGATCTCTGATCTCTGATCCCTGCCCCGACACAGCACAGCAAATTAAATAGATGAAAAGAATTAATAGCTGATGAGTTCCGCCTGTAATAGTGACCAATGTTACTGAAATAATGAAATATGAAGATAACTGTACATTCGACTGGTGTGAAAAGCATCAACCAAATCGATCATGTGATTATTTTAATCATCAGTTTGTCTGCCCATCAACGAATTGATTCATGTATTGATTGTTTAGTGTATAAAATGTGTATCAAAAGATATTCAGTTCACAACAATATGAAAACAAAGAGAGAGGTTGCATCTCTGTTTGTGTTTGATAGTATGAATCAAAAGATTAATCAATTATATGGATTATTGAGCAATTAATTGTCAATTATTTTCAGCTGTGGACTAAATTCACGACCGATTTGGAGTAGGCTACTGTGCTGCCAAAAATGGTTTAAAAAATGTGACTGTAAGCACTTCAATAAAAATGCAACTCTGTCAGACCCCAAGTGCGTGATAATTAAAGGAGAATGTGTTTTTGACAGGAAAAGTGGTAAAGCTGCTGTGGTGTGGGAGGATTATTCAGCTTTTTTTAGGTTGTTTCTGCAAACAGCAGTTTTTTTCTCAGTTCGGGTCAGTCAGCTGTGACAAAATCATAGCTTTTTTTCCCCTTTGTCTGGCCATCTCACTTCTTCTGCATTGACGGTTTAGAGCAACACTTTGCATTTAAACCACAAGCCGCTTGCTTTCTCAGTTTGCATCCACCGGCCACGAGTTGAGCAGATGTGACTACCTGCTCCATCACGTCACCAGGGCTTCCTCTTTTTCGTTTGTTCTCTCAGTTAATTCTGTTAAAGTCATATTCATTCAGAGAAAGTGTTTTTCTGTGTGTATGAGTGTTTGTTCCTCATTCACCACAGTTCTGCAGCATCTCTGCTTATCTACAATCTATTACTGCAGTGCCAGTAGATCTAGATCTAGATTAGAGGGGTTAGGGTTAGGTTAGTCTCATGTCAAAATACATTTTATTGGATCCAAAACTATCTCTTTTGACTTTGTATCCAGAAAAGCGTACTATTACTATAATAATTATAATAATATATCTCAGTCTGACATGTGGCTGTTGTTAACTTTACCATTGGAAAGGAGAACTTACATATTAAAGGCTCAACAGCTTTGAGAGTATATGGATTATTACATGCTAAAATGATCTAGTGAATGATTCAACTGTCGTTTCTGAGCTTGTAAAGCATTCTTTATTTACTTAAAATAATAATTATATGTTGTAGTCTATGTATTATAATGTCTGAATTACATCCTGTCTTCTGGCATCTGACTCTGAGAAAGTGACTAACAGTAAAATTCCCCAAAACGTTATCTCTTAAATATCTCTCAAAGCAAATAACACACATTCAGCCAATTCTATGAGATGTTCTTCTGACAACTTACGTAATATTTTCTCACTTCCCTTCAAACTAAACCATTATTTCTCTACGAAACCCTCCGAGAGACAGGGAAGTACCTGTTCTTCTGCAGCGTCCTCTTCTCAGCAAGACCCACACGAGCAGCAGGACCACCAGGACGACAGCAGACACCCCCAACGCCACCCACATCCACAGGTCGACCGGCGAGAAGTCGCCCGACTCGGTGGCTGTAAAAACATAACTTTGTCTTGAAACGTGATCTCAAGAGTAAAAGTAGGTCGATGTGTGCAACACAATAGTCTTTAATAACAGAGCATTAGTCATAATCACAACTTAATTTCATTTCTCCTCAGGCTACACTTTGGCATACAGAGGAGTCAGACGTTCTGTACTCAAGTAGAAGTACATACTTGTGTTCAAAAAGACTCTTGTAGAAGTAGAAGTGACTCAGCTTCTTTAGTCAAGTAAACATGGAGAAGTACTGACTCTGAAATGTACTCAAAGTAAAAAGTATTATTATTTCCACTAGGGCTTTTTTTTTGCATTTAAACTAAAGTAACAAGTCTAGAAAATGTGAGGAGAAGAAAGTCCATGTTTTTAAGTAGAAAGTTGTCAGAATACAGAGTACAGATACCTGAAATGTCAACCTGAGTACTCTCCATCCCCGTCCAAATAAAGAAGAATAACATGATGTGCTTTAACGTGTGATCACTCTAAACGTGTGTGTTTGGAGGCGTTCACACCTCACAGAGTCACATTGTTCACCCCTCACCCCCCGGAGGTGTCATCGCCTCTATAAGAGGACACTTGTTCAGGTCAGAGGAAGTCAACAGGAACACACACACACACACACACACACACAGTGTTTACCTGTCACTACAGGTAGTGACGGATACGTTGTCACTTCAATGCTCTTCGCTGTCAAGGAGGAAGCAAAAGTTATACTTTGATTAAGTCACGGCGAGCCACATTGTTTAGTGAATCCCTTCATGATGATGTCATGTTTCTCCTGGACAAACTTTGACACCAGCATTCATCAGCAGCAAATAGACACCCTTTTTAAAGCCCCTCTAGTAATGGACGGCTATCCCTCCAACATGTTTGGGGCTGGTGTATAAATGAAAGACAACAAACACAGTTGTCATAATCATAAAATGCATCTTCACAGGAGAAGTTATTTCTGACAAATGCTGCATATGAACTAACAACTTTACAGTGTGTTATACATGTTCGGGGGCCTTAGAGTAAAGTGTTACCTGCTGTCACAAGGGATACTTACTAATAATGACTTCAGTGCCACTGCTGTTAGAACAGTTTAATAAGGGAATCTCTACTTTGACACTGCAAAAGTACCATCCGCTGTGCCGCTCGGTTGTGTTCGACAGCGTGTATTTGGCCAAAGTCCCCTCCTCTTCGTCCCTCAGGTCGTGCTTCGTTTGGTTGGGCGCCACCGTGGAGGTCTTGGATTTGTTCAGGACCACTTCGTGGAGTTTGGGCCCGTCGGTGAACGAGGAAGGGTTGAAATACCAGGCCACCCGGACTCGGCCGAGCGCCTCCGTCCACACACGGCAGTGCAGAGTGAAAGAGGAGCCGGCTCGGACTTCCACTTTGTGTTGCTTTTCATCCAGAACCACAGGGACTGGAACCGAGGTCTCCAGAGCCGAGGCTTCCAGAGCCGAGGCCTCCAGAGCTGCTGCCGCTGGACAGATTACAATGGGTAACATTTACAATTCACTCAAGTAGGCTACTACTTCTATTTGTCTGATAGCTTTACAGTTATCATTACAATCAGCAAGTGCATCATGATATTATCATATCTACCTGAGATATGAATTGATCAATTCAATTATATTATTATATCTATAAGACATTTATCATCTTCAGGGAAAATTCAGTTTCCAAGCAGTAAAATCAAAAAATGTAAAATTACTTCTTTATTTCAGTAAAATTTTAAATGTGTGACTTTTACTTTAAACAAAGTACTTTTACACTGTAGTATTTCTACTTCAGTAAAATCTTAAATACATGACTTTTTCTTTAAACAAAGTACTTTTAAACTGTAGTATTTCTACTTCTACTTCAGTAAAATCTTAAATACATGACTTTTACTTTAAACAAAGTACATTTACACTGTAGTATTTCTACTTCAGTAAAATCTTAAATACATGACTTTTACTTTAAACGAAGTACTTTTACACTGTAGAATTTCTACTTCTACTTCAGTAAAATCTTAAATACATGACTTTTACTTTAAACAAAGTACATTTACACTGTAGTATTTCTACTTCAGTAAAATCTTAAATACATGACTTTTACTTTAAACAAAGTACTTTTACACTGTAGAATTTCTACTTCTACTTCAGTAAAATCTTAAATACATGACTTTTACTTTAAACAAAGTACTTTTACATTGTAGTATTTCTACTTCTACTTCAGTAAAATCTTAAATACATGACTTTTACTTTAAACAAAGTACTTTTACACTGTGGTATTACTACTTCAACTTGAGTAAAATCTTAAATGTGTGGTTTTACTACTTTGAATGAACTAAACCACCAGGCAAATGTGTTGCATCTAGTAGCTCTGGACACATGATGTTGATTGATTAATCCATTGTGATATATTTCTGGTTTTATAGTCAGCGAACCGTCTGTTTCCAGAAGTCTTACCTGTGAGAAACACCAGAGTCAACCACTTCAGCCACGTTTCCATGGTATCATGTGAGAGGTGGTCGTCGTCTTCTTCTCAGACTCATCCTGTCTCTGCCGTCTGTCTGCACATCTGACAGACACACAAAAAAAACCCTGTGTGTGAGTGGGAGGAGTTTTAATGTACTGTGAGAATAAGTTGCTGGTTGTGGACGGGGTGTAGTGGATGTTGCATAAACAACAGCTGCAGGTGGAAAGTTGTGTAAGCTTTTAAAAAGACAAGAGAGATTCCTGACCAATGCATTATTCTTTCACTTTGCTTTTTGACAAAAATACACTGCATTGCTGCATTGCTGGAAAAAAAGAAGAGAAGTACATCCTGCTTTAGGCACACTTCTGCAGAGAGACAGCGAACCCCTACCTAGATATGCAGCTGCTGACTTTCTAAATAAAAATAAAAACAGGGCACACAGCGATGATACGAGAGGGTTTGCGAAACCTTTGTGGGTTTTGGTGCGAGGGTGCTAAAACGCAGCTTGCCTTGTCCCCACAGCGGTGTATGATGGGGGGAACGTTTGGCTTCCTGTGACAAGACACAAGTGAGTATATGATGGGGTGGATGAACTTTGTGATTTCAATCTCCAACCACAACATGCAAGATGATTGCATTAGAGACAACAGAGATGGGAAGATGATATATGATGTAATTGTGATTTATTTTTATTACAGCTTCCCAGAAGAATTGAGACGCTGAGAGAATAAAACAACTTAAATAACACTCTGAGTTTGAGACACTTCCCATTTAGCATTTCAAATCTGTAATTTTTCAAATTTAACATTTTTGTCATTTTATTTAAGCTTCTTGGCTGTCGCAGTAACACCAAACAATCGAGGCTAATTCTTTATGAAACCCCCAGTTGACAGCAAACCTGATTCTGGTTTCTGACTTGAAGACAAAGGATGTTGCATGATAATGAGCGTCTGTGTTTAATGTGAAGACGAATACAAAAAGAAACCTTTCAAGTGTGCAGGGGGGCTGTTTAACTTGAGAAACCGCAACCATATGAACTTCAAGAGACTGAAAGAAAATAAATGATCTCATGTTAGTTTAGTTTTGGACAGCAGCTTGAAGTTTAGTTATATATCTGCATTGAAAATACTATACATTCCATCACTTATACTATAGATGAAATGAAAGGCAGGTCTACAGAGATTAATCTCATTGCGTGATTATACAATTTGTAACATCCATTAAAAACACAACGTTGTCCTTCATATTGAAGACCATTGTAATATATCTTTTAACTTGTTGTCTAACTTTTCATTGTTTTCCACACAAATTGTCTTTTAATCTAGTTTTTTAAGTTGTAAAACTCTCTGCAATGTTTGTTGGTGTTGTTACAGTGTTGGTGTTATACCTCTAGCTCTTCATCCTCCAGCCAAACAAAATCCGTCTACTCATGAACCGATTTTCTGTGATCTCCTTGCTTTGTTACAGCATCTATTTTAATGTTTTGCTTGGAATAATGTTGTCTGATGAACCAGGTTTGAACAGAGGTGTCAAGTAAACACAACTGGTAAAAGTACTGATTCAACTTCTTTACTTAGTACTTTAAATGTACTAAAATGTATAAAGCATAAAGAAAAAAGTATCCATATGAAGGACATTTCTACTGGATGTTTTTACAAGGTTAACTGAATCTGACATGATATTAATTATTAAACAATAATAAATAATTCCCCTCAAATGCATTCAATCTAAAGTAACGAGCCTGTTTTTAAAAATGTGAGGAGTATAAAGTACAGATATTTGTTTTACAATGTAAGGAGTAAAAGTAAAAAGTTGTCAGAAAAATAAATACTCAAGTCAAGTACAAATACCTGAAAATTCCACTTAAGTACAGCAACAAAGTATTTGCACTTCGTTACCTTCTCACCTTTGGGATTGAAGTACAAAATGAAATCCCCTCTTTATGAAATATTTGCTTTTTATTCCCTCTCCGATGGTACTTGAAAGCAGCACCCGCGTAACATGAAACATCAGTACCCAGAATTCTCTGTTGGCGCATGCGCGCTTCGCACTACGGCCCAAAAAGGCGTTGGGCGGTTGGTGTGTCCGTCCGAAGATGCGTTGCACTCCGGCAGCATCAGTACCAGCTCTGCCGCGCCACTAAACCCACAAAAAAACAGGACAAACACCCGGAAGGGAGGAGAGGACGTAGGAGGAAATACCGGTGGAGTTTGCGGCTCGAGCGGCGCCGGTGCTTTCGGAGCGGCGAGATGGGAGACCAGAAGGTGAGCCGGAGGAACAGGTGTCTCCGATGGGGGGAAGCCGTTTCAGGGCGTAGCGTACAAAGGAAAGGGGATGTGTGTGTGTGTGTGTGGGAAGGGACAGGCTGCGGATGCGGTGCGGACTCGTGTTTTTACAGCCGCGTATTTTATATTTGAATCCACCTTAAAGGCGAGGTTTGTGTCGAGTACGCCATCGGTGATTTAGCTATCGATGTATCGGTGTTGTAGTCGAGGAGGAGGAGGGCGGAGGAGGAGGGGGCCTTGGCGCAGCTCCCTCTCTAATCAACAAACAGTAGTCTTTCGGTATGAATTGTCTCGTTCGCGAGCTTGAGATATAAAACACTACGTAACGGGAGTGGTGGTGACGTGTGATCCGGGTAATGGTCGACCCGGTCGGTTGTGCAGCCGCATTATTAGAAGATGAATGCGCATCCTTCCGCCCGTGAAGTGTCCTCCACCCCACAAGCTAGGTCCCCTTCTCTGATCCCATCCGGTCTGAAGAACAGGCTGTTATAAGGTTTTAAAGGGAGCCCCTCTATACAACAGGCGTCCAGGCCACTGATGGAGAATCATTTTTTTTTTATTTTAAAATTTTTTCACAAAATGTTGAATATTCAAACGATAAATGTGTGTTTTCTCTTTAGGAATCTCTGCGTAAGATCACCCACACACTGGCCACGAAGAATGAGGAGATTTCAAACTTTGCCTGCACTCTCAAACAGAGCCTTGACAACCTAGAGGTAATTAAAAAAAGAAAAGAAAAAGCAACCAGTATATTCATCCAGGTAGAGAACACATACAACTTGTTACTTCCTGTGTCTCACGTGTTTGTTGTTGGCGTCAGGCGAACTCCAGCCGAGTCCAGGAGGACCTGGAGTCCGAGTTCACCTCCCTCCACTCGGCTCTGGACGAGATGAAGGAAACCATGTTGACACGCATCAAACAGGAGAGGGCCAGCCGCACCTACGAGCTACAGGTAGCTTTTTTTTTTTTGGGCTTGCTAATAATAATGGCACATTTATTCTTATTTAATTGCTTAAAGTTCATTTCTATCCAGCAAACCTATTCAAACTTGAGAGAGAAACTTGTGAAAAACTTGTTCTGTTGTTGGCATCTTTTGTCAAATAAAACAAATGTCGAAGAAGTAAGTTTTGTGAAATTCTCTGTCAGTCGTGCATCATTTCTTGCTGTATCTGATTGTACACTTTCTAAATGGCTGAGAGTGATAAATGCATTACGTAAAGGATGATTATTAGGTTACGAGAGTAGTTTCCCCGAGCCGGATCATCTGAAGAGATGTTTGGTATTCAGAATGACTTTACTCTGATTGGGTCTAAACTCTGTAAAACTCAAACAAAACTTGATTGTGCTCCTTGTACTGTCACTTATTGTACTATATTTAGTGTTTGGGGCACATTGGACTGCAGCTTTTGTGCACAAAGCCATAATATGATAAGGAAAACTCACTGTACTTGGTTGAAGCACCTTTGGCAGCGATTACAGCATCCAGTCTTCTTGGGTATGACACGACAAGCATTGCACAATGTGTTAAATCCTCCCAGGCCAAAATACCGTCCGCTGTGTAATTTGCTTTTCGTACGTGCATCTCAAAAGTCTGCAGCCTCAGGAACAAGCCGTGACTCTCAAGTGATGCGGCGCACTGCATCGTTTTGGCTGAGAAACACAGTAGAGCCATTATGTTGGTAGACAAACGTGTGACAAGAAGTTTGACTTAAAGTTTGTGTTTTGTTTTTTTTACCGTCTCCAGAGTCAGCTGAGCGCCTGCTCCAAAGCCCTGGAGAGTTCGGAGGAGCTGCTGGAGCTGGCGAATCAGACGCTCTGCTCCTCCCAGACGGACGGTTTCAATCAGGTAACTGACTCACTCCGCCGCTGATGTCATGCCGATGCGCTGTTCCCTCCGCTCGCTGTTTATGACTCCATTTTTTAATGACCGATGGTGCATGTCACTGTCCACTTATACAGTGCATGTTATGGTGCAGCCTTATGCTAAAATAGTTCCCTCAGAAACACTCAATGCACCGTAATGACAAAGCGGAAACAGAATTTTAGAACAATTTGCAATTTTATTAAAAATTGAAACATTTAAATACCACATTGATATATAATATATTCACATCGAGTCTTCTTGGGTTTGACGCCACAAGCTTTGCACACCTGGATTTGGGGATTTCCTGCCATTCTTCTCTGCTGATCGTCTCAAGCTGTCAGCTTGTCGGTCGACAGACATTTTCAGGTCTCTCCTCCTGTATCAACTGTAGATTGATGAGGTGGGGAAAAAATGTAAACTGTTTTAGCATAAGGCTAAAGACAACAAAATGTGATCTTAATAGGTCCAGTGGTGTCGCACTGCCAGTTACGTAAATCCAGGCACTGGCAACTTTTTGTGTTAAATGACAACATGTTGGGCAACAACTCAGTTTTCTCTTCGCTCCATATGTCTCCTCTCTTCTTCTTCTTTTTCTTCTTCTATTTTTTGTCTTTCCCTCTCTGCTTCTCCTCCTCCAGGCGGCCAAAGACATTAAGGATAGGTATTGTACTCAGCCATCCATTGCTTCCCTTTTTTTTGCCATAGCCTCCTGTAACCATCTCCTAACGTAGCCTGCATGCATTCGACACATGTAGCCACAGAGTGTGAGCATTATGGGAAAATCTTCCCATTTGAGAGCCTCTTGTCTTTGTGTGTCCTAGTGTCTCCTCAAGTCTGTACCATCCTGTATCAGCCCCCCCCCCCCCCCCCCCCCCCCCCATCCCCAGATGAACTCCCCCATCCAGCTCCGCTTTTAAACCTTGATTAGGTTGATGAGTTCAGTGGTAGAACCAGAAGTCTAGTTAGTGGCCTTTCCTTAGTGAGCAGTAGTAGAATAACCTGTTTTTTTTGTGCCTCTGATCCAGTTGAATAATGGACAATGTTTGTTTCCACTCCGTGTGCTTGTGTGTTTTTTTGTGTGTCTCTCTTTGTTCGCAGTGTGACAATGGCTCCGGCGTTTCGCCTCTCCCTGAAGGCCAAAGCCAGTGACAACATGAGTCACTTGATGGTGGACTTCAGCCAGGAGAGGGGAGTGTTGCAGGGCCTCAAGTTTCTCCCAGGTCTGCTCCACATTTCAGTCTAACGGAATACAGATACTTCCACTGAGTAGCGGTGTAACTTAGTGTAACTAAGTACATTTGCAACATTACTTTACTTTAGCACCTCCATTTACACTGCTTTATATTTCCACCACCACATTTCAAAAGGGATCGCCATGCTTTTATTCTACTACATGTATTTATGAGCTGTAGTAAGTTACTTTCTACTTGACAAAAATCTCCTTCTTATGAAGTCAGTCTAGAATTGAGTCTTTGCCCCTTATTTTCCCAAAATGTGAAAAAAATCCATGTATATACAGTATATCAGTCTGTTTTCCAAACAAATCAATTTGTTTGAGGCATATTCTAAAATCAAGTCGCATTTTTTGTAATTATAATTTATAATGTTATATGTATATTTGGACCCAATTTGAGCCAGAATTGTCTTTATATGTTTGGGGTTTTTACACTGTTACACATTGAACTGCCCAACAGTATCTAAAGTACATTAAAGTCTGGGTAAAGTAAAATCTGAGACATTATACACGTTACAAAACCTGTGAAAACTGTGAACTATATAGTGGTGAATTCATGGCTGGACGATGAACCGGAGCCATTCTTAGCATCACCCCTCCCCCAGCACATAAATCTAGAGCACATAGCATCAGTGATTCTTCTGCTCCATCGCAGCGACTACTCACCACAGCCAGTGGTGTACTGGCCGTCTGGCAAACTGGCTGTGCTTTAGCCGTCGGCTCGGCCGAATTCTACTCCGTCGTTGCTGTTTCGGCTGTAAAACGGTGAATTAATTGTTTTGAATGTTGCAACGCTCATGAAATCACATGTTTCACTATCAGAGTTTCATCAAATTTGTCTGACAACATTTAGAAAGTCTAGAAAGGTGACAGGGTTTAATTAATAATGTATTATTTTGTCCACATTTAAGCCTCATTGGCTGGGTGGTCGATAGCATTTCTGTAATGTGACAAACTCCAAATACATATTTATTTTTGCTTTACCCGGACTGTAAATTAGCTCCACTGGTTGCAATAGTAAAAATGCTATATAAACGTGAATCCATCTAGAATAATAATCCAGTTATATAATCTATGCATCACAATGAAATGGGTCATTATTTAGTACTTCACAAAGTGTAATCACAGAAAACCAATGGCTCTATGTCAAACCAGCCGGATGTTGCATTGGTAACAACAAGCCCCACTTATTATTTTAGAGAACGACTTCATTTCATGTGAAAGGGGTCACTCGCAGCGATGAAACCACAGAGAATCAGCACCCAGCTCTGCAGCTCTCTGTAATGTACTGCTGTGGTTTTACAGCCTATGCGTTTACTGTAGGGCCCCATCTCATCCGGGGGGCTTTGATAAAAGCCACTGCACGCCGCCAGTAAGAAGTTAGCAGTTAGCTGGTGATAATCATTGAGCATTTAGCAGCTGAACATCCTGATACTTAACTCCAGAGACTGAATATTGGATTTACATTAGTCAGGTAGAAACAAACAGGAATGAATGATAATCCGTATGTGATTTATGGGTGTAAACATAATTGTGTGCTAACATTTAAAGTGAATGCTTGGCTTGGATAGTTCTGCCCCCAAGTGGCAAACATCAATTGATGCAGTCGTGATGCATTAGAAACTTTACAAGTTATAATAAGAATTTTAAATCCTCTCATGTGTCATGATATTTGACACATTGGCTGTTTTCTGTAGTGAAATAACATTCAAAGGCTGTTGGCTATTTGTTGTAACGGACAAACGTGTCTCCAGTTCCCGCCACTCCTGAGATCCAGCTCTCGGATTGCCAGGTGGCCGACAACACGGTGACCGTAATTTGGACCTTACCGGAGCCCGACACCAAAATAGACCACTACATCCTGGAGCATCGACGCACAAACCACGAGGGCCCGCCGCGCATCAGGGAGGACTACCCCTGGATGGTGGTGGAGGGCATACGAGAACTGGAGCACACGCTCACCGGTGAGGGGGAGGATTGCAAGGGAGGTGTTCGGCATTTGTCATCCGAGGTGCGATGAAGCCGACTCGTAACAAGGACGCTTTCCGTTCTCAGGTCTGCGCTTCGACACCCGGTACATAACGTTCAGAGTGAGAGCGTGCAACAAGGCCGTGGCGGGAGAGTTCTCCGAGGCGGTTACGCTAGAAACCCACGGTGAGGATACACAAACTCAGATTTAATAGGCTGTGTTTGTCGGGTCTTTGTTGATAGAACTGTGAATATTGGATTGTGTCTGACTCACTTTCCTTTTGCAGCCTTCACCTTCAAACTGGACTCTGCTTCGTCCCACCAAAACCTGAAGGTGGAGGACTTGAGTGTGGAGTGGGACAGCTGTGGAGGAAAAATCCAGGACATTCGCAAGGAAAAGACCCGGACCAACTCGCCGATGCACTCGCCAGCAAGGTGTGTATGATTGTCAAGTGCCGGATCTGTAAACTGAATGTTAACAAGGCGTCAAAAATATGGATGTTGTCGACAATCTGTCCCATCAGGTCCGCTCTGATGTCCCCTAAGAGAGTGCCGACGGTCCGGCCTGGCAGAGACCGGTTTACAGCAGAGTCCTACACGGTGCTGGGTGAGAGTACACACTGTTAACTCAAAGCACAGCAAATGTGTTCCTACATCTCTAGTGGAGGTTAATTCACATGTTAAAGGACCAGTGTGCAGGATTTAGTGGCATCTAGCAGTGAGATTGCAGCCATTTGAATACCACTCACCTATCACAATAGTGTGGACGGAGACTACAGTGGCCCGTAGGTTCCATAAAAAAGCAAAAGGCTCTTTAGGCCCAGTGTTTTGTTTGTCCTTTCTGGGCTACAGTAGTAATATGATGCCGTGATGAGGACCAGTTCACTATGGAGACGTGACAGGCTCATTCTAAGCTACGGAAAAACACAAGGATTTTAATTTAAGGTGATTATACACATGAAAACATAGATATGAATATTTTATTGCATTTCTGCCAATAGGTCCTACACACTGGCCTTTTAAACCAGTTGTATGTCATTATTTGCACGCTTTTCTCTTTCCAAAATGGATTTACTAGTAGCCACACCTCTCAACTTACACAACAGATTACGTAAGTCTAGAAACTAATTATCTGGGCTTTTGCCTCGTGACAGCTGACACCATCATCGACGCCGGGCAGCAGTACTGGGAGGTGCGATTTGACAAGGAGAGCAAAGCCTTCGCCGTGGGCGTGGCCCTGCGGAGCCTCGGCCGATTCGACCAGTTGGGGAAAAGCAGCGCTTCCTGGTGCATCCACCTGAACAACTGGCTGCAGCAGAGCCTCACAGCCAAGCACAACAATAAGGCCCGAACGCTGGACTGCACCATCCCAAGCAGTATAGGAGTCTACGTCAACTATGACGAAGGTACAATAAACGCATAAACACACCAAAACCTTATCTTTGGTTTTATCACCAAAACCATATATAAAAGTGAACTGACAGGTTGTCTGTTCACTTTTATTCTCTGTCTATTTTTTTTTTTTGTTCTTCTGTTCGCTTGATTGTTTGTTTTTTAAGAAAGTTTAAAAAAAAATAAGCACCAAAATAAACACTTTAAAGTTTCTCTCTCACATTAAAAAAGTCTTGCAAATGTACAGGTTGTATTTAATTGTCTTATTCAGTAGAAATTATTGTTTTAGCGAGTCTGTAGAAAGTAGTTTTCTTTTAGCACTGAAACAATTAAATTATCAATTGGTCAATCAACAAAAATTATATTTTTTATTTTATCTCTCTTTATTTTGAATGGAACACCCTACCAAGATGACCGCATAACACCAACACAAAACCAATATAAAACATAATAAAAAAGAAAATGAAATTGTAAATCAAATACATTTGGGTTGTGGACTGTTGATGGGACAAAACCAATCACTCTCTTCAACAGTGAAAACGTGCAAGTTGCAGCCCTGCTTTTTAAATATAAAATATATGCTTTTATTCTCTCCAGGTGTTCTATCTTTCTACAACTCCAAAACTAAACAGCTGATGCACACCTTCAAAACCAAGTTCCAGCAGCCAATCATACCAGCGTTCATGGTGAGAAGTGTTCCTATAAAAGCCTTCTTCTTCAATGCATCTGTCTTTGACCTTTCTGTCTTTCAACTGCCTGTCGATGTGCTGCCCCCTGCAGGTGTGGAACGGCAGTTTTTCAGTGGTGACGGGCCTGCAGGTTCCCAGTGTGGTGCAAAGCGGTCAGAGGAAGAACAGCGGCACCAGCAGCTCCAACGCCAGCCTCACCTAGACCCGAGCTCCCAGCCAGCTGGACAGATCCCAGATCTGCTCAAAGCGTCTGCTCTGGCCGCGGTCCAAGCCATATCATGGAAGAGTTACATCACTGCAGTGCGATTGGTCCAGCCTCTGCGTTGCGCGAATGGTTTTGGGGGAAAAATCTGCGTCGTCAGTGACCAAACTCTTCGGGTGTATGACTCCGGCCGTCGGGACACATTAGCTGTAGTGTTGCTAGTTTTTCCTCTCATGTCACTTAGCACTGATCCACTGCTGCTAGAGCAAAGATTTAGCGCTGGCCGCTGCCCTTCCTTCCTTGCCATCACCAAAACTGTCAGTCGTACTGTCGGAGCAGACAGCTGCAGGTGCAGGATCCGGGCCTGTCCTGTCTGCTCTCTCCCTGTGCCTTCCTTCTCATCTCCAAATCGGGCGAGCCGCACCGACACGCTCGTATTCCACTGCAAGAAATCGTGGCGAAGCTTTCTATGACGCTTTGTCTGCAATGCATCATAAACATACTCGCAATGCGTTATGGGGACTTTCAAAGTCAAATATCATAGGACTTCATAAATGTGTCGTGGTCACTGACCATTTTCTTTCAATCATATCAATGTATTTTTATTTCCCGTAGTTGCAATACATTATAATCACTATTATAGTAGTTACAGTAAACAGTAAAATAAAATGTTTATGTTTTGTCTGTTCTTGCATGGAATCTTCTCACTCCACTTAAAGCAAACAAAGTCCTCTTAGAGTAACTTATAATAACATTGTAATGCATCATTAAAAATATTATAATTACGGCTATAGGGGATAATAGTATACTATGATCCTTGTAAAAAAAAAATGGCAGTGAGTGACCAGCAATTATGACGTAATATGATACGTGACCTTATAAGTCATTAAATTATGATTATTGTTATGAAGCTTCCGATTATACAGCGCTACATGCGAACTATAACGCATAATACGTATGTTTATAATGCGTTTTAGTCGTAGCACATGCCACCAAAATGGGTCTCCCTATTTCAATTAAACCAATGTATTGTGTTTGTGTCATTATAACCTGGTTGTGCTGTAGCTTTGTGTTTACGATCACCTGCTGGATCCACCTCATCAGCAGACCTATTTAATCCAAATAACAACCTGCTTCCAGACAAACGCTACTGACTAGAATGTAGGCCATTAAATCAGGAACTTTTAAAACGTTTGCTCATAAGAACAACAAATATTATGGCTGTTGTATTATAGTTCTTGCCAAGGCTGGCGGACTTAACGGTGTTCACGATTTCACTTTTTAGTAGTCTGGTGCCACACTGGAAACTGGATCGCCGTTAAAGCGATGCTTCGGAGTAAAATGCACCCTAGGTAATTTCCACCATGACATCCAGCCAAATACCCCCTCAGAAGTATTTTTAGCGATGGTCAACATTGGTCAAGATAGGGCTATCAGCCGAATGGCTTAGTACTAGTGTGAATGGTACATTATGTATATCTCGTAAATTACCCCACTAATAATGCATGGAATGTTAGCAACCTTCTGCAGTAGTACACATAGGGTCTGTACTCACAAAACGAGGCATTTGAAAGTTTGTAAGTACACCAGGAGTTTATTTAAAAGAACACTTGCCTGATAGCTTCTATCCTCGGCTGCCAACGCTAACTAACGCTACCGCTGCGCCAACGCCACTACCGTGTTTACCCAGCCGTCACGCGAGTTTCACACAAGAGTATGAAAAAGTTTAGCTGAATTTTTATAAATGCTTGTATTATCAGGTCAACACTTGTTGACCTGATAATACACGCATTTATAAACAATGTGTTTGATAATACAAGCATCTCGCATCACGGAAACAGCTTGGTAAACACGGAAGTGACGTTGAAGCAGCGCTAGCGTTAGCAGCCGAGGATAGAAGCTATCAGGCAAGTGTTCTTTTAAATAAACTCCTGGTGTACTTACAAACTTTCAAATGCCTCGTTTTGTGAGTACATACCCTATGTGTACTACTGCAGAAGTTTGGAAATATTCCATGCGTTATTAGTGGGGTAATTTACAAGATATACAAGATGTACCATTAGCGCCAGTATCAAGCCATTCGGTTGATAGCCCTATCTTGACCAATGCTGACCATCACTAAAAATGCTTCTGAGGGGGTATTTGGCTGGATGTCTTGGTGGAAATGACCTAGGGTGCATTTTACTCCGAACCATCACTTTAAGCCGGCGTTCTGGGCTCTATTAGTTTTAAATCAGAGTTTAATCTGACAGCCTCTGTTAGAGGGGGGTTTGTTTGTTTTTTTGGAAATGACTGTACTGTATTCATTCTACTCGCCTGACTGCACCCTAATGCTTGTTTGTACGTATGTGTCTCGACACCTTATAACACTACTTTATTTACTGAAGAGCAATCCCGTTGTGAGTGGTGGGCTGTCTTTTGTCCAAATGTAACAAATAGCTAGAGTAAACTCGGCTAACAAATTGTATTGTGAGAATCAATCAGGTTTGGGGCTCCACCTGGGTGAGAGACGGGAGCGATAAACTCTGGAAACTGATGTTATGAAGTTGTTTTTGTGCACAGCGTAACGGTCTTGCTTTGCCGCGTCGCTCTCTCTGTATGCATCTCCTGAATAACTGTAGCCTGCAATGCTTTAAAGTAGCTGAGAATGATTTCACACGCTGACATAGTATCACAATTTATTGTAAATAGTTTAATTTTTTCCACAATAATGTATCAGTCATTGAGGTAATAAAGGAGCAAGAGCACTTTGTTCTTGGATTTCTGCTTCAACGTGGATTAAAACAAAGACAAATGTCTGCTGAATCTTAAAACTGCTGCATGGCACATACTAGGAGTTGCTTGTTCACATGTCGGATTTAATGTGATAGACGCAAGTTTTACTTCACTTAAAAAAATGTATATATGTTTGTACAAATACATAAACATTCACATACAAAATTGCAGTTACCCCGAGCCACTTCGACAGAACAATAATTACCAATTATTTTGATAATCGATTAATCGTAAAAAGTACTTTTTCATCAGAAAATGGCAGAAAATGCTGTTCTCTGCCTCTCAAATATGGAGATTTCTTGCTTTTTCATATCATATCTGACAAAATGTTCTGACATTGTTACAGACCATTAATCTAGAAAATAATATGCAGTTTATTTGCAGCCCTATTTTCATTCGACACTTCACTGTATGGAGAGGCAGTAATATGTTTTACAATATATACAAGTTAGCTACGTAAATAAATAATTATACAGCTGGTTGCATGAAAAAAAAAGTTAAATGTGCAAAATGTACAAGGGAAAAGCAGTGAAGTGGCCCTCGTTAACTTGAGGAGGAGGAGCAGCGAGCCACGATGATGTGGAGGAGGAGGAAGGAGGTTGTTTGTGCTGGTTCAACCCGCTGAGTGGCTCTCTTCATGGCGGGACAGGTTTTCACAGATGCTTTGGGAGGATTCCACCCGGGTGACGTCACTCCGTTCACCTCACCTTCTGCCCGAACTTGAGTTTCAGCTCAGATATTGCTGCGAGAGGAACTACAGCACAAGAGGACAATTTGCTTTAATATCATCGGCAATGAAGTCAAAAATACATAACAGAAAACTGATGAACTGGGTTGCTATTGAAAGAAGTGACTTACTCTGTCTCATAGGGTCCGTGCTTTGCTTCATCCTCAGATCCCGGCTGTTTGTGAAGGAGGTGGCGGATGTGGAAGTGGAACATTTGCGAGGAACGGGAATTGGAGGCATTATTGCTTTCTTTGTGCATTTCTTCTCCAGTTCTGTGGAAAACCAACAACAATGATTCACACTCAAGTAGGCGTGAAATGGAACTTGTTTTCCGAGATGGAGAGATAAGACGAAAGGACTTACGTGGAGGCGGGACGGCTGAGGAATCTTCTGTCTCCTTTTCTTCCTCCTCCGCTGTTTAAACACAGGCCTTAGTTAGTGAAAGCAATGGAAAAATGCAGTCGCACCTGATTTTTGGGGTTTAGTGAGACAGAAATAGCTGAGGGTGGCAGCAAAATAGATTGATGGATGCTGGTGCTGTAGAGCTGTACTCACGCTTGTCATTCAGGTACAAATTGTCTTCTCCAGTCGGCGCTGGCGTCGGTTCAGGGGTCGGGATTCTTGGAGCGACTGCATAAAAAACATGATTACAGTTATTATAGGCCAATAGCCAGGGTAAACTATAGGTGCTGTCATTGTAGCTCAGTACGTTGGTGATGACACAAAGATCCTTCGAAGGTCCTCTGAGGATGAATTCCTTATTCTAGTGCCACCATGCGGTCAACCTCAGCTGTGCTTTGTGTTTTAGTGCAAATGTTAGCATGCTAACACGCTAAACTAAGTTAGTGAACATGGTAAACGTTATACCTGCTTAACATCAATATGACAACATTGTCACGGTCAGCATGTTAGCACGCTGACGTTAGCACGCTGACGTTAGCACGCTGACGTTAGCACGCTGACGTAAGCACGCTGACATTTTGGGTAAAGAAAAAGGGAATTTTGTTGTGTCAGCTCACAATTTACAGCAGTTACTAAGTTCATTCAAAATAGGAATATTAAATGTAAAAAACAAAACTTAAATTTACATATTTCTATAAAACTTCTGTTTTTCCCCATTTGAGAAACACTGCACTAGAAGATTAAGGAAGATGAAGCTTTCATCTTACTACTTAGAACTACTAGATTAAGTTTTAATATTCAGTAAAACAATAAAGAAAAGCTTGTGAAGCGGTGTCTCGACCATCGGTTTAAGGCCTCGCAAGCTAAAAAGGGGTTGGAAACCACCCGCTGTTGACTCTTAGTCTCGTTAATATTTGCCTGTTGGAGTGTCAAAGTCCAACGTAGAAACACGACTCCGTAGAGGAATTTCTACCTGCTGCACAAACAAGCAGACCGGGTGGTTGGTTGGGTTTTTGCTAAGTGGACTCACATTTCACCTCCGCAGCAAACATTAGTGTTATCACAATGGTTAGCACATATTTGATCACAAGTGAATTAACCAGCCACTCAAGATATGTTGTGGAGTGGGGTTATAGTGTCAGTGTGACCTGTTGGAAAAAGTCCAAGATGAATTGTCGAGTGGGAATTTCCACATGCACGCCGATTGCGTCAAAGGGCCTCAGCAAACAGCAAGTTCAAACTGTTTAGTGCTTTTGTATTAGTGAACACTGTACCTTTGGGGGGCAAACTTGGTGGGATAGGGTTCAACGGGGCCGTCTGAACGCTCTTCTCTCCATTTTCTTCATCAGACCGAATAAAAGCTGCAAAAGAAAGAAGCCTTCAATTAGTCGAGTATAACTTTTGGTAAAAGTATGTGGTATAATAATAAGTACATGGCTCAAAAGTTGACCTTGAAGAGCAATAGCGTGAAAGAAAGGAGAATGAAGAGGCTCAGCTTTTTGCACGTACATATGTTTTTCTCGTAGGTTCCCTCGATGATGAGGGGAACCAGAACGCCGTCGGTTTTTTCCACTAAATAGTTGATCACATCATGAAGCGTTGGACAGAGGACCTGCGGGGACATACGATGCTTCTTTAACCACAGAAGAACAATAAGAACACAAGCAGAACAATCAAACAATCAAACAGGCGGTGATTCACGACAACAATATCATTAACATTCTTGCAGCCTCCATCACAACTTGAGTTTAATTACGGATCACGTGTCATCGGTGCGGCAGCGGAAATTATGTGGAACTAGGTCAACCGTGCAAACACACGCATGAATCACTATGTGCCAGCAATTTAATACAGAGTGCCACTGAAAGTACTATCCGGCACTTTCACAGAACACGGGTGTATTGGGAACATTGTCACATGTCACATTTCACTGGTAATCGGCCTCTTCTTAGGTCATCTGCTACCTGAACAACAACAAAAACTCCGGCAATCAAGTGCAACTGATACGTGATTATTTTTAACACTCACCGGATGGTCCACTTCAATGGCGAAGCCCCCGTCAGACCTACGGGACACGCGGTAGTGTCTGAACACGGAGCTGATGGAGAAAGGGAGAGGGAGGCGTTTAAAAACATGGATTTGAATGCAGAATGCAAGATTTTACAGGGACAGACACGGAGACGCACTCACTCACTCGCTCACGAGAGGAGATGATGAATAGACATACAGATGATACATCTGCGTCTGGCAGAGCATCTGATGAGGACGTACACCTACGTATCAGATCTGTGTGTGTCTGTGTGTGTGTGTGTGTGTACGTACCCTTCAAGGTCCTGTCTGGTGGTGACGGCGAAGGAGTTTCCGTTACTCCCAGGTCTCAGCAGCAAGTTTCCTCTGTTGGACTCCTTGTCGAGCAGCAGCTCCGCCTCCAGACGGGACACTTTCTGGTAACATCTGCATGATGCCAGAAAAACACGAAATAGACCGTGAGACCAAAAAAAATGTAGAGCACAGACACATAGAGCTTGTATATGGGAGAAAGTATGACGTAAAATCCATAAAGTTTCGGGTTTGGGATGTTTTGGGGATATTTATCTGAAAACCCTCCAAAAAAAAAAACACAAAATAGCAACATACACAGCAATGACGTGCAGAATAGTGATCTTCTTGTTATCTGGGCTGGAACAACAACATTACAGCTGCAGGTGCAAAACAACGCGTGTATCTGTCAAAATACCAAGTTTCGGGGCGGTAGATTTCCCTGCTGACAAACATCCGTGGTGGAGGTGATAAACCAGTATTTCACTCTAACATGCATAACTCGTACTCACGCTGGCATGTCTGCCTGTAGGGTGACATAATTCCCGGAGTTGGTGGAAGCGAGTTGAGGGACATTTTGTATTCTCACTCTTTCCTTGTCCACCACTTCCTTCATCATGTGGATCTGGCCCGGCAGCAGGTTGAGGGTGGACGGCACCAACAGCTGCAGGGAAACACGCAGTTTGATGATGTGAACCGCAGACTTATACGTCATTAAGACACTTTTCTCTGCCTTTTCTACAAAAGCGTGCTAAATGTTAGGGACCACCGACCTCAGCCACAGAGCGGATGTAGCCCTTCCACAGCTCACGGGCTTCTGCATTGGGAGTCTGTTGACACAACGGAGGAGAACAAAAATGAGGAATAACTCTGGGAGAAAAAAACTGTCTGATTTGACATATTTTCTACACATTCCCTCACCGTGATTTTGATATTTCTGTCCTTCAACTGGAGATTGAGTCTGGCGGCATCCAAGTTACGATCCTGGCTGCTGTCGTCTGTTATTGAGATAAATCCGCTGAGGTCCACTTTCTCTATGTACTGATGAAACACACAAAGACACACGAGGTGAAGAACAATTCACTGGACTTTACCAAAAAAAAGTGATAATCATCCGAATCTCTGAGAAAACTTACATCGGTGTCTCTCTTCTCGTTGAAGAAGAAAAGCGTGTTTCCACAAAGGCAGGTCCACAGTTTCCGAGATGTCTGCAAAAAGACGTAAGAAATACAGATAAAGAGATGAATATCAAAGACCATTCCTCAAATAAGGAAAATGAAAAGGAGAGGCTGTTTCACAACCAGGAAATAAACAAAGGGCAGCTCAGTGTTGAACCTTGACTTGATGCGTCAAGCAGTACGAGTACCAGTGCGTGATATTATTTACACTGTGTCACGGGTTAATTATCAATTGTGAGTCTTGAATGAATCAGAGTTTGTGGTCACCATTGTTTAATTTCCGGTTAAAATAAACACCACTTACGCAATGTGTTGCTGAACTCAAAATAAGTGAAATATAAAGAGTTGTAAAAAAAAACCGAGATTCTGATGCGATCCAGCACTTCTCCTCTTATCTGAGGCTGGGGCGGTTTTAAAATGCCATGAGTAAAAAAGGTTTTTGTGCACTTATCAGGGAGGGCTTAGCATGATTCATTATTTGCAAAGCCTGCTGTTCCAGTAAGTGTCTTAACTTGTCTTCTGTCCCGGGCTCGCTCTAAGCTTTACAGCACAATGAATAGCTGTTAGACCAGTTATAGGAACACAATTGCTGAAAAATCTTGAGTTAAAGTCCACACCATAGGCCTCTTCTCACAGTGGCCATCTTCAAACATCACAGCATTGTTAAAATGAATGACTCTGTGCTATTAAGTGTCACAGTCGAGTGGAACAGTATGTACAATGACAGTGCCCTGAACACTTACATGGAATCAGGGTGTAATTATTGTTATTAATAATTACTTTGTTTACGCTGCACATGTCAATATGGCTGCTGTGAAGGGACATATCATCACAATGCAGGTTTTTAATATTAAATATCAACACAGATCAGTTTATCTTTCTAACAGGTTCTAAGGCTACTATGGTAAGTACGCAGACAGATACTAAGTAAAACTAATACCACAGCCATGGCGTTAATATTTTTGCTTATTTAAAAGTACAAAGCCCATATATATATATATATATATATATATATATATATATATATATACATACATACATACATACATACATACATACATACATACATACATACAAATATACTGAAGTTTGCTCATTTTAATTTATTTATGTTTATTTACTTCAGCAAAAGTACACAACATATTAGCATCAAATTATACTTCAAGTATTCTATTTTTTACAAAGTCCATTTTATTATATATATATTATTCCATCCATCCATTGTCTACCACTTATCCTGTATTTTTTTAGGGTCGTGGGGGGGCTGGAGTCGATCCCAGCTATCATTGGGTGAAGGCGGGGTACACCCTGGACAGGACGCCAGTCTATCACAGGGCCGACATGTAGAGACAAACAACCATTCACACTCACATTCACACCTACGGGACATTTAGAGTCACCAATGAACCTATCCCCATCCTGCATGACTTTGGACTGTGGGAGGAAGCCGGAGAACCCGGAGAGAACCCACGCTTACACGGGGAGAACATGCAAACTCCACACAGAAGGAACCCGGGGCCGACCCGGGAACCGAACCCAGGACCCTCTTGCTGTGAGGCGAGAGTGCTACCCACTACACCACCGTGCAGTCCATATATATTATTAGTATTAATATTATTAATGATGTATTAATCACTTACTACTGAAGCTGGCTAATTTTTTTAGTCCGTTTTGCTGTTAAACAATTACATGCAGCTGCGGTACTTTTACTTGTAGTGGAGTATTAGCCATTAGTGTTACCAGAGTATTTAACCAAAATACACAACAACGACAACACAGGGTAATGATAGAAAGAAGCATTTTCAGTCCATTTCGCAAAAACAAAGAGAAACTCGACCCTCATTCAATGCTGCAGATAAAAACCGTTGTCTTATAATCTACCTTATCTTTGAACGACCTCTTCTCCAGGTATCCCTCATAGTAGCAGGACGGAAGCTGGCTCCTCTGTCGCGGTGTTCGCTTCGCCATATTACCAGACTAGGAGACTGTGTTGGTGTCGGGTGTATCCGCAGGTTGTGCTGGCGTTGAAGAGCTCACCTGTATATAGAAAACGAAGGGGACCTGCGCGCAGCGTCATCGCCGCTGATTGGTCGATGCGAAAGGGGGCGTGGACGGGTGCTAAAAATAACCACAGGTGAGATTGTGACGTGTCGAAGTGCTTGTTTAGCCTGGAAATCACCTGCCTACGGGCCTGTATGGAACCAATTACCAATATGTAATATTATAATTATGATCCAATGAAATAAAACAAACTTGAGACTGATTAAGCTGAAACATAGATTGTCTTATAAGTATGATATCATCGTTGGTTGTTACTGCACTGTACACTTTATAAAAAAGATAAACATGATAAACACACATCATAGACTGAACTGTGATTATAATATATTTCCAAATGATGAGAGCAGCAGAAAGTGATTTAATGTGAACGATGGAGGTGCAAGTACAAGTAGGCCTACTGTTCTTAAGTACTTGAGTATTTCCATGTTCTGCTACTTGATACGTCCACTCCACCAGCTACATGTAGCTATTTAATAATGTTGGTTACTTTGCATGTTTGGATTGAAAAAGCAACACATCAATGCATAAATGATGATGTCACAAGGACATGACTTTATTGAAACTACCCAGCAGTACATAAAGTAGTCAAAATTAGCTCCACCATGTAAATTAATACGTGATAATACTATAATGTAATGTGAATTATTCTGAAATGGGCCATTCTGCATGATGAGTACTTTTGCTTTTGGTTCTTGGTATATTTTGATTACTTTTCTAAGTAAAACGCTTCATGTAGGTCATGTATTTGTTGTATTGCTTATTTTACTTAAATACACGATCCGAGTTCTTCTTCCACCAATACTCGCAAGTGAACAGCGCATTCTTAATCTGTATAGGTGACAGTCTGAGAGGAAAGTAAATGTATACACATATTATACATACTGTATGTGTGTCAAGAGGAAGAGATGGTGGCTCCTCCTGCTGGAGGAATTTGTTGTTGTTTTTTCATCAAACTAAAACTAATGCAGTTGAATGCAACAGAGGTGCAGGTTCAGTTTTACGACCCCTTTGTGCTGCTGGTGAAATTGCACTAAATGCAATATTTTGTCCAGGCCATTTATCATGACAACACCACATGGGACACAAACCATCTCAGGGGCCATGACGTCGATCAGTGGAGCTCCTTCCAGCAGCAGCAGCAGAAGATGTGGATTAAAACAGAGCTGGGATCTGTGGCGTCTCAGATAAGCAATGACTGATATGTTCTGGGGTAATTTGTTAGGAATCCATCAGAGATGGGAACTGTAGAAGAAAATGTACCTCACAGTTTTATTTTAATCTCATTCTAATATTCCTTTCTCTTGTACTGATCAAATGTCCTGTTGCTCCTATTTGATTGTGGTTAACTTTTGTTATCCTGATAAGAAGACCTTTTGGTTTTCCCTCTTCCTGGGCCGACTCCGAGAAACATCGGAGTCGGCCCAGTTGTTGTGATGTTGAAGTCTCTTCCTCTTGGAAGCAGACATTGAGTCAATGTAAATCCACTCATCACACCTTCCTCCATGTTCTCTGTAACTCTGTATAAAAGTCTGACTAGTCCCACACTCATCAGAGAGGACTTTATGCCATGCTGTGAACTCCTTTTTCCACTGTCAGTAATTAAACCTCATCTGAACCAGCCACAGAATTGGACCTGAAGAGTTTTTCTTCCACAGAAGTAACCAAGTAAAAATACTTAATGCTGTACTTAAGTAGAATATTCAGGTATCTGTACTTTACTTTCTGATAACTTTTTACTTTTACTCCCTATATTTTAAAACAAAAAGTTTATACTAATATATTCCTCACTTGTCAAAACAGGCTCGTTATTTTTGTTTTAATGCATTTGAGGGGCATTTCAGAGGCTGCACTTTTTCCACTTTTACTTGAGTAAAGAAGTTGAATCAGCACTTTTACCGGAGTCTTTTTGAACACAAGTACTTGCTGCTTGAGTGTCGATTGTCTGTAGCCTACTTTTGACACCTCTGGAGCTCATCCATATTAATTTGTACTCTGCCGGGCCAGCTCACAGGGCTCCCGAGCCCAGCACGTTTAACTCTCGTGTTAAATATTCACGGGCACATACACTCACACCGTTTTGGCTATGACGCATTAATGCGACTGCACCTGTAACCGCGTACCGGTAATTCACGTGACCGCGTGCAGCGACTCCGCTGCTCCCTCTCTTCGTCTTGGCAGCGCATAGCACCCTGCGGTTTGGGCAGGGAACATATTGTCTGTCATCACTGCAATCTCGGGAGTGGTGACTGCATTTCAAACAATGGGGAACAGGGACGACGAGTACGATTTCTTGTTCAAAGGTGAGCACAGCCGGAAATTAATCGCAGGTGACCTCGCTCAGCGTTATTTTGGCGAGGATACTAACACGAGCAGAGGTGTAGCAATGCGTGTTAGCGTGTATTAACGACAACGGTCAGTTTTCATATCTAGCTAACGGTAGCTAGCCACACTGCGTTTTTTTTCCCATCAACGTCTGGTAACTAACCTATGGTTTGCCTTTACCTAAGATGTGCTGCCACTCTTATTGGTGTCGATGTTTTGTAACAAATCACTGGTTTCGCTACATGTATTTTCCAGAGAGTACGGCGTACTGTGAGCTAGCCCTGGAAGCTAGCTGTCGTTACAGTAACGTTAGCTAGCCCTGGAAGCTAGCTGTCGTTACAGTAACGTTAGCTAGCCCTGGAAGCTAGCTGTCGTTACAGTAACGTTAGCTAGCCCTGGAAGCTAACTGTCGTTACAGTAACGTTAGCTAAGCCTGGAAGCTAGCTGTCATTACAGTAACGTTAGCTATCCCTGGAAGCTAGCTGTCGTTACAGTAACGTTAAATAGCCCTTGAAGCTAGCTGTCGTACAGTAACGTTAGCTATCCCTGGAAGCTAGCTAACGTTACTGTACGTTAGCTAGCCCAACGGGTTGAACTGTTATACTTGCGATAATGAATTTGCAACTCAGTTTCGTCGTCAACCGAAGATACGTATTAAATGTGGAATTGAACGGGACTTCCCTTTGTTGTGGACCTGCCCTTTAGTGGAACCTGTCGCCCGAGGGAGGAAACTCGCTCCGCATGACACGAATTAAGAGGAAACCATTTGTGGTTTTGGTTTTCCAATTAGCTAGTTGCGCCTGGTGTATAGGTACGGAACGTTTGTCTCCGGTGTTGGTTCCATTCCAAGCAATTATGAAATTCATAATCGTGGACATGAATTGAAGATTACACTGGACGTTCAGTTCCCTGTTGACCTATTTTATTGGTAACCTATTTGTTTGTATAAACAAAGGTATAGAGTCTGTATAAAACACGTACATATAGAAATAACGTAAATAACTAAACATAGTTAGGTGCAGATATCCGCCAGGTGTGTCTGCAGCGACCACTGCTGCCTTGTTTGATTGAATGAATTCAACCTGATCTAGACCCTAATGTCTAGGTCACACTACACAATTTTAACCCAGATTTTTCTGGAGATCGGTTGAGACTAGTGAGCGAGGAGTCAGCAGGAAGTCAATGGCTTATCATGTTGTAGAAAGTGTGCAAAATGAGAGGTCCTTGAGCATACAGCCGCAACTGGCAACCCAAAAATATCCTCATAACCCAAGCATACTGTAAAAATCTCAGTCGAGTATTGATAGTTTGTGTTTGCACTTTAGCACATATTGTACGCTGTTCATCCTCTGTACTTTTTTTATTTCTTGAAAACAATCCTGCCTCTTACTGTCAGTGCTGTCTTTGTGGTTTTCGGACCATGTGATCTTAATTCAAGTTTAATTTTTCAGAACAACAAACAGCTAATTGTTGTGTTGACATGTTAATACTATGACATAAATCACATGATGGTGTGTCACTGAGAGAGTTACGCTGGGCGAATGTGTTTGAAGAACCTGCTCTAGGTCAGATTCACAAGTAAGTTTTAGTGACGTCAAGTGCTGTACTTTACAGTGTAGTTTACGAGTGCTATTTGTGCCAAGTAACTCATCAACTTTTAATGCAGTGTTTTTGATATGCCAGTTTACAGAAAATGAAATGGAAATACACAGGCTTTATAACATCTATGGGTGGGACAATATAGGATTTTTATCTCAGATTGCAATTAAAAAACACTCACAATAAGTTCCTCCTGGTGAATCTCCATTTTTAGAATAATACTAAATATTGTTGCCATTTTCTTTAAAAAGCTGTCTAGTTAAGTAACATGGCAGATAAGTGATTTATTTATTTATCCTTTTATTTATGCAGGGAGACTTTATAATTTATGATCCTCTTTAAGATGATTTCATTGTTTTACGCTTAAGAAAGATGTCTTATCTGTGACAATTACAATATTTGTTTCTTAAATAAATGTAAAGTGATTTCTTTCTATTATATTTTATATTTTAAGAGTTTTATACATATTGTTACGATTACATTGAATCGCAGTTATTTTGGCCGGGATAGTTGTGACATTAAATTTTCACATCGTGTCTAATGACATCAATCTAGAAAGTATAATATTGAAGCAAAGCAGGAAAAGGCTCAGAGGTCCAGGCCAATGTAGCAGATGGAAACTTCATATATATAGTGATGACTCGTTACAAATACACAATCACAGAGGCCTTGAGAAACTGTTGAGTCAGATTTCCCAAAGAGCATGTTTTTTTGTCAGCTTCTTCCTGCGTGACTCTCAGCAAGGGGCAAAGTCTGATAAGGTTTCCTCGGTACAAAAAGGAAGCAGAAAAAACAAGTCAGCACTTTCTCTCTGCCTGAAAGTCCATGGCTGATTATAGTGCATCCTTTTATGATAGTTGTTTAGTGCCTTTTGTGCAGCTGTCAGCATCAATGTTTGTGAGTCTTTAAATTAAGTTTCAAAAAAAGGTTTAACTGAGTGGAGTCAAATGTTGTCACCTCTGATCACATAATAACTGCTGCAATGCTTTGAAAGTCTGAGAGCCACATTTTCCTTTTATACCATGACCCCGATAAGTGTTTTTAAAAAATAAAGACATTTTGTTTCGTTCACAGTCGTACTAATCGGAGACTCTGGAGTGGGGAAGAGCAACCTACTGTCACGTTTCACGAGAAATGAGTTCAACCTGGAGAGCAAGAGCACCATTGGGGTGGAGTTCGCCACCCGCAGCATCCAGGTGGACGGCAAGACGATAAAAGCCCAAATTTGGGACACAGCTGGACAGGAACGCTACAGAGCAATCACTTCGGCGTGAGTATTTTCTCTGTGTGTAAACTAGTGTACATTGAGGCTGGAAGATAAATGGTACAGTTAGGTGAGTTCATCTGGTTTATGCCGTCACCAGATATTATCGGGGTGCCGTCGGCGCTCTCTTGGTTTACGACATTGCCAAGCACCTGACGTACGAGAACATCGAACGTTGGCTGAAGGAGCTGAGGGACCACGCTGACAACAACATCGTTATCATGCAGGTCGGAAACAAGAGCGACCTCCGCCACCTCCGGGCGGTGCCAACTGATGAGGCCCGAGCCTTTGCAGGTAAACCGCAGAGCGCTGTAGTAATGAGCCAAGTCTTCGGACCAGTGAAATACTTGATATGTGTCTTTCTTCTCTCCCCCACGTTAGAAAAGAACACTCTCTCATTCATTGAGACTTCAGCGCTGGACTCCACAAATGTAGAAGAAGCATTCAAGAACATTTTAACAGGTAGGAACAGCAAGACTCACAGACTAGCATTTTCTATGTTAAATATTCTTTAATGCAGTAGTTATAAATGCATTGTATAACCTCATATGTATTATTTTGTCCGTAATGCATTTAGTGAGGGATAATAATACAAATTTTCCTTACTGTTTAATGTAATTAACACAGTATTGTCTGTTCAAGGTTCAAGGTTTCATTTATGATCGTTATGCAACGCAAGTTTGCGTAACAGAATGCAGTTTGTTGTCCCATTATGGTAGTTAGGGAAAAAGGGCAAAAATGATAATTAAATGGTGGAGAATGAATTTAGCAGCCTGGTTAAAGAAGCTGCTCTGGAGTCTGGTGGTACGGCACATGCCTTGAGTGTTGTTGGTGTCAAGGTCTCTCGCCAGTCTCCTTTGATGCCTCTGCTTTGCTTCCTTGATGCCAGCTCTCACTCTGTATAGGGCCTCCACATCTTTATGCATCCCGGCTTTCTTGTTGTGGGATGATTTTATCGTCTTTGTGATCACCACATCCTTCACCTTGTTCACCTCATCAATGCATGTGCTGATAAAGGCTGTCACTGTAAACCGCAGGAGGCCGTGGTTTATCTGTAGCTGTAAATCACAGCCTTTTATAAAATGGTTACTATGGCAAGTTTTCATAAAATAAACACGCAGCAACAAATATTGAATTACAATAAATAATCATTCTTCTGCCAAATGATGTCATTTTTCACTGACATTTAGCAGAATGGTTGCCAAGCAACACACAGATGCAGCAGCACTATAGCCAGGGTTTCCTGCAGGCTGCTGCCTAAACTAACGTCTTAAAAAAAGGCCTGGTGGCCAAAAACATCAATATGCCAAAAATAAGCCACCTATCAATTCATTCATAAATCAATAATCATTTACATTAGGAGCGCACAGCACAGGGTAGACTTGCTCCGCAAGACGCGCGGCCACAACAATCCTCGCCTCGGGCTCCCACTACGTTCTTCTTCTACGTGTACTTCACGCGCTTGATGTTGTTCTGATGCCGTTCCGCCTCGTTAAACCACCACGATGTCGCTTTCTATTTTGAAAACACGGACAGTTGACGCTGTAATTTGATAAGCTGTTGTACTCTTCAGACCCGTGGTGTGAGCGGAACCGGACCAGTACCGGGCATTTAGAATAAAAATGCCGCTGTGTGTCTCCGTCCAGAATCTGCTGCGCTCGCGCTGCCTGCTCGCACAGATCCGCTCGTGCTCACATGCGCTGATGCAGGTCGAGCTTCTTTTGGTGATTATTTTAAATATCATCAAACTGTAAAAGAGTCTAAGCTATGACTATTATTGCATCTGCGTCATCAACAGCTTTTGGCGGTGGAATTATATGTTGTTTATTTCTTCAAATTTGGCACTAATGTGTGTGTGGACTCGAGATTGAATTGATTAGATTTGGGTGGTCAAGGTCACTGTGAGCTCAAGTCCGACCCATTCTTTTGAGCCCAGTATCTCAGGGAATTTCTTTTCTACTTTGGCACAAACGTCCCCCTGCCCTTGAGGATAAACTGATTAGATTAGAGGTCACTATGAGCCACTCAGCCAGCCATCCCCTTGTGATATCTATGAAAACGCCTTGAGCAAATTCCTTAAAATTCTGCATCTGGGTTATGCCGTCAACGTCGACTTTGATTCAAGGATGAACTGATTAGAATTTGGTGGTCAAGGTCACTGTGAAACGCGACTTCTGTTATAACTATTTGGACATACATATTTTGAATTTTTAATAACATACTATGACTTTCATATGATGTTTTGTACAATGTACTATATTCAGAGCTTTGTCAAAGACACTGTGTATGGCACACTATAGTACTATAAAAATGTCATAGTAAACAATGATGGTGAAATTATCTATCTCTGTCTGAAAATTTCAATATTTAAGTTCTACAGTTATTATTTCTAAGGATTTTTTTTGTTTTCCTTCTGCAGAAATCTATCGCATCGTGTCACAGAAGCAGATAGCGGACAGATCTGCACATGATGAGTCTCCTGGCAACAATGTTGTGGACATAAGTGTCCCCCCAACCACTGATGGGCTGAAGGGCAACAAACTTCAGTGCTGCCAGAGCCTGTGACTCTCAACCCCAAGACACTCATCCTCCATCTCTCCAATCCACCTCGACATCACATCACCTGTGCACTTTTTGTTCCCGTTGCTTTGTCCACGGCCAAATCTATTGCCACTGTCCTTTTTCTTTCTACCTATCAGCATTCTGTTTTATATATGACTTTTGAACTCACTCGTGCTCTTCTCTTCTGCCATGAAAGAAACACTTCCAGAAGCCTTTATGTCACTTGGTAAGTCGAATTGTTCATTGAGTCAATGTGAAAGTTCCCGCAACGCAGGAACAGGCTAGTCATTGCTGTCTTTATGAAGCCTGTGAAGTTGTAAGTTGTTAGAACTGAAACTGTCGTGTACAGGGAGGTTGTGAAATTCATTTCAAAGGTTACCACTAGATGGTGCTGTGTAAATAAAGTACAGGCAGTAACCCCAACCTGGTGAAGCAGTATTATGCGTTTGACAGCATGGTTCCTGTAACTTTCTTCTTACACGAGAAGTTATTATGCCAAAAATATCCTCATTATGTATTTATTGAAGAATATTTGGCTGAAAGTTGTCATTGTTTTACTTTAAATTTAAAAACTGTATAAATTTGCAATAAAATTCTTGACAAAAGTAAAGCGTTGACTTGATGTGTTCTTACTGAACAACAATTGTGTTTTCTCAATTTTTTAAGAAAATATCTGAATTCTAATCTGCTTTAAGATGCTGGAAAGTATACATTTACTCTATAGCTGAGTATAATTTAAATATATGTTCTAAATGTGATTTAAAAAAGTCAAAAGTGACAGTAAAAAAAGGTAATTAAAAGTGTCATATGTACAAATATACATAAATATAGAAAATCAGTAGTTTGTCAAAAAAGGTCTACAAAACTATTGTATGTCGAAAAAAAGACAAAACTACTGTATGTCGAAAAAAAGTATAGTATTTAACAATGAGAGTGAAAGTTCTTAACCAAACCAACCACCAAAAAGTGATGTGCACAAAATTGTTGCTGCATACCCCTCTGACACTGGATAGTTGCCCCCCTGCTAGAGTAAAAGAAAATGTCCCCTGCACCTGAAGCATTATTATACATATGATTATTACTGATGCATTCATGTTTAATGATCATTTTGCTTCTGCTTTTTGTTTAAACTATGTTATGTTCAGGTAGTTTTAATCCAGCCCTTCTAAGAGTTACAAGATGATTCTGAAGGGCCGTAAAATGAGTAATGAAGAGAAGTGGACGTGTTGCAAATTAGCAGTTGTGCTAAAACACTTAACAATGCATCTGGACTGTCCAATGTAATTGCTATGTCCATATCAAATAAACATTCAAATTAAGTGGACAGGAGTTGTATTCATATTTTGGGCTTTTCTGCAATCTTTGCTTTTTGTGTAATAATAGATCATCTTCATTTCAAGTACATTTTTAAAACAGAAAATGTAAATGCACAATCTTACTCTCTAAAGTTACCAGTGACTGCAGTTTTCATGTAAATGAAGTGGAGTTAAAGCAACACTAAAGAGTTTTTAGTGCCTTAAAATAATGTTTCCAAAATAGTTTCAGTGGTTCGTCACCTCAAAACCGGGTGAACGGCACTTCCACATTCGCTCTGCGGCCCTCTATTGGCTGTAACGGCACTATGAAACTTTGCCTCATCGGGTAGCGGTTTTGTAGTTCTAATGAGACTACAAATTTGACCTGTTTTACGGCAAGCTTTACAAAAGCCGGTAGGTGGAGGCTCTGCGTGGAGATCAGTGGGAGAACACCCGGCAGGTGCGTGGAAGATACCTTGCAGCTAGGTAGTTTTTAAATTGGCGTCATGGCAGAGCCTGCAAAGAAAAGGAGGAGTATGATGTCCGATGAGGCGAAGAAAAGAAAATGGGTGCATGACAAAGAAAGAGCTCGGACGAGAGTGAATATCGGACCGGCTCGTTGGCGAGAGCTGAAGGAGGCTACGAAGTGCAAGACGGATGGTGACTTGGCTTTGTTGCTGCTGGACTTGTAAATAATACCGGTAATCATTTTTTTCCCCAACAGTGTGCATCTGTGTACAATACATTGTCGATTATTTTATTGGCTCATGTTAGCTAAGGCGTTAGCTATTGTGCTAATGTGTAACTATCACTATGGCTCATGTTAGCTAATCTTAGCTAAGGCGTTAGCTACTCTACCTTGTCACTGGACATCGTTCAAATCCTTCATCGTTTCCAGAGCCGGTTCTGAATACAAACAATAACGTGCGTGCGACGGTAGGCTAAATTATTTACGACAGCAGTAATGGACAATTCCGCTTCCAACCTGTAGGGGGGGCCGCAGAGGAAAACTTAATTGTTGCTTTAAAAAGAGTTCCTTCGGAAATGTAGGAGTAGAAGTGCAAAGCAGCATAAAACCCCACCAGATCCTGTTTGGCTGTGGAGCTGGAAATGTTTAATCTCCATTTAAAAAAAAACTAAAAAACAGAACAATCAATTTTAAGAGACTAATCCACAGTGCATTAAAGCATTTAGATGGCTAGGGGCATTAGCCTGTAAAGCCGGCAAAATGATAAAAATATGCAGTAAAAAGGAGGAAAACGTTTTTTAAACCTCAGTACATGTTGAAAAACATTTGAGAGAAGATTAACTTGATGTGGCCAATCCTCTTTAAAATAAAAATCAGTGGAAATGTAAGCCAACAAGTCATTTGACTCCATGTGGTACAACTCCCCATTTCAATTGCTGTCAGAGACTCATCAGTGGGCCTATACCGCCACCTATTGGTAAGAGATGGCACTGCAGCAAAAGCATCTTGGTGATATTTCTACTTCAGGTTGCAGGAGGACACCTAGTGGTACAATAAGGTGTTACAAAGACTCAAAAGATTCAGGAGGTGAGAAAAGTGTGTTTATTAAAAGGGAACAAGGCACTGTAAACACTCCTGGTTCACTGCATGACACTCGTCACCGAACCAGATAAGTGCATCTATGCTTTTGGTGAGTTCTACGTGTGAACCGTTTTCATATTTTCTGGGGGCGATGAACGAGATGCAGCGTCGAGCTTCTCTTCAGATCTGCGTGTAGCGCAAGTACTTCTTCTTGGAAGGCAACTCTTTAGTAGTCACGCCGTTGGGGAAGAGAGCGGCGGCTTCGGCGTCAGACAGCGATGGAATGACCATGACTTTCTCACCAGGCTGAAGGAGAGACAAGGAGTTGAGATGAGGACAGATGCCACGGTCACATTAATATGAAGCTGGAGCAAGGAGACAGGAAACGCCCCCGGTTTAATCGTTTACCTTCCAGTCGACGGGTGTGGCGACCTTCTTCTGCGCGGTGAGCTGCAGAGAGTCGATGACCCGGAGCAACTCGTCGAAGTTCCTTCCTGTGGTGGCGGGGTAGAGGATGGACAGCTTCAGCTTCTTGTCCGGGCCGATCACAAACACCTAAAGGGGGTTAAAATATAAGAGTCAACCTGACGCACGGGATGTTTAGATGCAAAATGAGAACAAAGAACAAAACATTCTACAGGCAAAGTAGAGATACATTTTACTAGCATTTTGTCTGGTGATGTAATACAAAACATGTCCAGCAGAGGACAGCACCGAGGACGGGTTTCTTACACAGCGAGCGGTGAGGGGCATCCCATCCTTGTCCATCTCATCGGGGTCCAGCATGCCCAGCTGGACTGACAGCTCCCTCTTGTCGTCAGCGATGATGGGGAACGGCAGAGAGCTTTCAGCTACACTGTTGAACGCCATCACATCCTGTAGAGAGGGTAGGGAGGCTAAAACACACGCATATCTCATAGTCATCGTCGTCCTCTAAGTTAATAATTCTCTCCATAACAGAACATCTTGGTCGTTGCAGCAGAGAGGTTTAATCTTTAACTCGATGCTCAGACGACTGCAGAGCTTCTGTGCTGCTTCACAGATGGCAATTCTAATCTGTGAGAGAAAATAGTACGTTCAAAAGCAGGTCGTTTTGGGCTTTTTCAGCAGCAACGTGTTACTGAAGCATGAGAAGGGATTCATCCATGAGTATTACACTGCTCAGTTTTCAACAAACCACTATTAGATTGCTATTTAGAGTCAGAGGCAAGCAGGAGTACATCAAATAAAGTTGGAATTAAACTAAAGTTAAATTTAAATACAAATAATCACATTATAATAAATGGTTTATAATTAAATATACGGTTTAAAATCATTTTATTTCGTTGAATAAAAAGTGCATTTAGTTCCATACAATTACATTAAATTTAATGTAATTTTTTACAAAAATCAAAAAAATATAAAATAATGAAACAAATATTTTTAAAATATATCTAACTCTGCCAGTTAGGAGCTACTTTTATTCCTGGGATATTTAGTGAATACAACCCTGAATATTTAAAGTAAACGTAACTGAATTGGTTGGATTATGGCCGAAATTAGATGACTTAGATGACTGTGTGGTGCGTTCAAGACCTTGCTCCAGTTGCGGTGATCCTCAACGCTGTCGATGGACAAGGCGATCATCTTCACGCCTCGTTTCTTGAACTCGTCGCTGATCTTCGAGGCACAGGCAAGCTCGGTGGTGCAGACGGGGGTGAAGTCCTTCGGGTGAGAGAACAGGATACCCCATCTATGGAGGAAATCAGACATAAAGGGCATTGAAGTCATTGCTAAACATTTTCTGGCTCAAAACAAAATGAAAGACAGCAAATGAGGTCATCGTCATCCAACACTTGTATTCCTCTTTAAGAGAGGCCTTGCAGAAATATTAGAGTTCATGGACAACTTCAAGTAACTCTGATGAAGAGGTCAAGCCTGTATTTAAAGCACATTACACAACATACATTCACGCCATCCTATGCATGCTGTATGAGGCGAAAAGCCTGTTGGGAGTAAGAGCAAGTGTGGCAACAACAGAGGAGGTAGAAATGGTCGTTCCAAAATAAAGAGTGACAGAACATTGAGTCTCAGTTGAGGAAATTCCACCCACAGATTGAAGCAACAGGTGTTTGTGAATCTGGCAGACGTGGAGCTGAAAAATCCAGCCGTGTGATGAAAATGTACAACTGAGGAGAAGGAGGACGTCCCAAAAACACTTCATACAATTGGTCTTCATAAAAAAGTGCAATTCACCCTTGAATCACATGAGTCATCTGCCTCACATGATTTCCTCGTCGATGTGCACACACACACGCGCACACACACGCTTTGTTCCTCACTTCCATCCCCTGATTATGGGGTGATCACACGCCCTGATTAGATCGGGACTGACCCAATCTGTCGAGGCAGAACAAACCCTGCACAACGACAGTCTCAGAGAGGAATGTGTTCAGAAGCTGAGCTTTATTCAAACGTTGGCAAAACTATTTGATTTTTTTTGCAGCAGCAGCAGCAAAAGGTGTGAGCTATAAATGTATATTTAACAACACAATCCGCACATCTGAAGTAATATTAAAAATCAGTGTGTTTGCTCTATTCTGCAAATTGCAACTGGCAGACTCAAAGTCAACCAACCCGCTGCACGATGAACCGTCAATCCGGGACACATATCTAACTGATTGTAACCCGTCACAGTTCAGTATCTGTTCCTGCTGAGGAAACAAAAGAAAGTTATAATACAATTGCAGCATTGTTTAAATTGCACTGATAATTCAGCTCCAACAGGTGCACCATCTCGACTTCACACCCTCCTCCACCATGCACACAATGAACCAGACGAGCAAGTACACATCCTGGAACTTTATAATTGCCTTATAATCAGAGGCAAGTAGAAGAAGTCACTGTCAGGTGAGAAGAATTTGATTAATGCGTTTGCATTGTTCAACCGACTGCTTTCAATGGAGATGAAGAATGTTAAAATAATTCAAATTGCGTTGGTTGTAATGGATGCAATAGTGTTCATTTCTCTCTGCAGACTAAAAAAACAAAAGCAGAAGGCCAAAGAGGATGCAAGGCACAGTTCCAAGTTCAGCCAGACGCACATAATACAGGCCTTGTTCTGACTGCTTACACTTCACTAATGAACCGGCCATAGAAAACCACCAATAAGCCTTTCTGCCACCTCTATTCTTTAGTGTGCAGCTAGAACAGTTCTATGCTGTTCTAAGCTCATTCAAAAACGCGTGTTATGCCTATAATATCACATGTGTGGCTTATAAGTTATATCATCCCACAAGTCATGCTTGTGTAACCCCGCATGTGTCCCCCAGCAGGTGTCGCGTCGTGGCGGTCTCACGCGCAGCGGGATCACGTGATCCGGACTGATGGGTCAGATCACTACAATAAATCATTCAGAATTAAACGTCGTTACGGTCACGGACATAATTCAAAACCCACGTGATGCGTTTTACTGGGGAGGGGGGGGCTTCGCCGCAGCGGGAAGCACTTACGAGTTGCCGAGGAATTCATGGAGCTTGATCCGGCCGATGGTGGTGTCGGCCTCAAAGTTGGGGAACTCGTCCCCGAGCAGAAGTCCCGGCATGGTCGGCTCTTCTCCGCAGCAGCAGCAGCAGCTCAGACGCGAGAGGAAAGGACGAGAGGGGAAGCCTGTCTGGCTAGCTCGTCTCCTCGTAGATGAATGGATCCGGAAGGGGGCGGGGTAAATCACGTCACCGACCAATCAGATGCCATGTGTGTGTTTTTTTTTAAACAACTTTATTTAAGAAACGTCACAAACACGTAACATTCATAATTAAAATGATTTTTTGTTTTAACATATGTAGACCGGACGATTATAAGGCCCTTCTTGGATAAGATTGGACACCCATTGACACTTTATATGTTGCCCTTATGACTGACTTCATTGAAAACACCTTTGAAAATCATGTTTACAATGTTAAAATAACAGTACGCTGATATGTAGCCTACCTGTTGTATTTAAATGCAGTTTCATAAAAATCTCCATGGTAACTTATGTGCCATGAAACCGAGTCAAGGCTAAATTTAGCCAGGGTAACTGGAAAATCCGAGCTTAATCCTCTATCTAGGTTTTGTGAAATAGCCCTCAGGTGGTGATGGTGTGTTTAGTTAAAGTATCAGAACACTACACACACAAAGCTGCACCTCATGTACTGTTACTGTTATAATACACACTATGCATATACTGTTTTAATCTAAAGAAGTTCACATTTTCTTTTTCAAAGTTTGTTCAAGAAAGTGTGATTGTGTATACAGAGGTGTCAAATCTTATCCAAGAAGGGCCGGTGTGGGTGCAGGTTTTTGTTTTAGCTCAGCACTACTTCACCTGATCCAACTCATCTATGGTTAGTTAATTAGTTGAATCAGGTGTCTGAGTGCTGCATACGCATGTTTTATTCACAGTCAACACCCACATTCACTGTTCTGCTGAACATCCGCTGCTGTAAATAGTCCCCAATAAAAACACTGTTTACTGTTTAATTCAGCTTTGCAGTTGTTTAGGAAAATGAATGAGAATCATACATTTCACGAAAATTGTTTTTTACTGTATTGTATCTGTATTTTAACGTGAACTAAATGCGCGACAGAAGAAGTGCAAATTAAAAAAAAAAACACACACAATTTCCCAGGTAGCTTTGCGACAAATTACAACAAAGATGGCGATTGAGCTCGGCGCTCCAGGACGTGATATGAATCGTGAAAACGTACAACAGATGAACTGAACGGAGCGATAACACGGCACACAGCACTGCGGACGATTTACCACTGCGGGTCAACGACATCACACCGAACGCTCCACGCCGGCACATCCGTCGCTACAAACATGCCTTCTCCGAAAGCTAAAACCCCCGGTCGAGGCGGTGGCAGCCCGGTGTTCGGCAGCTCCAACGGCCGCTACGAGTTCATGTCGCTGACGAAGCCGCTGAACCGCTCCCCGCCGCCGCTTCTCCTCCAGCGGCAGGGCTCCGACCCGACCACCGCCCGCCTCCGAGCGTCGGAGAGCCCCACTCGGCGCCGGGGCTCCAGCTCCTCCACGGGGAGCGGCCAGGGGCTGCCCGACGAGGACGGCATACGGCTCAACCCGTCCTTCGTCCGCGTCGCGCTCAGCTCGCTTCTCGCCATCGACCTGTGGATGTCCAAGCGGCTGGGGGTGTGCGCCTGCGAGGACTCGTCCTGGGGCAGCGTGCGCCCGCTAATGAAACTGATAGAGATTTCGGGGCACGGCATCCCCTGGCTGGCCGGTTCCGCCTACTGTCTGTATAAGAGCGACAGCGCTGCAGGACAGGAAGTCATGCTCAACCTGCTCATGGGTAAAAAAAACCGCTCTGTTGTTTGTGTTCCTCCATGTGTTTATCTGAGAGAAGTCTTTACTGATGCAGATGGGTTTCTAGGTACCACTGAGCCTGGCTGAGAGATGCACCACCAGTTCTGCTATAATTTATCGCATGTATATGACACCAGATGTCTTGTTTGAAGCAGCAGCTATGCTCCATATTGACCCAGATCCAATGACGTTGGATTCAAGATTTTTGAGAAAAAGAGTAGTGTTGACATGCGTGAGCGGCAATTCAGGTCCATCAGAACTCTTCTCCAGCAGCATGCCATGCTTAAAGGTGCTATTGACAACATTGATAACATCCAGCCACTAGATGTCGCACTCGCACTCGGGGGGAGAAACAACTGTGATGCAATGGAAGGGGGTTCCATTGCATCACAGTTGTTTCTCAAAGCGCATGCGCCCTCAATGGGTTGCCAGTCAGTTGCACAACCTGCGTTTTCATGGTCCAGCTAGCTTTAAAGATATCTTACCGGTCAAGAAGAAAAGTAGCCACCTCGGTGTGGCTTCAGTCCTTAAAACTCCTTCAGTTCACTCCGATCTCTGTCATGCCGACCTCGGCAGTGGGGCGACCGCCGGACTCGGACACTCACCCATCCGTTTATAAATAAACATAATCACTTGTCATTATTGCTGCTTATTACTAATGAAAGACATGTTGGATTTAGTGGCGTGACGGCGTCGGCACAGGTCGCTTATATAATTTTCCAAAACGTGTAATAAGGATGAATGCCGGTTCAACCGGTTTAGCCCGCACACCGAACCGGTTGGCCCAACGCTACTTCCTGGTTTGCATTCAATCATGGACACAGCAGAGGCTTGTTTTGGGGACTGTAGGTGGATTTATAAACGGTAGAGTGTTCCGGTTAACCGCTAGTTAAAATATATTAGGAATCCTGCCTGTGCTGGAACAGGATCAGTCTGTCATGATCTTCTTGTTTTCAGAGGTTGTTTACCCAGTAACACAAGCCCTTATACATACAAACTTTTGACTGTTGGTTTAGAATAATTACGGTGGCCCTGAAGGGCAAACAACAACATCAAAAAGAAAAACACAACGACATTAACAAAAACACAATGACAAAAAGAAAAATACGACGTTAAAGGGACAGTGTGTAACATTTTAAGTAATTTATTAGCTAAAATCAATATCTTCATTCATAAATAGGTCCTCATAAGTGTATAATTACCTCTGCCAATAATCTGATTTATCCTCACAAGCAAAGAATTTCTTATTTGTATTTACATTGGACGGGTAAGTCCTCAGCAGGCTTCCATGTAGTTCTGCCATTTTGAAGACTATAACCGCCGGAGAGGGACAAAACACCTAAACATGATTTCGTTCAGAGCCAGCGTGAATGAAAGGAGATCACATCGGCGAGAGGCGCTTCCAGACACGTAGGGTGCGTGCGCAGGATCGGCTCTCCCCCCTGGAGTGGACAGTGACTGACTTCTTTTTTTTTCGCCTGTGGGGCACGGATACTGGCGCACCCACGTCCCGCTGTTCCCCCTGGAGCTCCCAGAGAGCGACTTTTACCGAGCTTTGTTATTCCCCGTGGTGGACGACCTCTTGCCTTTAACAGTCAGTGTTGTAGAGCAATATAAGCGCTTTAGTTACATTTGTTTGTGTTTGTTGTGTGTTTAGTTGTTAGTTGTTGGAAGGCTACCAAAACTAAACCAATATCAACATGGCAACATACACTCACCGGCCACTTTATTAGGTACACCTTGCTAGTACCGGGTTGGACCCCCTTTTGCCTTCAGAACTGCCTTAATCCTTCGTGGCATAGATTCAGCAAGGTGCTGGAAACATTTCTCAGAGAGTTTGGTCCATATTGACATGATAGCATCATGCAGTTGCTGCAGATTTGTCGGCTGCACATCCAAGATGCGTATCTCCTGTTCCACCACATCCCAAAGGTGCTCTACTGGATTGAGATCTGGTGACTGTGGAGGTTATTTGAGTAAAGTGAACTCATTGTCATGTTCAAGAAACCAGTCTGAGATGATTCACGCTTTATGACATGGCACGTTATCCTGCTTGAAGTAGCCATCAGTACACTGTGGTCATAAAGGGATGGACATGGTCAGCAATAATACTCAGGTAGGCTGTGGCGTTGACACAATGCTCAATTGGTACTAATGGGCCAAAAGTGTGCCAAGAAAATATCCCTACACCATTACACCACCACCACCAGCCTGAACCGTTGATACAAGGCGGGATGGATCCATGCTTTCATGTTGTTGACGCCAAATTCTGAATCTACCATCCGAATGTCGCAGCAGAAATCAAGACTCATCAGACCAGGCAAAGTTTTTCCACTCTTCTATTGTCCCATTTTGGTGAGCCTGTGGGAATTGTAGCCTCAGTTTCCTGTTCTTAGCTGACAGGAGTGGCACCCGGTGTGGTCTTCTGCTGCTGTAGCCCATCCGCCTCAAGGTTCCACGTGTTGTGCGTTCAGAGATGCTCTTCTGCAAACCTCGGTTGTAACAAGTGGTTATCTGAGTTACTGTTGCCTTTCTATCAGCTCGAACCAGTCTGGCCATTCTCCTCTGACCTCTGGCATCAACAAGGCATTTGCACCCACAGAACTGCCGCTCACTGGATATTTTCTCTTTTTCGGACCATTCTCTGTCAACCCTAGAGATGGTTGTGCGTGAAAATCCCAGTAGATCAGCAGTTTCTGAAACACTCAGACCAGCCCGTCTGGCACCAACAACCATGCCACGTTCAAAGTCACTTAAATCACCTTTCTTCCCCATTCTGATGCTCGGTTTGAACTGCAGCAGATCGTCTTGACCATGTCTACATGCCTAAATGCATTAAGTTGCTGCCATGTGATTGGCTGATTAGAAATTTGTGATAACGAGCAGTTGGACAGGTGTACTAATAAAGTGGCTGGTGAGTGTAAATCACTATCTTGCTCCAGGAGTAATTACTTACAGGTGAAGTGGTATTGGATGACATGTTTTCATAGCTTCTTGGTACATAACAGCTACCGTAGTTGCAACAAAGCGACGCGCTAGAGCACTATTCGTTTGAATGCAAAATACAATTTCACCACTAGATGGGAGTAATTCCTACACACTGTCTCTTTAACAAAAAACACAACGGCAAAAAGAAAAACACAATAACATTAACAAACACAACAACATTAACAGGAACACGACATTAACAAAAACAAAACCACATTAACAGGAACACAACATTAACAAAAACACAACCACATTAACAGAAACACGACATTAACAAAAACACAACCACATTAACAAAAACACGGCATTAACAAAAACACAACCACATTAACAGAAACACGACATTAACAAAAACACAACCACATTAACAGGAACACAACATTAACAAAAGCACAACCACATTAACAAAAACACAACCACATTAACAGAGACACGACATTAACAAAAACACAACCACATTAACAAAAACACGGCATTAACAAAAACACAACCACATTAACAAAAACACGGCATTAACAAAAACACAACCACATTAACAAAAACACAACCACATTAACAAAAACACGGCATTAACAAAAACACAACCACATTAACAGGAACACAACATTAACAAAAGCACAACCACATTAACAAAAACACAACAACATTAACAGGAACACGACATTAACAAAAACACAACCACATTAACAAAAACACAACCACATTAACAAAAACACGGCATTAACAAAAACACAACCACATTAACAGAAACACGACATTAACAAAAACACAACCACATTAACAGGAACACAACATTAACAAAAGCACAACCACATTAACAAAAACACAACCACATTAACAGAGACACGACATTAACAAAAACACAACCACATTAACAAAAACACGGCATTAACAAAAACACAACCACATTAACAAAAACACGGCATTAACAAAAACACAACCACATTAACAAAAACACGGCATTAACAAAAACACAACCACATTAACAGGAACACAACATTAACAAAAGCACAACCACATTAACAAAAACACAACAACATTAACAGGAACACGACATTAACAAAAACACAACCACATTAACAGGAACACAACATTAACAAAAGCACAACCACATTAACAAAAACACAACAACATTAACAAAAACACGACATTAACAAGAACACAACCACATTAACAAAAACACTGTCAGTCAGATTGGCATATTTTTTTTACCTGATGTGACCTTTTGTGATTGAACATGACAGGTAGCAGGTAGGGGCAAGTCAAGATTCTGATCTGGCTGAGGGTGCCTTAAAGATGAAACAATAGTAGCAGACTGCCTCTATACGAATCTATGTGATGTGAAGAACACGTTCCTCACATGTCTGTGGTATGTCAGATATGTGTTGACTGTACGGGTTCATGGTTTGCCAGTGGGGGAATTTGGTCCATAGATGCACCCAGAATAAATACATTTTTGATATTCGTCTCTAGGGATGGGACGACAAAAGATTTATAGTAGATCAGGGTAAACAACCTCACAGTAAGTTAATGGTGGTACATTTTCGTTATAGGGATACTGAAATGACTGAAGCTGTCGTATGTTCGCTATCATGGTAGAAAAGTAAAAGTTACTGCCCAATATAGAAATTAATAAAAATACACGTAGTATCTTGCAATAAAAATAAATTACCCATTTATTTATTTTGTTTATTTATGCAGGGAAACCTACTTTATGATTACCTTATTTAAAATTCTTTGATTGTTTTTCACAAAAAAACTCTCTGTGATGCCATTAACATGTTTCTTAAAACAATGTAAAGTGATCCCAGGATGTTTTGATGGCATGTTTTAAGCATATTTTGATGATTATGCGTATAATATCGTGAATCTCAATTATTTCAGTCAGGATAAACGTGGCAGGACATTTTCATATCGTCCAATTTGTTGCACGAGTGGTGTTTAAACACTGCTGTTACAGTGAGTAACGGAACCCGACAACGCTGCGTGTTCATTGGTGCCCTGCAGCATCTGTTTAGAGACTTCAAGCCAAACAAATTTAGTTGTTTGACTTTGGGGCGAAAAGTTCAACGGATGTTGATTCAACAGATTTGCAAAGTTGGTTAAACTGAGTACGGAGAACCAGATGAACCTGAACCTCTTGGGAGGCCAAGTACTCGGCATCTTTGAGCCCAACGGGAAATTGTTATTTACAACATACACACATACTCCATGAATATATTTAGGAATTAGACTATTGTTTGGAAAAAACAATCAATTTGAAGAAGCAATCTTTGGGCTCCAGCAAATTGTGAGGATTATTTTATATTTTGCATTGGCGTTAACATGTTCAGAAATATTGAGAAGTTTGATTAACCTGCAACAAAAGTTAAGTTTTAAGATGGATTGTAAAATAAATCATTTCAGTCCTTGTTATGATTGGCTGAGCTGCGTTTGAACACGGGGGTATAAAAACAGCTGTGACCGTATTACAATAGTATCACTGCACCAATTTGTCAGCTCATGGTCGAGTAGTTATCAATGATGACTAAAACATACCGTAGCATATATTAATTTGGAATACGTCACGGATTACTTTCTATAGCTTGTTTCTGATTTGTGTTCATCATCCCAGTGGAAGAAACTTAGCTTTTAGGTGACATTTTGTTTCCGTTGTTGTGATGTGAATCTGAATACCAGGGGCCCGTTTCACAAAGCAGGTTCAACAAACTCTGAACCTAACACTGAACTCTGAGTTGACCAACTCTGAGATGGGCAACTCTGAGTTTTCAGTTTCAGAACAGCGGTTTTGAATTAGTTCAGTCAACTCTGAGTATGTAAACTCTGAGTTTATAGTGCCTGCCGACTCTATAAAGCCATCATCAATGGAGCTCCGATACTACGATTCACCATGGCAACGGGGAGAGCGTCATTAGATATTACCGAGTGTTTATGTAGAAAACGAGCTCATCCTGAGAAAGCGGAGCAACGTAACTGCAGCAAAGTAGCGATAGTTAGCGTGGCAGACAATTACTGCCCGATCTAATGTGTATAACTGAATGAAACAGTCTATTGATCTAAAGGTAATAACTCTTTATTTTTGGCCTTGCAGAGCAACACTGTGGTGTAATGGTTAGCAACGCCGACCACGGCGCAGGCGACAGGGGTTCAACTCCTGTAGTTCACAAAGTAGCGCAATGAATAAATTATCATTTTCATTGGGTGATTGGAAGGAAAGGTAATCAAAATTGTCTCCCAACGCAAAGCTGCTAGAAGCACTTTTATTTCCATATCGATTAGGTTGGAAAGGATGGCACATTTTTTTCAGAGTTGGTTCAGATTCCGGAAAAAGGTGGAGACATGTAGGGAGAAACTCACGGTTTGTTGAAGCAAACCTGCTAGCGAGCAGGTTAGGTTCACGGAGTATGTTACCCGGGTAACTGACTCAGATTTATGCTGAACTGGCTTTGTGAAACCGAAAAACCAGAGTTTCCCTCATCTCAGGGTTAACTAACTCAAGGTTTTCACTAAACCTGCTTTGTGAAACGGACCCCAGGATACAAAGAAAACCCTTGTTATTGCAGCTACAGTATTGTTTCTTTATGTTTAATTCAAGTGTCTAATGTCTGATCGGCTAATTTTGTGTTAAACTGATCAAAAGTATTAACGGTGCTTCTATCTCCCCCTCAGGCCTGCTGTTGGATCTGATCCTGGTTGGTATCGTCAAGGCGGTGGTGCGTCGGCGTCGGCCAGCACATAACCGGATGGACATGTTTGCCACCTTTTCCGTGGACCGCTACTCCTTCCCTTCAGGCCACGCAACCCGGGCCGCCATGTGCGGGCGGTTCCTGCTGGCTCACCTCGTGCTCGCCGCTCCGCTGAGGTTCCTGGTCCTGCTGTGGGCCGCCCTGGTGGGACTGAGCAGAGTCCTGCTGGGCCGGCACAATGTGACCGACGTGATGTTTGGCTTCTGGATGGGCTATTGCCAGTACAACCTTGTAGAGATGTTGTGGCTCTCACCTCAAACCCTGCAAGGGCTTCTGGGACAGTTGGCTTAATATTGTTAAGTGAAGGAGGGCGAGACAGAGGTTTGAATCTTGAATGTCAGAGCACCTGCACACATTTGTTGTCTTTTTTAGATTGATATTTAAGAGAAATTGTCTTTTGTTGGGTTGTAAATATTCAAAGTTGTCCCCATCTCAACGACGGTTAGGGCGATCAAATTCAAACTTTGCTGACTTGTCGTTTCACCTCGCTATGTTTTCTTTTCTGGTGCTTTTTTTCGTAGCCTCCTCTTACGAACTAGCACCTGATCATTACACTTTTGAGTTTGATGCCCAGAGACAACTCCTGAACACAGCGAAATGAAAGAAAAGAAAAAAAGAGAAAATAAGGCAAAGGGTACAGAGACCAGCACATAAGATGATGATTGAGAGGGATTGTTTTTTGTGTGACCTCCTGAAGCCAGATTCACTTTAAATGATTTAAAATCAGAGCGTGCTTTTGTTGCTAAGGGAGTGTTGATTTCAAAGTCTGAGCTTTCCACTTGAGGATCTGACTTGAGCTCGATATATTGTTGACATAGCCGCAATATAATAATATATGAATATCCTCATTTAATAAATGCAGACGCAAACAGCAGTAAATAGTAGGAATCGTCAGTCACATCACGATAAGATTTGATTCCGATTTTTTTTTTAAATGCAAAAAAACATGATCGATTAGAGATTTTACTGTATTGATGCAGAATCATTCAACAAAGCATCGCAATGGTTCATAGAATTGATTATTTCTTCCACGTCTAGTCAGTAGTGAACAAAATACTGTCATTAAAAAGGTTATGTACAGTGTCTTGGTGATGACAATCTGGAACTTTTAAGAACTGGATCTACACAAAATTGTTGAAGTGGTGAAACATGTTTTTACATATTTTTTTTTTATAAGCAAGGGCTTTTTGTTTCTGACCACTCTTCCATAACGCGTGGATGTATACATTTATACAAAAGAATCCCTCTCAATCATCACTTATGACCCACTAGAAGTGTGTGCTGGTGTCTGTATCTGTTTTTTTCCCCCTCTCTTTATTATTTTGCTGTGTTCGGGATTCTTCTGGGCATCAGCAAAGAGCATGTTGACTCCATGTGGGGGTGTGGCCCCCCCAGCCAATAATCATTTGTGCTTTAGCAGAAAATTATATTTTTTCTGATTCGTGGCTTTGTTCTCAATGGACCACCACTTTGCGCCCTCTGCACTGTGGAGCTTTTCATTCAGGGTTTTCTTTGGTGTCTTTGTTGCCTCTTTGATTACTGTCCTCTTAAGTCTGACCTGTGACCATCAGTCCTCTTGGCAGGATTGTTGGGGCGCTGTATTCCTTCCATTTTGTTCCACAATGGATTTAATGGTGCTCTGATCATGTGACACACACATTCTGTGACTTCTGAAGGTTTCATTCCAAAACAGGAAAAATGCACATAATGCTGAATACTTTTGCGAGCCACATTATTCTAAGCGTTTCTGTAAACAATCCCCAATGAAATTCAATGTGTAAAAAGTCAAAGTGTACAGCAGAAGCTGCAGTTTACAAACCACTCACAAGCTGCAATTTATCAACCAGTGTAGTTCACAGACGGCGTGCTCACTGTCGTAAGGCCCCTCCTGCTATCACTCTGTGCAGCCGGGGATTATGGGAGGTCCTTGCCCACCTGTCCTCACCTGCCCTCTTTCTTCGGGACACTTTGTGAGACCTTGTTGTGAGACCTCGTCCTGATAGATTTCACATTGCATCCTTAGCAGCATGCCAACAAGGCGTGGCTTTACCTACAGCTCAGGTGAGCGTTGAGTGTAGACATACCTGAAAGCGATGTTCAGACAAGTTCATGCTTCTGCTGCTGCTCTGACTGAGGACGATCAGTTAAGGTCACAGCAGAGGTTGTAAGAGTACAGATGTCCCCAAGTAGAAGTACTGATTCAACTCGAGTGAAAGTGGAAACAGACTCTGAAATGTACACAAAATACACACTAAAAGTATCTCTATGAAGGACATTTCTACTGACTTTTGTTTTTGCAAGGCTAACTCAATGTTGTGTCATATTATTATTAATAATAATAATAATAATAATGACATTTTTTTTTATAATTCTCCTCAATTGCATTAAAGTAACAAGCCTGTCTTGGAAATGTGAGGAGTAGAAAGTACAGGTATTTGTTTTAAACTGTAGGGAGGAAAAGTAAAAAAGATGTCAGAAAAATAAATACTCATGTGAAGTACAGATACCTGAAAATTAGGTACAGCAACAAACTATTTGTACTTTGTTACTTCCCACCTCTAGGGTCATGACCCCACCAAATGTATTTCATTTGGATGTACTGAAACTTCTTTAATGTCTTATTATTAGATGAATAAGTATGACTCATTTTAAAAACCTTTATTGCGTCCGATGAAAAACTGATTTAAAAACGCACATAAATAAATAATAACCTACAGAGCCACTAAGGTGACTTTTGTTTTTCTTGAAATGAGTCTGCTAGAAACCTGCACTGTGAAAAAACTACTAAACACTGAAGTCTTTCAAACACTGTAATAAATCATCAAGTTAGACATTTTAACACACTTGCATATCTCAGCTTAGTGGAAAATGTGAATGTATATAGTTTCACGTCGACTAACTTTATACCACTGTGGGTAGATTACACGTGACGTTAAACTTCTGTCGTGTTTTCTCAATGTAAAATAAATGGCTAAAGATTCATAAGGGCACAGATCTGACACTTTGTCCCCCCACGGCACCTGAACACGCACCGACCTGCTCACTCTGTCAGAAACAAGAAGCCTGTTTGATGATTAAACCACGTCTACCACACTGACTGATTGAGTGACATTAATATTAAACTTAAAGTGACACCAGCAGTCGAAATATTGTAACACGAGGGTTTGACGTTGGCATTGCCATGGAGGCTGTTGACCCCACACGAAAGCCATTTGGGGTCACGGCATGTGGAACGTTGTGGAAACCTGATTTGTGACCTTTACGAGTGTTTGCTGATTATGATGTCATTCAAGCAAACCTTTTCTTATTTGCAAGGTAACATGACATTGCAAGGTTAGCCTGCATGCAGTGGAGGGTGATGTATCCTGTCCTTGTTGAGCTGGGCTGCTCATACCGTTCCAAAAGAGATTTAAAAGAAAAGTGTGCCGTGTTGCAGTGACACAACGGCAAGTTGCACAACTGAGCACACATGTTGGTCCTGCCAGAAATCAGAACGAGTGAACCCTCGAACCTACATTTTTTTTATTTCTCTATTGATTGGGACAACGATGAGATAAGTGGACATATGGTTGCGATTGCTAATGCGATTTCACAGCCGGATCCCTGGGATGCAGGATCCCCATCCCTCTCTCTCTCTCTGCAATTACTACCCAGCAAGTGAGGTAGTAGCTTCCCATCTTTTTATTTAAGTTCATTCCCCTTCTGTCCCAAATCTATCAAATTTCCATTGACCAACTGCTTTGACAAGATATTGCAGAAGCTTAAGAGAGACATGTTTCACATCGATAACAAAAATATGAGTTCGAACATTCCACCTGTTACCTCTTTACTTCACTGCCTTTGCTTATTGGGATCTCAAGCAAAAACTGCTCGTGCACACTGTTCAAACGCGAAGCCTGCGGCAATGTGTGTCACCACACGTTTTTTTTGCCTGCTATATCCTGTAAATTTATGCCTGCAATTAATCTGTGTTGATTTAATGTTCAGTGAAATGTTCTGCTCAATATTGTTCTTGGATGATTTGATTGCAATGATTTTTAAATAAACTGGGAACAAATCTGATGTCCAGATGGGAAGATTATTCATCATTGTTACTCAGTTACTCTCCAGCCGCTTGATTGAACACAAATTGAACTTTAGACGAAATCAATGCAGCTGGATTCAATCTAACTCAGGTCTTTTTTTGGGCAGGGCAGGGTTGGGGGGGGGGGGGTGGATAACAAAACGCATGTCTTCACTCCACTATAAAAGTGTGTGTGCGCTCAGGCATAGGCACGTCACTGGATATTCACAATAAACCCAACCTGCAAGCATCAAGGTAAGAAGATCTACTTGTTACTATATTTTACTGCAGAATTCTGGTATTTTTGCCATGGCCATTGTTGAGAAAGTTGGTAATATTGAGAATTCAGTTGTCTTCCAATTGCATGTTTTCTAAACGATTATATTATCTAATGCAAGTTAGCTTGGGAGCAAGTCAGGACGTGGCGATATCTGATCTAGCCTCATTCTACTCAATATGAAACACTGAGTGGACCATAACCAGACTAGGAATGACGGTCCCTTATCATCGGATAAATATCCACGTTTTTTCACGTTAAAAGTTCTAGGCACAAGAATCTCATAAATTCAGCACACACTAAGACTCTTTAAGATTCATATTAAAGATTCTGTACCTCCTACAATCACTGGAACGTTCTCAAACCACAGTGGGTGAAACACGCTTGGATAATGCAGTTGCATGTGACGACAACGATGAGTTAAAATAAAAAATATATTTGTCCCTTTCCTGTATGCAGCTCCATCATGGTGCACAGCGTGGCAGTGATCGGGGCCGGCCCCTCCGGTCTGACCAGCATGAAGGCCTGTCTGGAAGAGGGCATGGTGCCAACCTGCTTCGAAAGCAGCGACGACATTGGTGGACTTTGGAAGTTCAAGGCAAGACACCGTTCCTTGGGGGGGAAACATATTTAATGGTTATGGAATGTAGCATTATTATCACTATATTTTGATTGTTATTTCTAATATCTGGTTCGGTTGAAGTTGGTAGAACTTGTGCAGGAGGCCTACTGAATGTATGTTCCTAAGGACTTGAACGATGCAATGTGAACATGTCTGGGTATAAATGTCTGTAACACAACGTTGCCAAATCTTACCACCATTTTTCTTTTTTGTTTGAAACCTTTTTTCACCGCAGGAAGTGTCGGAGCCAAACCGGGCCAGCATCTACCGTTCCCTCACCATCAACATCTCCAAAGAGATGATGTGCTACAGTGACCTCCCCATCCCTGCCGATTACCCCAACTACATGCACCACTCCAAAATCCTGAAATACTTCAGGATGTACGCAGAACACTTCAAGCTGCTGCAACACATTCGTCTCCGGGTAATGAGATACAAAAAGAGTAGAGAAGTTGTACGCGGTTCATGAGCTTTTTTCTACAAACTAATGTGTATTTTTGATATACTTGTGTACGTTTAGACCGCTGTGAAGAGCATCAAACAGAGACCGGACTTTTCTCGCACTGGTCAGTGGGAAGTGGTGACGGAGAACAGAGATGGACAGGAGGAGAAGCATGTGTTTGATGCTGTTATCTGCTGCTCTGGTCACTACAGCTACCCCAACCTGCCACTCAAAGACTTCCCAGGTAGGTTTGACCCCCACACTTTTATTAGGGGGGTTTCACTGAGAACCAGGCTCTCTTTATCAGGAAAGCTGAGCTCAGTATTGGTCTCAATATCCCTGCAGCTATGCGTTTAAATAAACCTTTCTAATCGCCACATGGCGTTTTAATGAGCGCTGTTCACAAAATGACAAGAAATTAAAGAATCAAGGCTGTTGTTTCCAGTAATCCACATATAAAAGCAAAAGTTGAATCGCCTCATCTCCCTGGTGAAGTTTGCTAGCTGCAGTAAGTTAGTTCGTTGGACCTACCTTGGGTGCGCTAGCTAGCTAGCTGACTGACATCTTATTTGAAAAAACATTTTATTGAAACAAACTTTTCATCTTTCACCCAAAACCCAACTGACATTTGTTTACAGCATGAAAGTTATCTTAATTCCTCACAAAATGTCAACCCCCCCCAAAAAATGTATTAACCAACTGATCGAGCTAGCTAACGGCGCACCCCGCGGCCCCTCCACCTTCTCAATTCATCAAATCACATGCATTTTCATCACCTCCATTTTTTAAAATTAATTTAGGTAACTACCAACCCTCCCCCCCACACACACACACACACACTCACACACACACACGTTGCACCTACATGAGCTACTGGTGTGTAATAGTTGCAGCTGTGGTACGGTAGCTAGCTGATGTTGTGCTAGCAATGTGACAAGAAACATTAAGATTTACAATTCATTTCGCGGCTGGCTAGTTAGCTAGCTTGCTCACTAATACCACCATGCCACGACATATGAAGCCGTGATTCTGCTATCTTGTAGGAATTGAGACATTTGAAGGAAAATACTTTCATAGCTGGGACTACAAGGGACCCGAGGACATGTATGGGAAGAGAGTCGTGGTCATCGGCATCGGTAACTCAGGAGGCGACATCGCCGTGGAGAGCAGCCGAGTGGCAGAGCAGGTCCGGGATAATCTTCTGATTGCTCTTGTCGCACTTGAATATAATGAACGGGTGTGGGCATCATTATCTTTATATATCATTATCTTTGCTCTTGTTCTGAAGGTGTACATGAGCACCCGTCGCGGTGCCTGGGTCATCCGTCAGGTTTCTGACGACGGCCTGCCTGTGGACATGAAGTACAACACGCGCTTTGTCCACATCCTCTTCCAGCTGTTGCCTATGAACTTCCTAAACTGGTTTGGAGAGAAGAAGCTTAACGCCATGTATGATCACACCATGTATGCCCTCAAACCCAAACACAGGTAGGTGTGCTGGTGAACTCATAACTCTTTGTCTGACTCACATTGTTGCTCAAATTTGCAGGGAATAAAATCTGTAAAAACCTACAGCATAATCTCCTTTTTTTCTTCTCCTTCTTCTGCCTCCTCAGACTCTTCAGTCAGATTCCAGTGATCAACGATGATATGCCTTTAAAGATTCTGTCTGGCTCGGTCATCCTAAAACCGAACGTGAAGGAGATCCGTGGCTCCACCGTCGTGTTTAATGATGGCAGTGCTGTGGAAAACGTTAGAGAACATCCAACTAAACTTTTTTTTCTTTTTGTGGCGATCACAATCGAAGCTTATCTCCGTCTCATCTCTCTTTCTCGTCAGGTGGATACGATCGTGTTCGCCACGGGCTACAACTACGATTTTCCTTACCTTCCGAAAAGCGCCGTGTACAAGAGCGGACACCGTGTGGGTCTGTACAAGCACGTCTTTTCTCCCAACCTGGATCATCCCACTCTGGCCGTCGTGGGTTTCATCCATGCCCTTGGAGCCATCATGCCCCAAGCTGAAATGCAGGCTCGCTGGGTCGCACGCGTCTTCAAGGGTGAGGCTGCGTTTTCAGTTCATCACCTGCCATTAGTCGAGACACTTTCCAAGCAGTCTATTTACTTCTGTCTGTCTTTTGCTCTTCAGGACATAAAAAGCTGCCCTCAAACCAGGCCATGATAACGGCTGTTGAGAACGACACAAAGGACATCAAGTACAAGTAAAAATCCCAATAATTGCTTGTTTAAATGACAAGCATATCATGAGTTAATCAGATTGTTACCTGTTGCAGCTGGGTATAAAGTTAATGTGAGCAGAGCTGTGGGTAGGAAAATGGCCTGAAAGACACTAAGAATGCTCCTTAGAGGGGCTTCACATGAAGGAGGCATAACTTGAAGCAGGAGGAATAACTTGTAGTTGCTGCTATAGCAGGCTATAGCAAGCCTTTTACACCAGGCTTTCATGCTACACAGGTTGTAGAAAATAAGCAAGGCCTGTCACTAGGAATGTTCTTTCTGATGCTGTGACAAGAGTGTGTGGAGGAAACGACCAGTTCTTACATTCCTACTCTTAATTGCACCATGCTTCTCCTTTTTATTATGGTTACATCACTCTCTGGTGTATTGCCGTCACCTACTGGACAGGAGTGGGCAGCAATATTGACAAGGAAAAAAACAAAATTATTCCTGTTAATCTTAAATTATTAATTTGAAGATTGCACACTTTCCATAATGTATTTGTGGGTAGATTCCCCGATGTAATCTTTTTTTTTCCCATCAATTTGTCCTGATATTTATTCCCTTTTTTCACTCTTCATCATGCTTGTGATCTATCAGTACATCTTTGACAGTTTTCATTTCATGTGTGTGCGTAGTCCAGTAGCATGCTTGCCTATTGCACATAGAGTTAAAAAATCGTATAAATGTAATGATGTGGTGAATAATTACCACCACTGCACACAAATACAGAAAACTATCATTGTAAAAAAAAAAATCACATTTTTGACTAATAATTCCACCAGTGCACATTGATAGAGTAAATATTTATTTTAAAATGTGTCAAGGTCATCCTTGACCTTCGGGACCCTCAGAGGGTCATACACCTCGGCGAGAAAATGGGTCGTAACTTGAAGTGGGTCATGCAGGCCTCAGATTGATACTGTTGCAACGAACGGCCACTTTCACATTACTTATATTGATTTGACAATAAAAAGTGTTGATTCTTGCAGGTTTTAAGTTAAAACAAACAAAAAAAGCCTGTTAAGCAAGCCGTTTATACAACTTTCAAATGTGTGATTTTTCCACAGCTACATTGTGTCAAAGCTGACGCCCCTTCAGGTGGACTTTGTTTCCTACATGGACGACATAGCAGGAGAGATTGGGGTTCGGCCAAGTCTGTTCTGGCTCTTCTTCACAGACTACCCCCTGTTTAAGAGGGTTCTGTGGGGACCCGTTTCAGCCTACCAGTACCGCTTGATGGGACCAGGGAAATGGGAGGGAGCCCGCAGAGCCATCTTCACCCAGTTCGACCGCATGTTGCAGCCCCTAAAGACCAGACAGGTCTGAAATGTCTCTTTCACTTTCTTAAAGCCCAACTTCGCCCAACTCTGATCACGTAGTACGACTGTCTGACCATATGGCCAAAACTTCAACGTAACCTTTCCCGTCTGTTTCCAGGTGGAGCCAAACGAGGCCTCCATCGCTGGCCGCCTCTTTAAGCTGAGCCTGACTCTAGTGGCTGGAGGAGCTGCCGTCTACTACGTCCATGTGCACCACCCGACTGCCATCCCCACCCTGCTGTCCAACCTCCGTCCACAAACAGCTTGAACATGCTGCATTTATCAGAAGCACCGTTTCTAGATCTCTTTTTGGGAATCTAGTTCGGTAAATCATTATTATGGGATGATTATAAGGGTCACTGTCTGAGCTGCTCAGTAATGTTATTCCTGTATCATTATATTTGGTTTGTTTAACACTTACATTTACATTTAGGGCATTGAGCAGACACTTTTATCCAAAGCGACTTACAATAAGTAGCTTTATTGGAAGAAAGTGCAACAGTATATCGCTATCAGTACATAAAGGATTTCACAATAACAAGTTTGAAGCACGCCCAATTGCTAAGTTAACCCGTAGCTGGTATACAACAGAGATAAGTGCTAAGATACAAAGTGCAAAATACTAAAGTAATTGCCAGTACGTACAAAAGTAATGAGCACTACGTTTATTTTTTTATTTGATTTTTTGGGGGGAGGGGTAGTAGAGGGAGGAGGCTAAGCAGAGTCCAGGTGAACGCGAACAACAGGGTCTTTAGTCTTTTACGGAAAAACCCTTAAGGCACCTTGGGGGACCAAACGTGTACATTCTGCTTATTTGATAATATTTTATTCTCAATATATCGGTCAGTTTTGGGACCTAAAGGTAAAAAGTGAAAGTTTTTGTCAATAAACACTCTCAAAAAATAACAATGCATCAGTTTTGGAAAATACTGCATATTTTGTGTTTTTCCCATTGAAAAAAGTAGGGGTTCTTATGTCAAAAGGCATTATATAATTATTATTATTTATATTATATACAGTATATATATATATATATATGCCTATATTTTTGGAGTTAAGTTGATTACCGTACATACATTCACGGCTTCACACAGACATCGTAAGCCGAGTTTCATGATTTAGAGGCCAATTGTTTAAAATGCTCTTCTTTGGCGATATTTCGCTGCTCCGGTTTGTGGCTGCATGGCGATGAGACGCTGCGGGGAGGGCTCACTTTTCCTCTACATAAAACTCCCTGAAGTGAGTAGGGATGATTAAATGAGTGAAAGATTTCAGACATGGCCTGAGAGCCAGCATGCACGAAAACAGGAACCTGTAATCGCAGCAGCTCTTTGGATCCAACCATCGTTAGTTCCATGAGTTACACCTGTGACTGACACCCTTGGATTTTTGTCTGGACCGTCAAGGGCCAAGTGGCTCTGCGGCTGACTGAGTAAGAAAGTAAGTTACTGATTGCAACCAGTGGTCAGTCGAGTGACGTCACCAAGGGGAGTTGCTCACGGCGCTGCGCTTTTACTTGATTCATTGGCTTGTGGCTTGGATAGTCTGTTGTTGGAGATAACCGGGCTGTTTACTGTGATTTAATAGCATTAGTCAACACTCAACCACTGGCTGTGCCTGAAACTCCTCACCAACTTGATATTTAGGCCCAATGTCCCCCTAAGGTCCAAGCCCTGAACCCTCAGGGACTTAACTGACATCATGGCTGCGGTTGAATAGTCTTTTTTGCTGAGGAAGGTTCCTAACTGAAGAAGTGACCCACAAGTAAACAAGTAGCAGCCATGATAAGAGCCGTTCGAATTCTCTAAATGCAAAGGAAAGGAGCTCCAATAACTCCTTTCAGAGCTCCTTTAGCATAGGATGCAACGGACCTTCCTTTACGAAAGGAAAGGAGATCACGCCGACCCACAATCCCTTGCAAGAGCAACATTTAAAGTGCTGCACACCTCAGCCGTTCAGGAAAACAAACGATATGCTTATTTGCATGTTTAACAATTACTTTCATGCGGAAATAGTAATTGAAATTGTGTTGATAAATGTGTGTGGACAGTGATAATCATTGGATGTAATTTGTATTTATTTATGTCAATCATGTTAGAAATGTTTGAAAAAAAATCAAGTGTTTTATGTATATTAAATCTTTAATGTTAATGTTTCTGTGTAACTGTAATATTACACACATGCGCTGCCCTCTTTGTTAACCTTTTTTTTTAAATCGTCCAGGCTTCCCCTGGTAACTCTGTGTTTCATGTCGCAATGCTATGAGCTGTGGGTAATTCTGTCAGGCAAAGTAAGCAGCGATGCTGACTTAACAGAAAGTGGGCATAAAGGGCTCAATAAGTCCATGAGTGAGTTTGACTGTGGGACAGCCCTCAGCCCTCAGGCACTTAATAGTAAATGAGCATCAAAGTCTGGGAAGGGGGATATTGGTATTGGTGTGTGGGATTTATTAGTTTGTCCCACACCTCAGTATGAAACAAGACATCTGCGGTCAGCAGCACAGACTCACTTTGATGGGCTCTGACCACACAAACAAGTTTTCTTTCATTTAACTTTCTTTCACAAATCATTCCAGCTTTTCCTGTCAGGGTGAAAGTCCCGCCTTCCCCAATGTTGATAAGTAACTGGTCGTTTCATTTGGTTTTGTTTGTCACAGCTGTCAGCGCACAGTAGAAGGTGAGAGCTGTCTTTTAAACTTCCAAGAAAAAGGGGTTGCCTGTTGTAATGATTAATGTTTATGTCTGTGCTAGCAGCGTATATGATGGCTCATGACTCGCACTATACTCAGTCTGTACATGTAGACAGGACTTCCACCCTTTCAGCAGCTTTAACCTGCAGAACGTGATGTATGACCTACTTGACAGTGCTGTGCTTCAATGAGTGTAGAAGTAAAGCTACAAGAGAAATATTTTATTTAAAATGCCCATTTCTAGTCTATTTAAAGTATTTAACATGCCGTTATTATTCTGAACCTCCAGTTAGTTAAAATGTGCAATACAGTGACTGCACTGTTAAGTAGGAGTACCTGTGATCAGGGCCGGAGTGGGACTCATTTTCAGCCCTGGAGTTTCATACCTCAGACCGGCCCACTTTAGATCACGACCTATTATATTAAAATAATGTAATTATAACTTTACATGTTAAGCATACAATAGCGCACTGTTCTCTAAAGCCTTGTAATTCCGTGTATTTTCACACAGCCTTGTGGGCACAAGTGCCCATAGTTCGGCCGTGTTCAGCTGTCTGTTTCCCGGCTGGTTTGCGTGCGGCGCGTCTTGGCGTTTCGCGTTCGACGGAGAGTCCGCCTGTGTGGACTCTTGTGGACCTGGGCGGGCCGGTGTTTGACCGATGTCCGCGGGCTTTTCAGCCAGCTCTGAGGGTGATAGTCCCGACAGTTCGGCTGGGTTCTTGTGTCTATTTACCTGCGGGAATCCCCGCAACGCGTCCGAGTGTTTTACGTGTGTACGGACGGAGCAGAATTCCGGCTTCGCTGTGCGTAATTGTGGCGTGGCGCGGACCTGGACCGGCCGGTGCTTAAGTGAGCTGCACGGGCTTTTCACACAGCCTTGGGGGCACAAGTGCCCATAGTTCGGCCGTGTTCAGCTGTCTGTTTCCCGGCTGGTTTGCGTGCGGCGCGTCTTGGCGTTTCGCGTTCGACGGAGAGTCCGCCTGTGTGGAACACCGGCACAAAAATAAATAAAAATAATAATTGAACACCGGCCCTCGCGGCCCAAAAGTCAGACCGGCCCACCGGGAATTGTCCCGGTCCTCCCGATTAGCCACTCCGGGCCTGCCTGTGATTGTTTTCCAAGCGGAAAATGTAAGTAAAATATGACGTATGGCTACACTGCAGGGAAGATTTTCATAGGCTCATAAAGTTTTATGACATTGACATAAATTATTATTGTTTTATTGAATCAAGTATAATTGTGTCAAAACTATTTGTGAGTGGTAATCTAGCCAAATTGAATCATGTTAATGTTGTTTCAGCAAACAAATAATCATATTTTGTTACCAAACTCATTCATGTCTTGTTTGTGTCAATTTCTAAAATCTTTCATTAGTTCCTTTTCAGCCAAGCTATCAGCAGCTGGTCCAACACTTTGGTTCAGACTGAAATATATCTGTAAAAACCTACTAGACGTCTTCTACAAATGCTCATGTCCCCCACAGGATGAACCTTCAGTGACTTTAGGGATATATTTAGTGCAACGTGAGACTGATATTTGGGTGGATTGCTTTAAAATTTGCATGAGATACTCAAGGTCCAGAGAGATTAATTTCCTTCAACTTGTGTTTGACCTTCACCACCAGGCCTTTTTTTTCTCCACATATTCAGGAAAATAGCTCTACATAGTTTGAGGTGTCATTCGTTGTTCTCAGAAGATATATCCTTGTACCTTTGGTGATCCCCTGACTTTTCATCTGACACCACCCTGAGGTTTGAATCGATTGAATGGAATGTGACATTTTTGCTCAATATTCAATGTCCCCAGAGGATCTATTCTTATGAATTTACTGATGCTCTGACTCTTCACCTGGCATCTTAATCGGGTTGAAATAATATTTGCTCAATCATTTTGCTAATGGCAACATATCTGCAAAACTATTGGACATTCAGTCAGCCGAAGCTGTACTTTGTGTACTAAGCAAACATTAGCACGCTAACAGGCTAAAGTAAGATGGTGTAGAAGAAAATGTGTTACCTCATAGTTTTATTTTCATTGCATCCTTATATTCTTCTCTTGTACTGATCAAGAGTCCTGCTTTATCCTTTTTGATTATGGTTAACTTTTGTTATCCTGATTAGAAGAAGTAATTCTTTGATCTTGAGAGAAAAGACCTTTTGGTTTTCCCCCTTCCCGACCAACTGACATATTCAATGAGCACCATAGAAATCTGATTAGTTCGGTGCATCGAAAAAACTACGAAAGGGGAACTTTTGCTGGTCTCGTCGACCAGTCAGCCATGTGGAGTGGGGGAGACAGATTTAACGCGATGAGAAATATCGTTGAGTTTAATCTCGTCACACCCCTACTAACAACTGAACTAAGGTTACACACTTAACTCAACAATACATCACATAGAAAATCACTTGGAAACATTTGTCATCACATTCAGTTCTGTCCTTAGCTATGCCCAGATTGTAACCAGTCCTTGAAGAAGGGTTGCTTGTTCCTCTGAAGAAAGGTTGCTGTCTTCAGGTTCCTGTGAGGAAAGTTGCTGTCCTTGAAGTTGTGGATGGAGGAATTTCTCGTGAAGTCTTGTCTTTGTGGCAGAGGCAGGCTCTAACAGCCAGCTTGTCGGCTGTTTTGAGGGCGCTGCTTGGGGACTTGAGACCTGTGGTCCAAATCCCAGGAGAAAGAGGAGACCTGTGGTCAGGTCGACATCTCGGTAGAAAGAGAAGAGACCTCTGGTCATTTTTTTTGAAGGAGGAAGAGGAGACCTCTGTTCAGATCGCAGCAGGAAGAGAGAGATTCCATCTTGGTCTGCTTGGTAGGAAGCCAACTTCCACTGCAGTTGACCAATCAGAATTCAGAGTTCAGAGTTCACAGGTACGTGTCACTTTCAGTGACACAGGCCTGCAGGCAGATGGGGGAGGGGGATGGCTGTGTTTTTCTACACAGAGGACACTACAATCTGAATGTTCAGAAACAATTCAATCTGCATCTATGAATTGTTATATAGACACAAACCCTGAGGTCCCAACAGCGGAATACTCTCGCAACAAAAAGGCAGTCTAAAATGGGCTATTGATTGATCAAGGCCCGATTAATGGCCCTGTGGTGACATTGTGTTGACAAACCATCTGCCCCGAGAGCAGTCATACCTTCAACTTCTCAGGAAGTCTCTTTCTCTTGGAAGCAGACGTGTATTAAGTCAATGCAAATCCACTCATCACACCTTTCTCTGTTTTCTGTAAACTCTGTACAAAACTCTGACTAGCCTCACTCTTGTGAGAGAGGATTTAATGCAACGCTGTGAACCAGCCACAGAATTGGAGCTGAAGAGTTTTTCTTCCACAATGGTAAAGCGTGGAAATATTTCCTGCTAAACGTTAGTTATGTTAGCCTTGTCACGGTCAGTGCTGGTATGCTGAAATGATTAACCTAAACTGTATAATAACAACGGGTTATGGTGGCACTCAATTGTGTAGAGAGAGCTCAGTTAACCGTACCGTAAACCGTATTCGTGTGCAGAAGGGAGCATGCTAGCCATGGTCGAGAGGCGCGCTTGCAAACATTAATTGTGTCCTCCTCTGAGCTTTAACTTTAGCTAGCTTAGTGGTGCTAGGTCAGCTAGCAGCATCGAGTCTAGTTTGCCAGTCTCACTGTGTTGTGTATGTGGACCTGCACCTGCACATTGGGAAACCAGACTGAATCCAGGACAGTACGTCAACATCGCAGACAGAGACACAAACAACCCTACACAACACACAATAAATCAGAACGGAGTGATAGCATCAGACGCAACGTAAAATAAGCTACGGTTAGCATATAGCTCCGAGCCTGATATTACCAATTTACTACAACAGAAATGCAGCAAACTGAAATGATGTATTGTGGGCTTTGAGGCATCTTAGCTTGAAATTTCTCTGCAGCGTTTAGCATGCGACATACCACAGCAGTTATCACAAGTTCTGCTGTGGATTACCCATGATTCAGCACTTTTAACACTGTGCCGCAATGCGACAATGACAACAGCAGATGGCGCTATCCCCATTTATGCAGGAATTTTAACAGAAGCTATTTACAACCCGTTACATACGGTTGGCAGGTGTCGTTTGATAGAAAGAAAATAGTTCACACATTGACAATGCGCAAATTAAGTAGGCTGCACACCCCAGAAGTTGGAAATTGGAAAACTTTTGATGTGTGAGCCATGCGAGCAATTCTCATTGGACTGAACAGGCGCCATCTTGGACTCCAGCTCGAAGCCTCACAGAGTCTTGACACTTGTTTCCTCAGGGCTCTGCAATGGTTCGACGTGTGGCAGTGGTCGGAGCGGGCAACGCTGGTCTAGTTTGTATCAAGGCCTGTCTTGATGAGGGCCTGGAGCCAGTCTGCTTTGAAAGCAGCGACGACATTGGCGGCCTGTGGAAATATAAGGTAAGCAAGGCATACTGTTTAAAAACAAAAGTATCCCATATATTAATCTTGTTGCCAGCCAAGGTTGCGTCTTACAATGCTGTGCAGCCAAAGACCTTTCCACGACATCAAGAACGAGTTTTGCCTTTGTGATGAATGAATAATGGCGCAGCTTGTTTGATTTAACAACACCGTTGATTAAACAGTGAAATGTCCTCATTACGATGTTTTTATCAGCTCTGTTTTTTGTTTTCCTTTGCATCCGCAGGAATCGCCTGAGCCAGAGCGATCCGGCATCTATCGCTCCTTGGTGGTCAACACCTCCAAAGAGATGATGTGTTTCAGCGACTTCCCGATGCCCGCCGACTATCCGAACTACATGCACAACTCCCAGCTGCTGCAGTACTTGAGGCTCTATGCTGACCACTTCGACCTGCTCAGATGCATTCAGTTCCAGGTTGTTAACCAGGAGCTGTGTTTTCACATTTGGCTTTACATCATGCCAAGTCAAAGTTCATTAATGTCACGAGTGTATGTTTGTGTTTGCTTCAGACCAAAGTAAGGAGTGTTACACAACCGGCGGATTTCCTACGGTCCGGTCAATGGGACGTGGTGATCGTCGACAAGGACGGCAAGGAGGAGAGACACGTCTTTGATGCGGTCCTCGTGTGCACGGGCCACTACACCAATCCTTCTTTACCTCTGTCGGACTTTCCAGGTCGGTAAACGGAAAACCTTTTTCAAACATTTGATTGGGAGACCTGCTTACTTTACATCTGCCCGTTCTTGCGAGGAACACTTGCAAATCTTTTGAAGTGCTATGCCATCTGTTCCCCTCCAGGACACGAGATGTTTTCTGGCAGGGTTCTTCACAGCTGGGAATATAGAAACGCAGATGCCTTCCGAGAAAAGAGGGTTGTGGTGGTTGGCATCGGCAACTCTGGCGGAGACATAGCAGTGGAGATCAGTAGATCCGCAAAGAAGGTGAGACGGACGAGGAAATTTCAACAATCCATGAATATAATATGATCAAATTTAGATGATTATTATAATGATTGGAGTACTGTGGGTGGAGTGGTGTAACGGTTAGCATTGTCAGAGCAAGAGCCCCCCCCCCCAGAGAGGAGCAGACAGAAGTATTTGATATGTCATATATGTGGCTCAAATGTCTACTGCAGATATAAAAGCCAATGGACAAAATAAAATCAAAGAAATTCCGCAAAATGATTTGCCGACATCGAACAAAAGCAACTTGTGGGTCATGACCCGGCCTTTGGAATTGACTGCACTACTCTGCTTCTTCACTTTTCACTCCATCTGACAGACATTTCTCAGCACGCGCCAGGGCTCCTGGGTGCTCGGCAGGATGTCCACTAATGGTCTTCCATTGGACATGAGAGCTGTCACCAGATTCAACAACGTCCTCATAAAGCTTCTCCCCAAGAATCTGATCAACTGGGCAGCAGAGAGAGCACTGAACCACAAGTGTGACCACAGACTCTATGGTTTGAAGCCCAGACACAGGTGACCCCTTTTTTTTAACCTTTTGTCCCTCTTTGCCACTTGATCCCAGTGCAGTCTGGTGAATACAATGGTGTCATTTTAAATAACAGGCCTCATGCAGCAACAGTATCTTAAATTCATTTTATGAATCCAGATGCACCATATGTTCTTAACCATCCAAATATATTCCATGAGAGATCCTTGAGCATGCAGCCATAACTTGCCACCCAAAATATTATGCAGTTTGTTGCAGCAGAATGCGGGATTAGCAGTAGACAGACAACGATGTGCACACTCACTCACTCACACATGCACGCACACACCACCAAATCACATGATCTTCCTTTCCAATTTCTCTTGATAAGAGTGACCGATGGTATTATTTTCTTGAACATTTTCTGTCTATAAGATCAAAATCGTGGAAACAGAAATAAGAGGAAATTTGTTCAAATGTTTCTCTCCCAGAGTTTTGGACCAGAAGCCCTTGATCAACGATGACCTCCCTGATCGTATCCTTCAGGGAGCGGTGGTGATGAAGCCCAACCTAAAAAGCTTCGAGACCTCTGGAGCTGTATTCGAAGATGGGACCGTGGAGGAGAACATTGACGCCGTGGTCTTCTGTACGGGTTATGATGGAACCTTCCCCTTCCTGCCTCCAGCTCTGTCAGGAGGGCCTCACAAAATCCCCACCTTGTATAAGTGAGTACACAGTGGATGGAGTTTTTGTATAGCTAGGGCAGATTTGTTTCATTTTACTTTGTAACGAAAATGCTGATTGACTGAGGTTGTGAAATTATTCCTGTGTTATCATAATCTAATTTAATTTAAAAGAATCACCTTACAGGCCTTTTTTGATATTTCAGAAAAGTGTTTCCTCCGTCTCTATCACAACCCACGCTGGCCATCATGGGTCTTTTCCAGACAAAAGGACCAATCATGCCCTTTGTGGAAATGCAGGCGCGTTGGGCTGTTAGGGTCTTTGCAGGTAAACGATTGTTGAGCTTTAAAATGTACAAAACACTCTGACTGAGAGGCAACATGTGTCAGTTTGGCGTGTTTTACATTCCAAGGTTTGAGCCGCCTTCCGCCTAAGGAGAAAATGCTGAAAGTCATTGAGTATGAGAGCGAGAGGAACATGAAAAGGTAGAGATCATCGTCACACTGATGTCCTTTTGATGATTTTGGTTCAAATATGTTGTTTTTAAAAAAAATGACATTTGTTCTCCTCAGCAATCCGTGCCCAAAAAAGGCGGCGCTCCAGGTAGATTTCATCCCTTACATGGACTTCATGGCTCAGGAGGTCAGTTCAGCTCTGTTTTTCTATATAAAATTGTTATCATTGTTATTATATGTGTAATGCCGTGTTCACACTGAATGCAAAGCAAATTTGTTTGACCTATGGTCACCAAAAATGTTTCATCAATCATGGTGGAAAAAAACACTATTGCTGCTTTGTACAAGCTGTGGAAATCCCAGATACTACTAAGAGATGTATGAACTAGAGGTGGGTAAAAAAATTGATACGGCAATATATCGCAATACTTTGCCGCCCAATACAATATCAATTTTTCAACTCCAAAGATCGATTTGAAAAAAAAAATGACGCATTTTAGTCGTTTAGACGCATTGTGAATGCAGTACTCTATCCTTTCTCATTTTATTTTCAATATTATACCAGTGAATTTCATGGGAATTAATAAAATAGAGACGGTGCTTTGAATGAAATGGTTTTGACTCCATTTGTCCTCTGATCAGTATCATCTAATGTACATATATAGGTACTTGTGTTTTAATTTTTATTTATATCGCAATATCGTGATACGTATCGTATCGTGACCAAAGTATCATGATACGTATCGTATCGTGACCAAAGTATCATGATACGTATCGTGAGGTTCTTGCCAATACTCACACCTAGTATGAACCCAAAATAAACAATTTTGCTGTGACGTAATTGCAATAAATGGATAAAAATGGATGCAGAATTGACAACACGAGGATGCAGATTTGTTAAAAGTCAGAAGTCATGCTTTGTTAGGTCTATCCACAATACAAGAAGCAAACTTTTAAAAGGTTTTTTTTCTGAATGGAGTCTGGATTGATGGTGCTAGGCTATAATAACACTGTAGCTGCTCCATAAACATCTAAAATAACGTCATGTAGACGTAAACAAGGCAGCCTATCGTAGAGCTCTGGGTGACCACAGGCGGATACATTAAATATGACACACTTCCAATTGCAGGTCGGGGCTCGCCCTAGCCTCCTGAGACTGCTGCTGAGGGATCCCGCGCTCTGGGTCAGGGTCTTCTTCGGTCCCTGCACTCCTTACCAGTATCGTCTCATGGGGCCCGGACGCTGGGCCGGAGCCCGCCAGGCTATCCTCACTCAGTGGAGCCGGGTGGCTCAGCCGTTCAGAACGAGAACGGTACCAGAACCGGACAGCGGGCCGTCGGCCTTCATGTCTCCCTACCTGCTCGCATTGGCAGCCACCGTGACGACCGCCGTCCTTCTGTCAACTCACGAGTTGACTCCGGTGCTGCAGGGTGCAGCTCAGCTTCTGGGCAGGTGCAAGATTATCCTCACGGACTCTTTGGTTCACTGTTCAACCAAATTAATGTGAAGATCGTATATGTTGCAATGTTATGCGAAATGTAAGAAAAAGACAGTCGATCCACTTTTTTAAAGGAGTCATCACCTGGTTTTATACGTATCCAGCCCCCCTTGGATCGCTTTGGATCAATTCGTAAAACTTATTAGAAAAAAAAAAAAAAATTTTAATCAAACATTGAGCTTGTTCTGACCCTTTTTCGTACCGCGATTTTATCACGCGAGATTACGCGCGAGGTTTTGACTGGTCCGGATGTGCATTGTATAATATGTAATGAGGCGCGCGTTGATTCGCCGCAGGAAGGACAGAGCCGGGGGGGCTTGCCTGCATGCAGACTCCAAAACATAATGGCGGCGCTTCGGCGATTTCAGGTAGCGGACGGGGCGGGGTTGGGTGGTGAAAGAGGGGTGGGCTTATGCAAGTAGCCGCCACGGTGACGTCACCGAAGGCGCAGAATCAAAATCTCGTGCTTTAGGAATGCACACCCTTGTGTGCTATTCCTGTTCGGAAAAAGAGCAGAAGCGAAAAAACGGCGCCACTTTCAAACTCCAGCCTTTCAGGCAAGTTTCAACTGAGGTCAAACACAGATATGCATGTTTTAACAAGAGAAATTGCGATTTCCAGGTGATGACTCCTTTAATATCCCAAATCATCTGGGATGCAGGGAAAGAGTCCACGGGGGTGAGACATTCAGACGGCGTGTCGTGTGTCTTTATTTTGGGTTTGGCATGTAGATAAAGAGACAGCCTCCCACTTTTGATGCGGTTCACAAACGCAGTTTATATAAGCAATCACAGGATGTTATAAAATTGTAAAAGATCTGTGCACTGTTGTGACAGGTGTGTCACTTCCACAGATCAGAAACTGGCACACTGCCGTCATGTATACGGCACGGTTGAAAATGATGATACCGGGAGCCTTAAAGTGACCCCGATACTTTAAGGCTACTCAAAAATGACATGAGAGGGCGGAGCTAGAAGTTAACGCTGAATGAGATATATTTAGGTGACGGAAAATGTTACAATTAACTTTCATGAACTGGAAACGCACTGTGAAAGCTGTTAGAAAGAATGCAAGAATTTTATTTTATTTTATGTTATTGGTATGCGGGCAAAATATATATTTTTTGACTTTGAGGCATGTAAAAACGTTCTAGTAGACTCTTAAAGTATAAACCTGAAAATTATTTTTAATATGTCCCTTTTAAAACGTTCAACTTTTGCTGCAGTACCACGGCTTCCCACTAGATGACTGTGTAATGAGGTAATGAAATTATGAAATGTTTTAAATAAAAAAACGATTTCTAAATAGCATCAATCCCTTAAGTCTTTGTTTATTGTTAAATGTGTCACATCCATCTTAATATTTCATGAGACTTTGGGGTTCTATATATTTTTTTAATGAGTTATGATAGAATTATTGGCTGTTTGAAATCACTTTTAGCAAGTTTATATTCATGTCCTGTGCCGCAAAACTATTATGTGATACGTCACAGTCATAGAAATGATTGCAAGATGAATATAGTTTATTGGTTATAAAAAATCTAATAGATAAAGGGGGAAGCACAAAAAGTTAGTTGTGAGTTAGTGAGTTGTGATTTATAAAACATGGATCTGTGTTGGAACTGATTTAGGCTAATAATGTTTTTAGATTAATCCTGGTCTTTTTAGCTTTTATAAATGAAATGCTGTTTAATGCCACATTTTTAGGAGATATTTAGAGTTACTTTTATATCCCTTTTGAAAATGACGTCACATTATATTGCATTTATTTTAGTAATGGTAAAATTCTTTGTCGACCAATAATTTAGTTTCCCAGGAAGGAACGTTTGTGCTACATGTATGTTTGCGTAGGAATATATCGGTTCTTTTAATTCCTCACTTATCAGGATGAATTTTATTAATGGGCCAACAATGAAAATAATAATACGTTTATTATTAATAATAAACTCATGAATAAGAGTTGTGCTTCTCCCCCCCCAGGAAGAAACTCAACAGGGCCTTCTGTCTCCTGCAGGACAGGGTCATGCAGGACAGGGTCATGCAGGACAGGACCATGCAGGACAGGGTCATCAGACCACCTAAATTAAACAGATCTCCTGATGACTTTTAACTCCTGCTGATGAAGACAGGTTCTAGACAAGAAGAGTGAAAAGATAAAACCTTATATAATACCTTTTGATATCTATATGAATATCGTCCTTAACTTCCTACATTTGGGTTCTGAGAAGGGACAGCAGGTCAATCATCAACCTGCCATGTTTGCGTGTTAAAACCTGACTGCAAAAACATTGAAGAGGGGAGTCTCAGTCCGTTGTTCCCCTCTCGCTGTGAAGAAGAGGTAAGGCTGATGTGTTGGTGTTGCAGTTGGTTTAACTACTGTGCATATTGTAATGGTATTCATGTATTGCTCAAACCTTATGAAAATGGAACTGATAATTAACGGAAACTCATGATCACAATATGGCCAGCGTTGCCTCAAGAGACACATGATGCTTGTGACATGAATGCCCCTGACTATAAAGGCTTTTCTGTTTTCAACACAGGATGTGCGACTAAATATAAGTGTTCATGCCTCGTTATGTTGCTTTACACTTCTGTGTAACTTTGTTACAGAACCTCATGATTACTTTGACTTCTGTATAAGTGACCAGTGCTTTCTGTGTGCTTCATCAGGCGCCTATGGCTTTGGACTCTGATTTCTGCAGAAAGCTTAATAAATAACCATGCCATGGTCACCTGGAGGGGGGATATAGACTATATAGACATAGACTGTACCAATACTATTATCCTTGATTAACTCAAGCAACTTATTCACATGCTAATTCAAACACAACTGGGTGTGACGGACACAACAGGAATGTGCTTCGCATCACAATGGAAAAGCCACTCATGTTGTCTCCTGAGACTGTCATACATGTCAGCTGTGGGATGGATCCAATCAGCACCCAGATATAAGGCCCATTGTTCCGCCTCTGCTTCCTACTCTCAGGCTGTTGGTGTCCCAGTGGCTGAGATCGCTGTTTGCCCTGACTGGAGCATGTGTTTAGATGGTGCATGAGGGGTGAGTTGGCTGAGTTTCAAAATATATGTTAACATGCAGTGAGCCTTGTTAATTTCAGTTCCCCTTTTTTCAGGTTCACCTGCACCATTACGCTGCTGTTTTGCTCACTTTCCGCATTGAGTTTACTTCTTGAAACAAAAATCTAAAACTCAACTCCGCCTTCACTGGTTCATCTTTCCCAGAATGAGGGAATAAATTACTTCCATAAGTTTTTTTATTTCCTCATTCTGAGAAATAATTTTTAATACTTTACCTTACCCATTTAGTTGCATTTTTTTTCCATAGTTTTGTGTTGAAGACCAATTGGGTTACGTTACTTTACTTTCTTTACTTTGTTGGTCATTAACTTTTTCTGTTATTTGCTTACTACTTGTGTTTTCTGACCATTTTCCTATCTTTATAACAGTGTCATTGTTGGGAGGCTAAGCACTCGTGGTGTGGTCCTGTCACTTTGTGTGTAAATGAACCCACGGGTACAATATTGACTGCACCATTTGCTGTGAGAATTGCTGTGCTGCACTGAAGGTGAGTCGTGGTGGCACCCCTGGACACTTCCTCTGTGTAGTCTGCCGCTCCACATATGGAGTCTGCTTAGTTTTCCTTTTCGTTGTGGTTGGGTTGAATTTTGTTACCAATTCACTGCATTTTAACATTTCATATTGAGGCCTTTTTAAAAATATTTGTAATAAAGTACATTTGACCATTTCATTTTTAGTAGTTTTTGTTATTGCCAATTAACCCCCCCCCCCCCCCCCCCCCTCAATAGTTCCAACCCCTGACTGTTTTGTATTGATTTATTGTTTAAAATAAAACCTTTTTAATGTACTTTAATTATCGCATCTCTGCAGTAATGTACCTGTATCCTGTTATTTCTCACACAATCCGTGCGCTTTCAAAGATTTCTTGGGGTTGAAGTCCCCCTGAATTTCCCCCTTAGGTTCCCCCCTCGCCACACATGGATCAGAAGGTGGCTGTGATCGGAGCAGGTATTTCTGGTCTGACCAGCATCAAGGCCTGTTTGGATGAAGGTCTGCAGCCCACCTGCTTTGAGAGCAGCCATGACATCGGAGGTCTATGGAGATTTAAGGTGAGCTTATTATAACATTATAAGCTCAGATCTTTAACATCTTCTGTGCACTGCAATCAGATTTTTAGTGTAGGAATATACGTGTAAATTAAATAAAACCTCTGTGGATCTCAAGTACTTGGAGGCAACTTAATCATGTTTAAAAAAAAAAAAAAAAAGAATACCAGAGCTTTCATTCAGTTCAACAGAGAGGCTATAAAGCACAAGGTTGTGGAATTTGACACTTTAAAAAATCTCCATCTCCATGTTGTCGTCCTGCAGGAGAAGCCGGAGCCTGGACGCGCCAACATCTACCAGTCGGTGGTCATCAACAGCTCCAAGGAGATGATGTCTCTCAGCGACTTCCCCCCTCCAGCCGAGCTCCCCAACATGATGCACCACTCTGAGGTGCTGCTCTACATGCGCCTCTACGCCGAGGCCTTCAAACTGCTGCCGCACATCCACTTTAAGGTCAGTGACCTTTAGGATTGGTTGTCAAGGCTATTATAAGCTCAGGAGTTTTTGTGGAATAAAGCATTTAGGCCCCCAACAGGTCACCAAACGCAATGATCCTCTGACTCATGGTGATGGAAAATATCGATTCTGATTTTGGCAAATCTACTGATAAATTTAATTGAATTAAAAAATGTTTTAACCCTTTTTCAAATCACATCCCCGTCTGTATTGTCCTCCATTTAAACAATTGCTAAGTGCACAGAGGTGTCTAAGACATTCTCTTAAGTAAAAGTACAGATACTTAAAAAAAAAAAAAAAACTCTGGTAAAAATACTGAACTTCTTTACTCAAGTAAAGTACAGGTTCTGAAATGTTCAGGTTCTCGAAGTATAAAGTATCCCGATGAAGGACGTTTTTACTAGCTGGGGGTAAAAAAAATCTAGAATTCTCCTCAAATGCATTTTAACCAAAGTAATAAGCCTATTTTGAACATGTGAAGTGTAGATTACAGATTACAGTAGATTAATACTCGAGTGCAAATTCTACTTAATTACAGTAACAGGGTATTTGGTTGCTTCCCACCTCTGGGCTGTAATGCATTTAAAAGCTCCCTGTGGTTTATGTATGAATACAAAGTGCATGCTTTGTTTGTATATAGCTTGTAAGTGCAAAACATGGTTGGGGCTTAAAGCTAATGAACCTATCAAATCAATGTTTGTTTGTGTCTCAGACTTCAGTGGTCAGCGTGAGGAAGACTCTGGGTTTTGCAGCGACCGGCCAGTGGGAGGTGGAGACCGAGAGGGCGGAGGGTCTGAGGGAGACTCGTGTGTTCGATGCCGTGATCGTTTGTACCGGACACTTCACTCAACCTCACCTGCCACTGGGAGACTTCCCAGGTAACAGGAAGTAGCGTGTGTACGAGAGATACTCCACAGGTGTCACACACACGCCGCTCTTTAAATGTGGTACAACTACAATGTGTTTTTGTTTTTCTTATTCCATCTCAGGAATTGAGAGTTTCAAAGGCAAATATTTCCACAGCTGGGATTATCGTAATGCTGAGGGTCTGCAGGGGAAGAGGGTTTTGGTGATTGGGATCGGAAACTCCGGAGGTGACATCGCTGTAGATGTCAGCAGAGTTGCTGAGAAGGTACGATACCAAACTATTTCTGTTATTTTTGTGTCATTTTATATTAAATAACTGGTCGTGTGCCAAAATCACTTCCAGGTGTACCTCAGCACCAGGAGCGGAGCGTGGGTAGCCAGCCGCGTGGGCCAGAGGGGGATCCCGGCTGACCTCATCGGGACTTCTCGGATGGATATGATGTTACGGAGGCTCTTCCCCACGTGGATCAATGGCGTGGTGGAGAAGAATCTGGAACAAGCATTTGACCACAGACTATATGGCCTAAAACCAAAACATGGGTAACAATGGCTGGTTATTTTTACAAGCAGTCGTATCTTATCTGGCAGTGCCTCAGGCTTCAGTTATGATTACGCTGCGTAATATTGAAGTATTGTTGGAGCAGATGACGTGATTTACCAGCCGGGTCGAAGGTTAAAGCTTATTCTGCAGGTGGTGAGCTGAGAAGTGTTCAAATACAGTCTGAACCAGGAGGCATACTCCGGTTCTGAAAAGGGCGGCCAATGCTGAAGTACCTTAAACTTGCATTGTCTCTGCTGGCCATCAGGGTGCGATGACTCTAGCAATAAAGCAGTCGGTTTGCATGGAAGTCGATGAAAAAATGACCTTACTTCTCACTTGATTTATTACCTCAGTAAACATTGTAAACATGAGTTAATGGTCTCACTCACAGTTTCAAGTCTTCTTCAATCCAGCATGTTAATTAAGTAATTTATGGTCCATTTAGAGTCAAACGGACCATAAAGCAGGGTAGGCTTTAGGGCGGGGCTACCTTGTGATTTGAGAGGTCGCTACCATCGCTATCAATGCAGTTGGCTACTAAGATGCCTTTAACACCTGGCTTTAAAGTTCACCTTGAATTATGAAAGTTCACCCTGAATTACTAACTTTGTTAGCAGCTTCACACCAGAATCCAGATGGATCCAGATCCAGTAAGGTTGCAGTAAGGTTTACCGCACTGCTGCTTGTGATCGTCAGATCCACCCGTCGCTCCTCCGCAGTCCAAATATGGTCACTGCCTTCATTGCAAAAAAATATTTGTGTCCTGTTTTCTATACGTTTTATAATTTTTGTTGTATTTTGTTTATTTTGTGAACCAGTTAAACATTCAACCTGATGATGGTGCTCAAACATGGGTTGTGGGGAAAGTTTTATAGTGCAGGTTTAAATTGAAAATAAGGCCAGGACGTAGCCTAAATTGTAACTTTTTTTCTGTTCTGATTTTGAATAATCGTAGTCACTCACTTTTTTTACTTCCTGAGTTTACACAGCGTTTGTTTTGTGCATCTGAGAGACAACCCTGCTGCTGTGTTGTCAGTTTTTTTGCACAGATCCCTGTTGTGAATGATGACCTGCCGGCTCGGATCGTCGCAGGACGCGTTCAGGTGAAACCAAACGTGAAGGAGTTCAGTGGGTCCAGTGCGTTTTTCGTTGATGGGAGTGTCATAGACGAGGTTGGTATTGGTCGAATAATATAAACCTTTTTGGTTTCTGCAGATGCAATTTCCTTGGGGAATTATGGCTCAAAGTCTGGTGATTTAAAAATGAAATAATTTAAAAGTCATCACTTTAGGTTTTGTGTGTGTCACACAGGTGGATGTAGTGGTGTTTGCCACGGGGTACAACTACAGCTTCCCCTTCCTGCCCTCAGATCTGCAGGCTAAATGTGGCTACAGGCTGCGTCTCTACAAGCACGTCTTCCCTCCTGCACTGACCCCGCCCACTCTGGCGGTGGTGGGCTTCATCCACGGCCTCGGAGCGATCAACCCTCTGGCCGAGATGCAGGCCCGCTGGGCCACAAGGGTGTTTAAAGGTAAAGTGCAGCACTCGATAACTTTTTTTAAAACCAATAACTACGAAACTGATTCTTATTGATTTTAGACGTGGGAGCATAAAGATCCTAACATACCAAACTGATATAACCAGGAACTTTTAAGTGGTTGGGAAACGGACTCGGTCAAACACTGATTCTGTATGACCTGCGAGACCATCAGCGAGAGGATTGGCTATTTCTATGTATCGTCTGTGATCGGGTCTTCTGACAAATTACAGTATGCAGGTTTAACAGAAACTTGCTTCAGCTCAGACGCCAGCGGGGCCTCCAGCGGGGCCTCCAGCGGGGCCTCCAGCGGGGCCTCCAGCAGCAACAAGCCCTCCGTGGACAGACCTAGATCCACCTTCGCTGCCACCTCAACCTGCAGTCTGAGTAAAATGAGAGATTATCTAAAGGGAGTCTGGCAGCTGCACGTTTACGGCACAGAGCGGTGGCGCTCTTGGATAAGCTACCGCTTAAAGGAAACAATTCCTTGAGGCAACTTGTTTTTTCACCTGAGGGTGTGTTCCAGAAAGCAGGTTTTGCTGCAACTGTTTGTGAGAAGAGGGATACCGAGTTTTCCTTTGCAGAAAGAGATTGAATTGAAGTGAAGTTACCATGGTAACTGACTCTGTGACTGTGACTCTGAGTTTCTCCCTACATGTCTCCGCCTTGTTCTGGAATCTGAACCAAGTGGGGAAAATGTGCCGTCGTTTCCACGTCAACCTAATCAATATGGAAATAAAAGTGATTCTAGCAGCTTTATCGGAGGATTTCGATGATTAAGTAAATTACCATTTTTACTACCAATCACATATTTAAACAATATTCTCTGATTTTACAATTTCATCATTTCATATCGCAGGCATAATCTGTGACCAAATTCTTTGAAGAGCTCTTTTAGATTTTTTTTTCAAACGGTTTTCTGACATGTTTAAGACATTTCTGTGTTGAAATAGACGCTTATATTTACATTTGAAATATGATTAAAATCATATGCCTTAGTCTACATATTTGCGCAATATTCTTATGCTTAATTTTCAGCTGCAGCCACTTTCTTGTTGTGCCTGTGGGGATTACACCTATATGAAAGTGATCCCCTGTCGCCTGCACCGTACTCAGCATTGCTAACCGTTGCACCACACTGTCGCAATGCAGATCTGTAAAACAATATCACCTTAAGGTCAATTCACTGTTTCATTCAGTTACACGCATTAAGTCGGGCCGTAAATGTCTGCCATACCAACTGTCTACTTTTCAGCAGTTACGCTGCTCCGCTTTCTAAGGATGAGCTTGTTTTCTACATAAACACTCAGTAATATCTAATAACTCTCACCCGGTTGCCATGGTGAATCGTAGTATCGGAGCTCCATTGATGATGGCTTTGTAGAGTCGGCAGACACGCGCGTTACTCAGAGTTGCCCATCTCCAAGTTGGTCAACTCAGAGTTCAGGGTTAGGTTCAGAGTTGGTTGAGCCTGCTTTCTGGAATACACCAGGAAGTCTCCGTGACTCCAAACAGAACATGGGTGTTTAAATCATTTTTGTGTGTCATGTTGATAGGGTTTTTTTCTTTGCAGGCTTAACAACCCTCCCTTCAGAAGAGATCATGATGAAGGAAATTGAAAAAGACACAGAAACCATGAATCAGAGGTAGGAGATAACTAAAGAAATCAACGGTCAATTAATCCTTTTAAAAAAAAACTCATATTTTTTTTATTGGGTAAACCAAGAAAAGCTATTCCCTATCACATGATTGTTGTGGCTCTACAATCCACAGACATCATTGTTGCATAAAAAAAAAAACCTTGGGCCGATACCCTGAAACAGTAGTTTTGCTTGTTTGTTCCTTTCCCTTAGATATACCTGCTCAGAGCGTAACCCCCTCCAAGTGGACTACATCCCTTACCTGGACTCTCTGGCAGAGCAGGTGGGAGTTCGACCAAACATACTGGGGCTCTTGCTGAAGGATCCCAGACTGGCGCTACAGGTTTTGCTGGGTCCCTGTACTCCGTACCAGTACCGTCTGACTGGACCGGGTCGGTGGCCCGGAGCCCGTCAGGCCATTCTCACTCAGTGGGAGCGGGTTCTTCAGCCCTTCAGGACCAGAGTGGTACCAGAACCAGAGACCAGACCCTCTTCGCGACGCAGCATCGTGGTGATTTTCTCGGGTGCAGCGCTGCTGTGCTGCTTCTGCTGCAGTAAACGCCTTCTGCCCTCTTTCTCCTCCTCTCCTCTGACGTTCTTCAGAGCTCCTCGGTAATCTGGCACACGAATGGTCCCTTAACGACGGAGGCAGCAGTGAATCAGCACACGGCAGCACATGACGATACACGGGATGATAAGAAAATGTCACGATATATCTCGCTGAAAAAATTGAGATTCACGATATAATCGCGTTAATTATCAAAATGTTTGAAACTCTTAATGTGCACAAAACGTACTGAAATCACTTTGCATGTAGTTAAGAAACATTTTTATTGCATCACAGACGGAGTATATCTTTAGTCTCCCTGCATTAATAAACTATCAATACATTTTACAAAATGGCAACATTGTGTGATACTTCATGCTTCATAAAGTCCTCTGACTGAGAATGAAATTCAATAAGGTCACAATAAATGTAAATGTGTATTTGTTTTTGCAGGAATGTGAACTACACGTCGTATCTAATCAGCGCCATGGCAGCAGACGGTCACGATTCCCACCACAGTTTGACATCTAATTGATATCGCTCGGCACTGTGGGTAAAGATTTCCCACTTATTCTCAGTTAAATATTCACAAATGGATCATCTCTCAAGGGGATCGTAGAGTATTACTTTCGATATTCCCTGAGGGGTTGTTCTCGGGAGATTTGATTGGATAAAATCGCCCGATTTTTAAAAGATAACTACAGAAAATGCGTGAGTAGCTAAGATTAAATGTAGGGTAGAAATTGAAATAAGTTGAAGATCAATTAAGATTCAGGTACCAATATATGCTGAATCAGCATTCCCCCACATAAAGATTCAGATAACAATAATAAAGACGAGGATAAAGATAAGGATATCCCTGTGTAATTCAAGTTTACATGACAGCTTTTTGATCAGATATTTAAATCACAACCCATTCAAATAACAAATAAATGGCTTGTGTATTGTCATTTTAAATAGTGACAAAGAAACGGATAAATATAAAATGGGGAAAATATTGCAAATAAATGCATTTAATCTCTATTGTATTTGAATAATATGGTGTGATTGGTTAAATCACCTGTCAATCAAAAAGATGCATGGAAACTGTTTTGGCTTAGTGAACGGATCTGTATATTTGGCTGTTTTCACTGATATTGTGTACTGTTAAGATCATTTTACTGTGTAATAGTGGGATATTTTTAGTGTTAGTCAGAGGCACTTTGAAACCTATTTTTTGAATATTTGTTTTTTCTTGCGTAAGAGTAAGGTGATTGAGCTAAAAAAAACTAACTAGTAAAATCATATAGTAATAATGATAGACTGAAATATATAACTTGATACTAAATAAGAAAAGTAGCAATAAATTATAAATTCTGAATGAATAAATAATTTAAATAAAAGTACTTGAAAGTATAACCCAAACCTGATACAAAATGAGTTGAAGCAGATGAAACCAGGAAGAGTAAATTACTGAAACAGAAGAAACGGCATAATAAGAAAGGTGTTGGTAATCATTTCATTTTTTTTTTTTCCTCATTTCATTTTGGGATAATTTTATACATAGTTCTGGTTAAACTATTTCTACTTAAAAATAACATAACATTCTCTTACCTTTTAAATATATCCACCGTGTGTCCTTCTTGTGCAGACAGTTACCATATCTCTCCTTACGAACCAAGAACTCTTCTGATGATCTGGCCCTCACATTCCCTGATTGTGTGAATATTTAACTTGGCATAACTGACTCTGCTCTCACCTGGTTTACATCATACCTGACAAATCGCACCTTTTAGGTCACATGGAATGGCTCTATGTCCAAACCCTGTTCTCTGGACACGGGTGTCCCTCAAGGCTCAGTATTAGGACCGCTTCTGTTCTCACTATACACCAGATCAGGTTCTGTTATCACATCACATGGATTCTCCTACCATTGCTACGCAGATGACACCCAGCTGTTCCTCTCTTTTCCCCCGTCCTCTGACACTCACATTGCAACTCGCATCTCGGACTGTCTGGCTGACATCTCTTTCTGGATAACTGCACATCATCTCAAGCTTAACTTGAATAAAACCGAACTCCTCTTCATCCCAGGGAAAGACTGCCCTCGCATGGACCTGTTGGTCACTGTCGAGGGCATCACAGTATTGCCGTCGTCAACTGCGAGGAACCTGGGTGTAATCCTCGATGACCAACTATCCTGCACCCCAACATCACTGCTGTGGCCCGATCCTGCAGATTTGCCCTCTACAATATCCGCAGGATTCGGACCTTCCTCAGAAAGGATGCAACGCAACTCTTGGTCCAAGCACTGGTCATCTCCCGCCTTGACTACTGCAACTCTCTCCTGGCCGGACTCCCGGCCTCTGCAACTAAACCATTGCAGCGTATCCAGAACGCTGCAGCACGCCTTATCTTCAATCTACCCAAATTCTCCCATGTGACCCCCCTCCTCCGTGACCTCCACTGGCTCCCTGTTGCAGCACGCATCCAATTTAAGACGATGACACTGGCCTTCAGGGCCATCAATGGAACGGCACCCATCTACCTTCAAACACTGGTCAAACCTCACGCCCCGAAGCAAGCACTTCGCTCCTCTACTTCAGCTGGCCGGCTGGTACCACCATCGCTGAAATCAAACAAATGTCGCTCAGCAAAGTCCAGACTCTTCTCTGTTCTGGTCCTCAGTGGTGGAACGAACTCCCGACCAATGTCAGGACAGCAGAGTCATTTGCCATCTTCCGAAAAAGGCTCAAGACTCACCTGTTCAGACTTCACCTCGACTCTACATAGCATGACTCACTAACACCCCCCCCCCCCCCCCCCCAAAAAAAAAAAAACCTTACCTATAGCACTCTGATCATAGCACTGTCGCTCTTAATGTACTACGTTACTCAGACGAGGACCTAACACTTGTTCTATTTTTAGCTCTTACTTTATCGGCAATGATATGTTGTGGTTTCCGGTTTCCTTCTTTTGACAAATGTACTTATTGTAAGTCGCTTTGGACAAAAGCGTCTGCTAAATGACCTAAATGTAATGTAAATGTTATTGCGGTGTTAATTAAAAGACACCAGGTACTGGTTACGCCTGCTAACTAAAAGAAAAGACTGTGCGTCTCCAGTCAACGCCTCTTTAATGGTATTTGCTGAGATCATGCTCATCCCTTGGTGTTCACAAGACACCCAACACGCTCGGATCGAGGTAAGGACAAGAGCTGCTAAACTTGGACTTGGACATATTTTACTGTAGAATTCTGGTATTTTTTTAGTGCCATTGTTTGTAATATTTTAGCTAGATGTGTTATGTGGCCTATTCACGTGCATATGGTCAAACAGAAGAAGTTGTCTGCTGTATTCAAGGTGCAAACTTGTTATGTTTTGTTTTCTTTGCATATTTGGTCATAAATTTGAGTCTTTGCATGGATTGCAGAGCTTTGACTCTGAATATTTCAGCCAGGTCATTTTAAAGTTTCTCAGATCTGCTTTTCTTTCTGTTTTATGTTACTGAGAAAGTTTTACACAAGAAGTGAGTACAAAAGAGCTCAGTAACATTGCTTATATGTTGTATACAATCGAAAATATTATCATTAACATACGGAGGGATGCACAATGCAATGCAGTTGTAGCCTATTTGCTACACAATCAACATATGACGAACAAAAAGTGTTTTCCTGTGCTGCATTTTTTTTTAAATTTACATCAGAAGGAGTGTAAACAGCTGCACCATAAACAATTATCTGGGCAAAAACTTGGCTGGCATCGTAACATTAAAAGGCAAGTTTGAGTGGGAGCTCAGGAACAGGATCAGCATGTTTTTCCACATTCATGTCTTGGCACAAAATTTTAATATAGTTCCAGCACACACAAGCTATCAGCTCAGTGGTAAAGTGGGTAGGGCGTAATGTCCTCAACCAAGAGGTTGGCGGTTTGATGCTCAGCTGCTGTGGGGGATGAAACCTGCTAAAATAAAAAAATAATGACCTGATGATGTTGGGACCTCAAGGTTTGTGTCTAGTGTTAGTTATATGTGTTGATTGTTTTATTATATACATGCAAAAATAAATAAATACATTTGAAAATTAAATGAGTAAAAGGGAAAAGGAAATAGAGGAGTAAAAAATGAGAATTAAAATAAAGATAAATACAAGAACGTAATAAAACAGAAATGTCAATTCGTCACTTTTGTCAATTAATTAATGCCTCCATTTATGTTTTAAATCAATACGATTTTTTGTATATTAATGGAATATTCATTAATTAATATATTTTTGAAATTGTCAGCTTCTGTCTATAGTTGGGGTGGCTTTCAAGTAATTTCAATTATTTGCATGTATATGGCGTCATAATGTATACGTTTATGGGATATTGTTTAGATGAACTCATTTGACTTCGCCACAGTTGCATTCACACCAACCCGGCATATTATCCCAATCTGACAGGCCCATACACACACACACACACACACACACACTATTTATTTTTAATTATGGAATGCACTTCATCTAATTACTGAACTGTTTGATGTGGGTGGAACTGAAAAACATTTGGAATGATGTACATAAATGTGATGACATCGTCGACATATATATAATATATATATAATATATATATATATACATTGCCCTTTCCTTTGTGCAGCTCCATCATGGTGCACAGTGTAGCAGTAATCGGGGCGGGCCCTTCTGGTCTGACCAGCATCAAGGCCTGTCTGGAAGAGGGCATGGTGCCAACCTGCTTTGAAAGTAGCGACGACATTGGCGGAGTTTGGAGATTCAAAGCAAGTCACCACTGCAGAATAAATGACATTATTGCTTGCAAAAAAATGAAATTAAGTCACAATGAATTCTTACCACCGTTTTCCCTTTTGTCATGTTTTTCTAAACCTTATTTCTCTGCAGGAAGTGTCAGAGCCAAACAGGGCCAGCATCTACCGTTCTCTCACCATGAACTTCTCCAAAGAGATGGTTTCCTACAGTGACTTACCCGTCCCCGCCGATTACCCCAACTACATGCACCACTCCAAAATCCTGAAATACTTCAGGATGTACGCAGAACACTTCAAGCTGCTGCAACACATTCGTTTCCGGGTAATGAGATACAAATATCTACAATATCTTTTCCACGGTTTAAAACTATACCGACAAACTATTCTACTGTGTTTCTTATTTAGACCGCTGTGAAGACCATCAAACAGAGACCGGACTTTTCTAGCACTGGTCAGTGGGAAGTGGTGACGGAGAACAGAGATGGACAGGAGGAGAAACATGTGTTTGATGCTGTTATCTGCTGCTCTGGTCACTACAGCTACCCCAACCTGCCACTCAAAGACTTCCCAGGTAAAGACAGGTTTTACATACATCTTGCACATGTAGGCTTGCCCAGGCATAAACAATAGTGCTAATTTGGGATCATGCACATGGAACCCAAGAGCAGGCTCTGCACGAGATTTCTGCCTAAAGTTAAATCTGTCAAGGTAGTTTATTCTCTTCTCAGGAACACCCTGATCACATTCCCTCTGTTGCACATGCACACCTACACACTTGCGAGGCAAGAAAGCACAAAGACTTTGGGGAGAAGTCAAGTTAGTATTGAATATTAATGGGACATGAGAGGGAGAGGAGCAGAGATGAACTCAGTGTATCAAGTGAAGTCCCCTGGCAGTCTAGATCAATAGCAGCTGAACTAAGGGCTGGTCCAAGACGAGCCTGAGCCATCCCTTAGTATAAGCGTCTCCTCTTAAATGTGGGGAGGGTGGCTGCCGCCTGGACTGGAACTGGGAGATGGTTCCACAAGAGGGGAACTTGATAGCTGAAGGCTCTCCTACTTTTGGAGAATGGAATCACCAGTAACTCGGTTCTGGTGGGGTAATAGGGTACTACGAGTTCTTTAAGATATGATGACCATTAAGGGCTGTGATTAATATGATCTCCGTTTCACAACATTAGTATGATTTATTTTCCTAATAAAAGGAACTAGCCACCCTTAGTGGACTTTGGTGCTCTTAATACTACATACATTAAGTATCAAATAATGACCCCTTATCGGAGTTGGATGAATGCCCAGGGTGTCTCATACAAACAGTAAATGGTGCCTTGGGCATCGGCCAAGGAGCACTGATTAAGCATCAGGATTTGATGCCCTGGAAGTGAAACCAGGCTGCAACAAAATAGGGTAACACAATATATTTGTATATTGTTTATCATTCTGCTGTGTTGCAGGAATTGAGACATTTGAAGGAAAATATCTCCACAGCTGGGACTACAAGGGGCCCGAGGACATGTACGGGAAGAGAGTGGTGGTCGTGGGCATCGGTAACTCGGGAGGTGACATCGCCGTGGAGAGCAGCCGAGTGGCAGAGCAGGTATATTTTCTGATTGCTCCTGTCTTCATCCTTCTGACTGATAATTTACAAGAAACCGTTTGCTCTTGTTCTACAGGTGTACATGAGCACTCGTAGCGGTGCCTGGGTCATCCGTCAGGTTTCTGACAAAGGCCTGCCAGTGGACGTGAAGTACAACACACGCTTTGTCCACATCCTCTTCCAGTTGTTGCCGATCAACATTCTTAACTGGCTTGGCGAGAAGAAACTCAACACCATGTATGACCACACCATGTATGCCCTCAAACCCAAACACAGGTAGGTGCTGTCAGGACCACATAAGTCATTACTCTGCATAACGTCTTACTGCCTCACATTGTTGCTTAAGTGTGCACGGAATAAAATCCCAATTAAGCTGTGGATTTGACCTAAAGTATTTATTTTGAAGCATGTCTTCTTTCTCAGACTCTTCAGTCAGTCCCCAGTGATCAACGATGATCTGCCTGTAAAGATTCTGTCTGGCTCGGTCATCCTAAAACCGAACGTGAAGGAGATCCGTGGCTCCACCGTCGTGTTTAATGATGGCAGTGCTGTGGAAAACGTTAGAGAACATCCAACTATACTGGTTTTTCTTTTCGTGGCGATCACAATCGAAGCCTATCTCCATCTCATCTCTCTTTCTCGTCAGGTGGATACGATCGTGTTCGCCACGGGTTACATCTACGATTTTCCTTACCTTCCGAGAAGCGCCGTGTACAAGACCGGACACCGTGTGGGTCTGTACAAGCACGTCTTTTCTCCCAACCTGGATCATCCCACTCTGGCCGTCGTGGGTTTCATCCTTGCCCTTGGAGCCATCATGCCCCAAGCTGAAATGCAGGCTCGCTGGGTCGCACGCGTCTTCAAGGGTGAGGCTGCATTTTCAGTTCATCACCTGCCTTTAGTCGAGATACTTTCCAAGCAGTCTATTTACTTCTGTCTGTCTTTTGCTCTTCAGGACATAAAAAGCTGCCCTCAAACCAGGCCATGATAACGGCTGTTGAGAAGGACACAAAGGACATCGAGAACAAGTAAAAATCCTAATATTCCTATGCCTGACTACTTGTTGCAAACAACATTGACCACTCTTCTGTTATATATATAGTCAAACAGAACTTTGTTGCCCGAAACAGTTGGCGGGAGTCAAGCTGTGGGTAGGAAAACCAGACCAAAGGACTGAAAGACACAAAAATGCACCTGGAGTAATGTTTCCAAGCACCAGATTCGCTTTGGAGAACTAAATTTTACTGCAGCCGGGTCTGACAGTCTTTCAAATGTGTGATTCGTCCACAGCCACGTTGTATCAAAGTTGATGCCTCTGCACGTGGACTTTGTTTCCTACATGGACGACATAGCAGGAGAGATTGGGGTTCGGCCAAGTCTGTTCTGGCTCTTCTTCACAGACTACCCCCTGTTTAAGAGGGTTCTGTGGGGACCTGTCACGGGTTACCAGTACCGCTTGATGGGACCAGGGAAATGGGAGGGAGCCCGCGGGGCCATCTTCTCCCAGTTTGACCGCATGTTTCAGCCCCTAAAGACCAGACAGGTCTGAAATTCTACATCCAAAGCCTTTTATGAAATTAAATCAATGTAGAATGAACTTGTCCTGAAACCTTTCTGAACATGAAGTACTCTTTTTATTCAGTTCAACTGTCTGACCACCAAACTTCAACATAACATTTTCCCGTCTCTCCAGCTCGAGGACCAAGAGGCCTCCATTACTGGCCGCCTCCTTAAGCTGAGCCTGATCCTCATGACAGGAGGAGCTGCCATCTATTACATCCATGTGCGCAACCCAACCACCATCCCCACCCTGCTGTCCAACCTCCGTCCACAAATAGCCTAAACATGCCAAAGTAAAATGCGAAATGTATTGTTTCTAGATCTCTTTAGAAATGTGATTCAGTAAAGTTATCATTATGGGACGATTATAAGGGTCACTGAGCTGCTAGGTAATGCTAGAGGTATTCCTGTATCTTTATATATGTTTTAGAGGAAATGCACATTGTTCCTGTTGATATCCAAAATGATATCCATTATTTGCAGTAGTCCTGGTTGAACACTGAAAACTTGAGTCAGAGACACACATACAGTACATCAACCTTCAAACCCTTACAGTACTTTTCCCTGCAGGTAAAACATTCTTTTAGTTTGGCTTTGTGCGGCTTTACCAGCTGGGTCAAAGGTTAAAGTCTGTCTTGCAGGTGGCATTGTGTTTGTGAAAGCTTTGTGTTCAAATAGAAAGTCTGAACACAACATCCATCCATCCATTGTCTACCGCTTATCCTGTATTCAGGGTCACGGGGGGGCTGGAGCCAATCCCAGCTGTCATTGGGCGAAGGCAGGGTACCCCCTGGACAGGTCGCCAGTCTATCACAGGGCCGACATGTAGAGACAAACAACCATTCACGCTCACATTCACACCTACGGGCAATTTAGAGTCACCAATCAACCTATCCCCATCCTGCATGTCTTTGGACTGTGGGAGGAAGCCGGAGAACCCGGAGAGAACCCACGCTTACACGGGGAGAACATGCAAACTCCACACAGAAGGAACCCGGGGCCGACCCAGGAATCGAACCCAGGACCCTTGCTGTGAGGCGAGAGTGCTACCCACTACACCACCGTGCAGCCCCTGAACACAACATAACTTATGCAAAACACTAAAAGTAATTTTCAGTTCTGTTGTGTATCATTTTTTAGTTCTAGCTTCTGTGCAACTCACTTTCAAAAAACAAGTATATTTTGTGTAGGAGTGAAACATTTGGTCTGATTATGGCGCCAGAAGACAGATCATCTGCGTGCAAAGTCTTTATAGTGCAGAAGGTTTGTAATAAGGGAGTGTGAGAGCTTTAAATTGGTAAATAATACATTGCAACTTTTTTTTCTGGTCTGATTTGAAAAAAATACAAAACCCACTTGTAATGAGTAAGTAAGTATTTAACCACTTATTATTGATTTTCTGGGGGCCCTCCTTGGACCCGCGATCCGCAGTGAGGGTGAATATCCGTGTCACTATTAGCTTTAAGCTTTTCAGCATCACACACAGTTAAAAGTACCATATGCATTCAACACAGAAATATATTTGAATGTTGCACCTGTTGCACCAAAAACATGTATTGTCCGAATTGAACTAAAAAATGTTGAAATGAAAAAAAAGGTGGTGAGATGAGAAAGAAATGGGTGGCGTGGATAATTTAAGTATAGCTGGAAAAAAAAAGCCTTGTGTAAATTAACAATGTGCTTTCAGAATAATATTTAGACTATCATTAGTGTATGCCACTATGTGATATTCACTGTGCAAAAGCTTGTTTTGATTCATTATTCAGTTGTATTACTACTATTGCAAAGGGATTATTAAAAAAAGGTATAGTATAACAATGATAGGCCTATTTAATTCTCATTTTCATTTCTATTTCTAAGAACAAGAGACATTAGATACGGAAGAGACATCTTCTATAAACATGTTAAAATGCACCAGAATGTGGGAAATTGCATCTACTTAATTTCAAAATGTTCGGGGGGAGAACCCCCCAGACCCCCTAAACATAACCCCCCACATATCAAATGCTGCTGACGCCCCTGTGGCATGGTATGAGTTTCATACTGGCAAATAAATAAATAAATAAATAAAAATCCCCCTCCCACGGACGCGGCGGTCAAGGGTTGAAAGGTCACTTCGGGACACCAAAGTAAAGCACGGCGCCCCTCCTCACCCTCACTCCGCCCAGAATCCATGTGCAGACTGACAGGCAGCAGCAGGACCGAAGAGTCGTTTCCTTTCTTTGGATCGCAACAAAAAGGGTAAGAAAAACGCGCGTGCACAAACAAGAAGCATTGTAACGTTTTGCGTTGATTTGTGTTTACGGTGCTGTCGAACTAGTGTGCGGTCGAAACGGCGCTCTCTCGGGGTTTGTTGTCACCGCCCGCGCAGAGTCCCGTTTAAAACAACAACGACGACGACGACGACGTGGAAGTGACTTGCTCTTTCAGCCTTCCTTGAGGCAACGTAAACTAAGCTGAGAAGTGCTAGAGTGAAAATGCTGTAACTTTTTTGACGTCACTATAACTAGATGTTACGTAACCCCTCCCACCAGGAAAAAAAGATCGCAACAGAAAACAGAAAGCTGCATTTTACAGCTACACGTGTCACGCGAATAATAACATACAATAAGTGACACGACTCATTTTATTTTTTATGTATTTTTATTCCGTCACCATAGCAACATGCGGCTTCCCGTTGTCTGATTCCACGTGAACACAGCATTCGTAATTTCTGTCAATATTTGGCTACATATTAACTCATGGTGGACTTTGATTATGTGGTAAATGTCGGGGTCTTGTTCGGCTTTCTTCCAGACAGACACTGTAAATGACCATGGTGTGTACTGGTGTGTCTCCATATTAGTTGTGCATTGTTGTTTTGTGACAATGAAAGCTGTATATTTTACATGTAATATCTCATTATGAATGAGGTTAAAGGGCATCGTCGCTGCCAAATAAAATAAATTCAATCCTAATCGACCTGCATGTCAAGTGGTGGTGTGCAGCCCTGTGAATGCTTCTTGCTTACAGACAAACCTTTTTCCAGCAGACTGCCCCGGTTCCACCGTCACAGAGCTGCAGGATGACTCGTCGTGTGGCAGTAGTCGGAGCAGGTAGTTCAGGTCTGACCAGTATCAAGTGCTGTGTGGACGAGGGGCTGGAGCCCGTCTGCTTCGAGAGCAGCGATGACATCGGTGGTCTCTGGAGGTTTCAGGTGGGTCGGGTTCTTGTGAGTCCACAGTGTATTGAAGTAAGTTGGGATGATTATTGGCTGGGTGTTTGTATTGCAGGAGAATCCAGATCCAGACAGGGCCAGCATCTACCACTCTGTCATCATCAACACCTCCAAGGAGATGATGTGTTTCAGCGACTTCCCCATCCCCGAGCACTTCCCCAACTACATGCACAACTCCCTCATCATGGACTACTTCCGGATGTATGCTGACCGCTTCCAGCTCACCAAGCACATCCGCTTCAATGTGAGGATGCTTCTCTGACTTGTTTTACGCAACTCTGTCCTCGAAATGATGCTTACATTTCACCTCAATCTCAAATGTCAAAATGTCGCTAAATAAGACGACAGACGGTTGAATTTATAGTCAGGTGTTAAGGCCTTGTGTAATTGTGTCCCCCTCCCAGACCAAAGTGTTGCATGTGAAGCAGAGGTCAGATTTCTCTCATTCGGGCCAGTGGGACGTTGAGACGGAGGACAAGGATGGCAAAAGGCAGAAACACATTTTTGATGCCGTTATGATCTGTATTGGACATCACTGCCACCCCAACATGCCACTGCATGACTTCCCAGGTACCATTTGCAGGCTTTAAAGTATCTATATTTATTCACGCAAGTTTAAATATTTCAACAAATTTGCGTGACGAAAAATCCTGTCAGTGTTGAGATTCTCCTCCTGTCGTCACTGAATCAGAAATGGAGACTAAACTGGTCTGTGGTCTCCCAGAGGTCTACGATAGAACCTCACATTAGTCCAGAGACCAGACCAGACTATGTGGAGAAACCAGGGACTGTCTATGGTACAAACAACAAGGTCTCTGTCGTATTTATGTCTAGATGAAGGTTTAGTTAGCCTGCCTCTGATCAATCCGATCTCCATTCAGAAAACACGCATTTCAAAAGTTGTTTGCTTGTTTGAACAAAGTATGACTTTATACTTTTTACAAATTGTCATCATTATTTCGCATCATTTTTATCCATTCATTGCAATTAAATTGCAAAGAAATTATTTTGGGTTCATACCGCTGTAGTAAACCAGCTGATGTGTGTTTTGCTATTTTAGTGAAATTCAAAGAGAACCTCTGGGTGATAATATGAACTCAGACAGGATGTCGTTTAATTACCCGTCGTATCTGGGATTTCACAACATGTACGAAGCAGCAATAGTGGCTATTACAGCCATGATGGATGAAACATGGTTGGTGTCTATATGGAGGTAAGCTCCGCCTCCTCTCTGACGCAGTCTAGAGAATAAACACAACACCTGTGAATAACTCAAGGCGAACATGTCCTTCTCATTTTAGAGCTGCTTCAAGATCAGATCAAAGTCTTCTTACAGCAAAAGTAGAGAAGCATGTTCATGTCCAGCAGTCACAAGTGTGTTTTCTTTCTTGCTTTCTAGGAATTGACACTTTCAAGGGGAAATTCTTTCACAGCCGAGATTACAAGACTCCAGAGGAGTGGCGTAATAAAAAGGCGGTAGTTATTGGAATAGGAAACTCTGGAGGAGACATATCAGTGGAGCTGAGCAGAGTCACCAAGCAGGTTCGGATTAGTTTCTTACATTCAGCAGCTGGACAGTCAAACAATGTGTCGGACAAATCCACAGCGCCGCTATTGAAAAGAAAAATCCGGAAGTTAAATTTAAGACAAATGCACCCAATATGATCATAGATGTGCTGTTCTGCATGCAGCTAGCATTTAGAGAAATTATGTCAAAGCTGAATGTGTTTTTACAGATACAGTCTCTTGTTTTGAGTCCAACTTTATAAATGCTACATTTTTATATCATATTTCACACCAAAACTTTGCAACCTGTCGATATAAGATAAAGATTGTTACTGTCCTATCATATCTCCTCCCCCCAGCTCTACCTGAGCACTCGAAGAGGAGCCTGGGTTCTGAACCGAGTCGGGGACAACGGGCTTCCCATTGATATGCTTTTTAACAGGGTGCTGCGTTTTGTAATGAAAATCCTTCCATTCGGGGTCTTCTCTCGTCTTGGAGAGAACCAGCTCAACCGACGATTTGATCACGCACTGTACAATCTGAAGCCGAAGCACAGGTGCTGTATTTATGTCCGTGTTTTAATTTCTTTCTTTCACAATTGTATTGCTATCACAGCCGTAGCATCGCTTCACCTTGCGATGGCTGACAGTCCAATGAAATTTGCTCAAGGTCCCCAGACAGTGGATCTGAACAGCCCACTATGATACTTCTTCGGACCACCGTGAGGACAGGATGTATTTTTTTTCCCCCCTGTGTTTCAAGGTTGAGTTTGAAGTGCAGAGGCAGAGAGGTGCGGCATACACAGTGTGAAGTGGACAGGTGCATGCTGGTGCTCCACAAACGGCTGATTAGACCTGCTTATCTAAAAGCAGCAGTTCATTGAGGCAGTCAAGGCACTTCAAAACCCTGAGGATGCGTTGAAAATCTAACATACTAACATTCTTAGTACGCTGAAAGAGTATTTTTTAGATTCTTTTAATAGGAGCATAAATATCCCACAATGCAATGCGGCAGCGACATAACAAGTCGACAGTGTAACATAACATAGTGCTTCAATGTAAGTGTAAGATTACACTTTGCTAGGCTATATATACATATACTTGGACACACAGGTTACCATGGTTACACATCTTCAACCGGCTCTCAGGAAGCGACGTGGTAATTACAGTTCAGGGTGTCTGAAGAGATACTTCCTGCTGTTTTTTTACACATATCACATACGGTGTGGGATGTGATTTCGGACAGAGATAAGACTTTTCTCCTCATTAGCAGGAGTAATGCAGTGTGCGTTTCTAATGGTGCCTATTTCCCAAAATGTAAACTTATTTAGGCACAGAAACGGTAACTCGGTTACAAAAGTAGCATCATGATAACCCCCCCTCAGTAGAATAATAATAATAAGCATGCAATAAATTCATAAGTTCATTCTGTGCATCGTGTCACCTGCGATGCTTTTAACCTTTGGGTCTTGTATTAATTAAAATGATTGCAACATTCATGTGAATTTAAATCCACAGGTTGTTCAGCCAGCACCCCACGTTGAATGATGAGCTTCCCAACCGCATCCTGTCAGGAACAGTTCAGGTGAAACCCAACATCCGCAGGTTTCAGGGCTCCAGTGTGGAGTTCGCTGACGGGAGCGTCGTGGAAGATGTCGACCTGGTGGTAGGTTTGATTATTACACAGTTAATAGTTAGTCTGCTTGGGTGTGTGTGACTGAGACGAGTCTCCCGTCTCACAGGTGTTTGCCACAGGATACAGGTTCTCCTTCCCGTTCCTGGCCTCGAATGTGCTCTCGGTGACGGAGAACAAAGCCTCTCTGTACAAGTATGTGTTTCCTCCTGAGTTGGAACGATCCACTCTGGCTATCGTCGGTCTGGTGCAGCCGCTGGGAGCCATTATGCCCATCTCTGAGATGCAGGCCAGGTGGGCCACGCGTGTCTTTAAAGGTAAGAGCTCTTTCAAAACATGCCTGAAGAACTTAAGACTTGGCGCTGTGCTTCCTTGGGTCCTGGTGGAATAGTCCTGTCATAACATGGCTGCACACATGTCATGACTACTTGCAATCAGAAACACCAGTGAAGCACTCCTACAGTCTGGTCGATGGGGAAAAACATCAGAGAGATGTTTTATTTGAAAAGGCTGTCATGTAGACAAGCCAAAAATGTAGCCTGATTTTTTTTTTTTTTTTTAAACTGGATTTATTCATCCTTTATTTATGCAAGTAAGCCTCATGGTTTATGATCATCTTATTTTGGTTGAGTTTACATGTCCATTCCTTCTCATCAGTAAAACAAACTTTTCCGGTTAGTTTCAATGTTAGGCTGCATTTATCAGAACGAGAATCAGTATGTTCAAGAGTCAGCCTCCCTCTTGTGGCTCAAAGGTGCGTTGCAGATATAAATGTTAAAGGAGTCATCACCAGGAAATCGCAATTTCTCTTGTTAAAACATGCATATCTGTGTTTGACCTCAGTTGAAACTTGCCTGAAAGGCTGGAGTTTGAAAGTGGCGCCGTTTTTTCGCTTCTGCTCTTTTTCCGAACAGGAATAGCACACAAGGGTGTGCATTCCTAAAGCACGAGATTTTGATTCTGCGCCTACGGTGACGTCACCGTGGAGGCTACTTGCATAAGCCCACCCCTCTTTCACCACCCAACCCCCCCCCCGTCCGCTACCTGACGTCCTGCTGTAAACGTGTCTCTTCAACCGTCTCTGGCTCTTCACTCTCCGGTTCGGGTTCCGACTCTGGTTCGTACATAAATGCCTGAATTCCGTAAGGTTCGTCATTTAGTGTGTGCGCCATGACAGGGGGCTGTTTATGTTTTGGAGTCTGCATGCAGGCAAGCCCCCCCGGCTCTGTCCTTCCTGCGGCGAATCAACGCGCGCCTCATTACATATTATACAATGCACATCCGGACCAGTCAAAACCTCGCGCGTAATCTCGCGTGATAAAATCGCGGTACGAAAAAGGGTCAGAACAAGCTCAATGTTTGATTAAATTTTTTTTTTTTTTTTCTAATAAGTTTTACGAATTGATCCAAAGCGATCCAAGGGGGGCTGGATACGTATAAAACCAGGTTATGACTCCTTTAAAAGACTTTGCAAGAAAGTCTGCAAATCTGGTTGGCAGTGCTAATTCAATCTCCTGCGACCCGTCTTCCGGGTCCCATCTCCAGTCTTTGGGAATAACAAACCACCGTGTCACAATGTCTCTAAATGTTCAAACAGGCTGCATCAAGCTTCCCTCGACGGTTTCCATGCTGAAAGACGTCCAGTGCAAGCAGGAGACGATGGCTAGAAGGTGCTGCAGCTCAACTTTGTGATTAGTTGCACCTCAAAGGCACCAGATCTTGTTTTGCTCAACATGATCTCTTCTTCCAGGTACGTCTCCAGTCAGAGACACACCATCCAGGTGGACTACATCAGCTACATGGATGAGATAGCAGGGCTGCTGGGGGTTCGGCCCAACCTGCTGCGCCTGCTGCTGACCGATCCCAGGCTGGGACTCAACGTGGCGTTCGGGCCCTGCACGCCATACCAGTATCGCCTCAGAGGGCCGGGCAGATGGGCTGGAGCACGCCAGGCCGTCTTGACTCAGTGGGAGAGAGTGACTCGGCCCATGCAGACCAGGACCTGTGACGACCCCAAAGGCGAGAGATCCTTGATGTGGCCTCTGATTCTGTCTGCTGCTGCCGTGGGTTTAGCTGCCTACGTCAACAGGAGCAACCTTCCAGCTTTGCTACAGGATCCCACTGCGCTGTTCGACAACATCAAAGTTTACCTGCCGTCACAGTGATGTGTTGGTCATACTCGTTCCACTCTAAATGTGTTTAACACATTTATCATAACAGCAGTTGTATTCACCATGCTACCGCAAAACACACAGCAAATATAGTCTGAAAATGAAGCCAAAGACCCACCGATGTTAATATATTCTACATAATCCACTATGTAATTGATCAGATAATCCTGTCATATGATTGCAAGGATCTCTCTCTGACATCTTTGTTTTGTATTACTTATTAATATCAAGATGAACACATACCTCTGACTCAAACAATCTGATGAAGTTGGATTTACTGAGTTAAAAGGGGTGAAAAAACAGGTTTGTTAATGTTTTAATGTCATTTATAATTACATTATTTTTTTTAATTTGCATTTTTTTTTTACCTAAATGTCCACGATTGTATAAATAAAAAGCCTCGAAATCACAGGTGCTTTTGTATCATTTCCTTATTAATCAACGTGTCCTTTATTAAAAACTGCGTAAATATCTAACGTCAGCTAAAAAAAAATTAGGATAAACATGTCCACGCCCACTTAAGAGACAGGAAGTGCGTCCACGCTCACAGACTTTGATGCGCGTTCCCGTCAAGTTCCGAGTGTTTAGTGCTGTCACATCGTCAGGTGCACGAGGGCGCGCTCGCGGACTTTTTCTGAGCCCTATACGCCCACATTCCGTAAGTCAGCATCGATGCAGACCGTTGCCTGACGGAATCACCCATATTTCAGTTTTGCGACGTGAAACGAGGTCCGTCTTCTTCGTCTTCCGATTTTAGGGTAGGTTGGAAAACAGCTTTTTGCTGCATTACTGCCACCTACTCATCTGGAGTGTCCACCAACAAAACAAAGATAGCAAATTAAACAAAGAAAGAAATTAAACTACTAAATCCACTTCATAAAAATATCTCAAATTGTAGTCTTGTTGATATTTAATACTCCAGAAGGGGAGTCCAACATTGGCCACTAACTATGGTTAGTTTTGCATGCAGGTGATGTGCCAAAGTTCACATTCCAGTTTAACTTGGAAACAGTCCATGCTTCCTCCTTCTGTGCACATTCTGATTTTGCATCACACCAGGTGAGTGATTTGCAGCTTTGTGTGGGTGGATTGGAAAATTGGATTTGGTTAAAGTGTCATGTCTCATTATTTGATATTTGAAACAGGTTTCTGCAAACTCAACATGATACACAGTTTACTGTATATTCTGTATTGGATTTGAAGCATTGGGTTGCTGTTCTATACTGTGATTTGGATACTTGCATGTTCATTTGATTAAGCAGCCTGTAATCTTATACATTGTTCTATATGCTACTTAGGCCACCCCAAATAAACTTTTTTTTTTATTATCTGTGCAATTATATATAATTATGTTCAATATATATGTTTAGTTAAACATTTGTCAGGGGCCATGTACAAAAAAACAGTAATCTCATACATTGTACCACATGTAGCTACAAACTCATTTCACATGTTACAATTTACTTGATGTTGTATGATATTTAATGCAACTTTAACAAATGATTGCTTTTAAGCAGCATGTTTAGCCTGAAAAAGAAATGTATAGGTACAATGCTGATATAATCATAAGAGATGGAACCTGTTTGTTTATAGTTTTTTTTTCTTTTACAGATGTTTTCGTGATTAATGCTTTGATTTATTCATCTGTCTTTAAAAGTTTCCATCTGGATGACCAGATAAACGGAGGATTCTTCAGAGCACTTCCCTCATGAGAAATCAGTCTTCAAGAGGCATTTTGTGAAAGCACGTTTATTTATGTTTGAGGACATGAACCCGCGGTCGTAAAAAAGCTTTCAACCGCTCATGAGGACACCCGAAGCTGTTTTGCATAGGCATTATATAACCAAGGTTATAGTTCGTGGGGTATGATTAAATCAAGTTCTTCAAAATGTTGCTACACTAGATACACATTAACCAACGGAATTATGGTGTCTGTCAGACACCTAATCCACACTGAAAAGAGGCAACAGATCTGCAGTCTATTCAAATCTGACGTCTGAAGTTTCTCTTTAATTTTGTATTATTATTATTATTATTATTATTATTATTATTATTATTATTATTATATACTATAAATGCTAGTTTTTATTAACTACTAAATGGAAAATGTCATCAGCTGTGAGGTTTTTAAAATAATATCCTATTATTATTATTATTATTATTATTATTATTATTATTATTATTATTATTATTATTATTACCAATGTATTACCTGAAATGAAGCTAAAGCTAAAAGTTAGAAAACCTGCAGTTCTTCAAATGGCCACACGAGGCTGGGTCCATGCGAGTCAAACTCCATAAATCTAAAAAGCCCAACATTAAAGTAGAAATAAACCTGTTTACAGTCTGGTATGAAAAATGTTTTCTGTATCTGTAGCACATTTACCCATTGATAACACATTTTGGCAGGATGTTTTTTATAAGTCACTTATATATTATATTAAGTCCGGCGAAATTGCAGGTGGAAAAAGCAAGGCTCCCTGCACTGCCCTTTTGTATATTTATTTTGTTTTTACAGTTTACAACATATTTTTAAATTGTTTCTAGGCAACGTATGATTGCGAACGTTATCTTAACACAAACCATGAACTGTATGCTATCGAACACTTCATAGTACTGTTTAAATTCATGGAAACAACTCTAAATGTTCATCCTGCTGTATTGTGCTCAGATCCTGCTAACTACAGTTGGTGAAGTCGTATAGCTGCAGGTAGCAAAAGTCACAATCATGAAGAAAAGAGGCTAATAACATTGTGTGCTTTGAGTTGATTTTTCCTTTCCTTTTTTAATTGGTGCATTCAGGGCACTTCTGCAAAGATCCGTAATGGAAAAACAGACCTTTAACTCACACACTCACGCAAATCAGTTATATCTTCTTTTTCCATCAGACTGCCCCGGTTCCACCGTCACAGAGCTGCAGGATGACTCGTCGTGTGGCAGTAGTCGGAGCAGGTAGTTCAGGTCTGACCAGTATCAAGTGCTGTGTGGACGAGGGGCTGGAGCCCGTCTGCTTCGAGAGCAGCGATGACATCGGTGGTCTCTGGAGGTTTCAGGTGGGTCGGGTTCTTGTGAGTCCACAGCGTATTGAAGTAAGTTGGGATGATTATTGGTTGGGTGTTTGTATTGCAGGAGAATCCAGATCCAGACAGGGCCAGCATCTACCACTCTGTCATCATCAACACCTCCAAGGAGATGATGTGTTTCAGCGACTTCCCCATCCCCGAGCACTTCCCCAACTACATGCACAACTCCCTCATCATGGACTACTTCCGGATGTATGCTGACCGCTTCCAGCTCACCAAGCACATCCGCTTCAATGTGAGGATGCTTCTCTGACTTGTTTTATGCAACTCTGTCCTCGAAATGATGCTTACATTTCACCCCAATCTCAAATGTCAAAATGTCGCTAAATAAGACGACAGACGGTTGAATTTATAGTCAGGTGTTAAGGCCTTGTGTAATTGTGTCCCCCTCCCAGACCAAAGTGTTGCATGTGAAGCAGAGGTCAGATTTCTCTCATTCGGGCCAGTGGGACGTTGAGACGGAGGACAAGGATGGCAAAAGGGAGAAACACATTTTTGATGCCGTTATGATCTGTATTGGACATCACTGCCACCCCAACATGCCACTGCATGACTTCCCAGGTACCATTTACCTCTTTTTTTACTCAAGAACATTCTGTGCTCTAGGGCAGTGTTAACGTTTTTAAAAATGACAAACCATCATGACCATATTCACTACATATCTTCATGACTCCCTCATGTGGCTCAAAGGTGTACTGCAAATACAAATGTTAAATAAAAGTCTGTGGAAGAAATTCGGCAAATGTATGGTGACCCTTAATAATAAAATCAGCTGCGACCCACCTGTGGGTCCCGACCTAGTGTTTGGGAATGACTGCTCAAAGGCATGAAGGAAGAATTATGTTCATGTAATTTTATGAGTCGAACTTTGTCCCATTAAGATCACCTTGTGGAAAGGCCTGACCTTGTCATATCTATGGCGGTTGCATGATAATAAAAAGTGCTTACAATGGGATCATTCAGTAGTATGGTTCACAATCACACAGGTCTTCGTAAATCTTTAATATGTGTTATCTTTGGAGGTGGGAGTATTTTAGATGAATTTAATTTGATCTGCTTTTCACTGGAGTATAAATGAGTTTAGCTGCCAGACCACAGTACAAAAATCTACCTGCTGTGCATATTTGTCTTCTAATGCCCACTCATAGTTAGCCTCATTATGAATAAGTGTCTGAGGTCTCAAATGTCCAAGACTGTCAGCCAAGACAAGTTTTTAATCTGTCCTATGTACATTATAGCTTATATAGCTTATTTTCACAAAAATGAACATATTTTGATGTTGAACATGCCATGCATTTTGTCCGATTGTCATAAATCTGTCCTCTTGAGGAATTGACGCCTTCAAGGGAACGTACTTCCACAGCAGAGACTACAAGACTCCCGAGGAGTGGCGGAATAAAAGGGCGGTGGTGCTCGGAATAGGAAACTCTGGAGGAGACATAGCGGTGGAGCTGAGCCGATTCACCAAGCAGGTCTGCGAGTTAGATCCCTGAACCGTACAACGTTGATGTTGTGACCTTAAGACGATTATTCCCTGGTTGTCTCATATTTACAGGTGTATCTAAGCACTCGGAGGGGGGCCTGGATCGCAAATCGAGTTGCAGACAATGGCCTTCCCCGCGACATGGTCAGGAACAAGCTTACTCACTTTGTGACCCGACTCCTCCCCTTTGGATTAAACTGCAGCATCGTAGAGAGAAAACTCAACCGCAGATTTGATCACAGTCTGTACAACCTGAAGCCAAAGCACAGGTGCGGCAGCAAGAGCGCAGTACTTCTGCACTATAAAAAATGGTTTTATGACTGACATGCTTGCAATATTACCTAAATCCACAGGTTGTTCAGCCAGCACCCCACGGTGAACGATGAGCTTCCCAACCGCATCCTGTCAGGAACGGTTCAGGTGAAACCCAACATCCGCAGGTTTCAGGGCTCCAGTGTGGAGTTCGCTGACGGGAGCGTCGTGGAGGATGTCGACCTGGTGGTAGGTTTGATTATTACACAGTTAATAGTTAGTCTGCTTGGGTGTGTGTGACTGAGACGAGTCTCCCGTCTCACAGGTGTTTGCCACAGGATACAGGTTCTCCTTCCCGTTCCTGGCCTCGAATGTGCTCTCAGTGACGGAGAACAAAGCCTCTCTGTACAAGTATGTGTTTCCTCCTGAGTTGGAACGATCCACTCTGGCTATCGTCGGTCTGGTGCAGCCGCTGGGAGCCATTATGCCCATCTCTGAGATGCAGGCCAGGTGGGCCACGCGTGTCTTTAAAGGTAAAACCGGTTCTGTAAAAAGAAATAAACAAAAAATTCAAGAACTCACCATAGCTCTGATTACAAACAGGCTGCATCAAGCTTCCCTCAGGGGCGTCCATGTTGAAAGATGTCCAGTGCAAGCAGGAGACGATGGCCAGAAGGTAGGATTGTGCATTTTCTTAACTTCACGATTGTCCATTTTGGATCCAAAAGGTAACATGGTCACTTTTTTTTCTTCCAGGTATGTCAACAGTCAGAGACACACCATCCAGGTGGACTACATCAGTTACATGGATGAGATAGCAGGGCTGCTGGGGGTTCGGCCCAACCTGCTGCGCCTGCTGCTGACCGATCCCAGGCTGGGACTCAACGTGGCGTTCGGGCCCAACACGCCATACCAGTATCGCCTCGGAGGGCCGGGCAGATGGGCCGGAGCCCGCCAGGCCGTCTTGACTCAGTGGGAGAGAGTGGCTCGTCCCATGCAGACCAGGACCTGTGACGACCCCAAAGGCGAGAGATCCTTCATGTGGCCTCTGATTCTGTCTGCTGCTGCCGTGGGTTTGGCTGCCTACGTCAACAGGAGCAACCTTCCAGCTTTGCTACAGGATCCCACTGCGCTGTTTGACAACATCAAAGTTTACCTGCCGTCACAGTGATGTGTTGGTCATATTAAATGAATATCTGATGTGAATATGACAGCTGCCAGCTTATCAATCAGCATAGATAGCTTAAATCTAATTTTAAAAACAAAAAAGATAGAAATGAAAAGTACACAGCACATTAAGTGTTAAACCCTTAATACGATAATGCAAAAGTAAGCAGTGGCATTCAAAGGTGCCAATTATGAGATTGGGAGTATTTCTATTGCCTCAACATGGCGACAGCTGAGCCGGCGGCTTGCAGCTAACGGTGCTAACACTGCAAAACATCGGAAACCATGTTGGCAGAGCTAACAGTGTTTGCCTGAAGGGGAACCAGAAAAGGGTGGGTGCTACGCTTCCATGACAACAACACCGGTCGGGACGGTGTTATCCGCTGTAACTGCCATATGAGCAGCACAGAACGGCGTCGGCGAGCTGAGGCACACTCACATGCACTAAAACATGAAGCACACTCAAGTACAGTACTTCAGCAAATATAGGGAACTTTGCACAGGTTCTATTTCATTATTGCTCCCATCTCCTGGACAAACCTTGAACCAGGGTAACATAGACTGGTCACTGCCGCCCCCTAATGGCAGCTTCAGGTGTTCAATGGTGTATTGGTATCAACTATCTCACTACATCACACTGGGATCGTTGGTTTAGGATCTCCTGCAGCGTCTCTCTTTGAATCTAATTTAGTCAGTCAGTAGTTTAGACTGCATTCTTTGTAAAGATGACATGGTGTGATTGTGTGACGCTTTCATGAATTGAGGCATTCAATAAAAATCAACAATGATTATGGAGTAGGAAAAATGGTGGCATTGTATTGTTTTTGTGTATTTTCTTCATCTTTAAAAATATATATATTTAAGGAATGGTGAGCACTGAAGATGAGACACTGATACAGGACAGACAGACAGACAGATATCCATAAATACTTTTTAAACATAAACATTGACTTTGGATGAAGTGGATTAACGTTAAAATGGGATCTATCCGTTTTCAAAGTAACCGCCGCTCGTGAGCCGCCGGTAGACCCCGGAAGAAGAATCGTCCACGCGTGAATCGTTAACGTTTGGGTTGCCAGGTTTGGGCGATACCTATGACATGAATGTCACTTGACGGATATCTAATATTTTACGTATTTGGGAATGTTTTTTTTTTGTTATTCAGCTGTGATTGTCAAGGCAACTGGCTTCATTGAAGACAGCCTTGTTTAAATGAATCTAGTCACTACCCCAGCCCAAAATACCATACCATATAATACTTGAAATGATTACTCCAGCCAACATCTCAGTCATTTTATTTTGTTTACAATTTGATATAATATGTCAATGTTTATTGTGTATTCTTTATCAGATCATACAGTAGCTGTGACTTTAATCTGCAGCTTAATTAGCCTACTGGGTGTTTTAATAGCCTGTTATTTGTACTGTTTCTGCTTTCTACTGATTATTACCACAATCCTAAATGTAAATGCAAATGTTAGCCAGGAGCCTAAAAAGGCATTAGATTAACATGGAAATTGTGTCATATTTGGCAATATAGCGTTAAATATATGTCCATCTACAATTCCATGAGATCTATTTGTTTAAATCAGAATGAGGTTTACTGTCAAGTAGGCCATTCAAGGAATTCACCTTGGTGTTTGGTGCATCAATAAACATATGGAAAAAACACAATAACAATATTATAATGTGCATTATAACAAATGCGTAAAATATAAGTGTTTATTTGAAGGAAGTTAGCTGTACAGTTTCGTGCAGGACGCCATCAAGTAGCATTGTAAAGACGCAGGCTTTTACAATCTTGGTGGCGGACAAGTCTTTGAATGAGAGCTGTTGATGGGTCGACAGATGTGTGTGATTGAGCACCTCGCACAGGGGGGTTCGGGCTGGAAAGGGGGGGATGACACGATAAATCTGGCAACCACAGTCTGCCATCTTTGATTGTGCGACAGGCCGCGGCGCGAGCGGGGCCTCACATACAACTAGGGAGAAGAAAAAAACGGTTTGACACGAGATAACGGGTGTGGGTAGATACGGAACCACGGGGACGACCTCGCACCGGTTCCCACAGTAACAGGACAAGGACGAGCTGGCGGCTCGGAGCGGCGCGGACGACATTATAGACCGTAGCCGTTGCATGTGGGGAGAGCGGTTTGTTGGCAGCCGACGAAGCAAAGTAGCTAACCATCGTTAGCCGAACCGGGCTAGCAGGCTAGCCAGCTTTTGTAATCCGCCGGCCAGACACACACATTCGTCCGACGCAAACCAGGCCGAATTCGGAATTCAAGTCGGGACCGCGCAGCAACCGAACGGACAAAGAAGGCACCGGCGGTGGCAGGTGGGTCTGCATGTCATGCAAAGGTGAATTTTATTTTTGTGAAAGTAGTATTCTACCCGTAGCGGCGGATGTGTTGGGTGTTCACACACAAATGCTAGCTGGTTAGCATGCTCCGGCCACTGAACGGGGCTGGAAGTGGATGTGATGGCGACTAATGAGAAACGAAACTATGGAGGGGCCTGCTCTCTTTAGGGAGCGCCACGTTTTCACATCAAAAACGGGTTGTGGGTTATTTGGGGTGGATTGTAACGTTATCGTTTTTTTAAAAGTGTTCTCGCGCGACCCGGTCTGGTTGAGGTCCGGGCAGAAGAGGGCCTCTGCTCCCTGCCGGTGTGAGCCACCCAGCCCACCAGTGCGGGTCGGTTAACGGAGGAGGGTGGCCTGCACTCGCATCCATCAGTGTATATCTTAATATACTATATTATAAATGTGGCTGTTATGTCATTTGGGTTTTTCGGGATGTGCTGGCGAGGATTTGAGCATTTCGATTTTCATCAGACGTGTGCAGATTAGCACCGTGCTTTCCCTTTTTCAGTCATGATATCTCGCAGATCCAACAGATGTGGTCTTGAAGGAACCCTTTTTTATTCCGTGAGCTTGGCAGGATTTTGGGGTGCGAAAGTCTCCAATTGATTCTCAAACTATTTGTGGATGTAGAAACCACCTGGTGGATCACTAACAGGCCCGTGTACGTGTATATGTGAGTATGTATATACGCGTCCATCCATGAGGAGACATGGGTTTTACTAGTCTTGACTAGTTTAGGGAGGCCATTCGCATATATTGATTGGAGTAGTAGTTATTGATTAGCCTGACCACGACGAGGCCTGATAAAGAGACCTATTGTTAAAGATGAAAATATGTTTCTGAAGGTTCAAGCAATGAGTTTAGGGGAGGGATTTCTATGTCAATCTCTTCGCAATAAACTTTTAGTGGATTGACCAATAGATTACATTGGTCAGTCCACTAATGTGTTCCCATGTGTGAATTTTAAATCTGCATTTTCTGCAATAAATGTTTAACATATCCATTGGGTCTATAGATTTAAGCATCACGTTATTGAAAACATAGCCACCCTTCAATTTATTGTATGCGTAATGAGATTCCCAAGGGAGACCATCTCTGTGGTTTTCATGGCCTGTTGTTGGAGATTCTCAGTTTTCCCCTTTCTTTTTGTTAGAAACTCGTTGCATTGAGCCTGATCAAAGAATGGGTGCGAATCAGTGCAAGTAATGGATACAACAGTACATTTTCTATACATCTTGATATTTGTCTCCACAATCCACACAGTATGCATAATAAAAATGACAAACTTAAGTATTATTATTATTATTGTAACTTTGGCTGTCACCGCAGAGATTTTGGTCCAGAGTTCTTCACTGGAATCATTGTCACAATACAAACAAATGGGTACAATGAAATACAAGCCTTTTAGCACCCATCATTTAGGCCATCTACATGACTTCTCATTCTGTGACTTCACTATTGCATTAGACGGTTCAGTCCCATGATCCCACTGTCAACAAACGATTTGGCGCTGAACAGGTAAGTCATCTGAGCTGACCTGCAGGTTGAACCTGGAAGTAGGTTAAATCCTACAAAGCAAAAGATAGCTTCATCCAGCAGCAAAGATGAACTGCAGTCAATGAGAGAGCCCCGCTGCAGACCACATGCTCAAGTCTGCAGAGCACTGGAGTGCCGTCCCCACTGCTACACACAGCGCTGTTCGCCAGTTTATTCAAAGTTTATTAAGACCGAATGTGTCGTATGTCTAAATTGCACCAAATTTGACAAAGCGCTCCATGGAGTCATCAGCAAAACACCTACAAAGCGTGAAGTACATTGGATGAGTCGTGCTTCGATATGCAAAGGGCAGACAGACGGTCAGAGATTCCTTGTCTTATAGTTGGATTGTGAAAGTGCTACCCGTGACGTGTGGACTGTGATCCAGAAGTATTTGCAGGGGTGCAGGGTCATGCTGGAGGTTGGGCTGAGCTCATTGAGGCTGGGGAGCGGGGATGCCGTTGTATGCTCAGGAACCAATCTTGAGGTCTTTTTAGCTCAGTTTTGACACCTCTACCCAGTTTCGTACTCTTCAATTAAAAACCCTCTGGTTTGTATGAGTCATGTTTAATATAATGTGTGTGTGTGTGTGTGTGTCCCAGACAAACACCCTCAATCGCCAAGAGACTATTTTTGCCAGACCTGCTGCAGTGATGCAGTTTAGAGTACTTGAAAGTGATGAAGAGGTCCTGCCACATTTATATCATTTTCCCTCCACACCTCCTGTCAAGCAGCATAGCACATGGCAAAAAATTTACTAGAACCATTGATTGATGATGATGATGTATTCATTTGTCTCTTTCAACTCTTGTCTGCTGATCTGTGATTTAGAAGGCACACTCAGCCCAGTTTTCAGTTATGCTTTATCCATATGTGTTATTACTGTCCCACTGTACACACAAATCAACAAGCATTTGTCCGAAGTACGCTCAGCGGGCAAGTGTGTGACGGCGCTTAGGTCGAAGAGGACTACTTGGTCAGTGTGTTGTTTTAAAAGAAGGAGACCAGAGAAAATAGGCTAAAACATGAGGTATTGTCACCTCTTCAAAGATGAAAATCTCTTGTAGTCTGTGCCTGGCGATGTTTTCTGGTGTTTCCGAAAGAACTGTTTTCAGACCGCTGGAGAGTGTCTCTGCAGATACTTAAGCCTAAAGCCTCAATTGTGGTAATGCATCAAAGTGTCATCATTCCTCGGCTTCCAGGGCTCAACAGCAACTACCAGAACTGGAACAATGTTGGAGAAAATGCTAAGAGTGCCTGTATAGCCTGCACTGTGCCATTGCTTCATTAGTCATTTTGAAGAGTTGCACTTTGCTCTACGTATTCCTAATGGCTACTTTCAACACCTGCTGCAGAGGCACAAAAACAATTTGATGCACAAGGGTACATCGTAATGAATCCTGATGCCTTTTTAGAATGCTTATGTGCTTACAATATCACTTTTTTTAGTACATTTTATGTAAGTGAAGCCACACAAATGTGATAATTTTTCTTTTTAAAATTTTAGGATTAAAATCAGACAATACCCTAATGTTTTCCTTATTTAATAATGACACAAAACATAATCGTCTAAAGCGTCTGTTGAACTGGGGACACAATGTGTTTTTGTAACTACTAATGAGCTGTATTAGCTACCGTCACTATTCCTCTAATGAAGAACAAAACAAATTACAACCAGGGTTTTATTGTCATGGCTTGGACTACCTCCTCTTAGTCAACTAATTTCTTCAGTCGTTTTTTTTCTATGCTTCTTTGTGATTAATTTTGGAGAATTGTTTTTTTAATGACATTTCCTTTTAAGTGGTTGTTCCAAGGCGAAGTTGCAGATGGAGCCTGCTCTCATCAGAGCTGTCACCCCCCCAAACACTCTCCCTGTTCCGCCACTGCTCAGTTAATAATAAATGACCCCTATGTGACTTGGGAAAGACACTGCAGTCCCGAACATGCTGTATCTCTGTCCATGGTACTGCTCACTCTAATTCACTTTCCACCATGTGCTTCTTGCTAGCCATTGGAGATGGCCAGTGTCTCTAGTGTGCAGTGTCAAATAAAGGGCCTGTCTGCTGCCCCCAAAACATTAATTAATCTCATGTAATTAGTGTGGGCTAATACAGAGGTTTTTGTTATGCTTTTATGTCCAGAGCCAATAACATCCTCACTTTTTTTTTTCCATTATATTTTCTTCTCACTCTTGGTCTACAGGAGGCTGGTTCTGAGGGCAAGGCCAACGGACCAGACTCAATGAGTTTCAAGCGAAATGTCCGAGAAGTCAGGGCAAAGCACCAAGGCAAAGGATGGCAAAACAAAGTATGCAACCCTTAGCCTCTTCAACACCTACAAGGGCAAGTCTCTGGAAACCCAGAAAACTGCAGGTAAGCCCCCACTATTATTCCTTGTTTGTCTTGCACACTACACAATAACTAGAATGGAGTGTACTTACAGTAAATGTGAATAGCTTTGATCTTGAGTTCAGTTGATCTTTGATATAATCTTAAACCCATCGCAACAAATAATAAGTAAACGGGAAGCAACATCCTGCACATCCACAATTTTTACCTAAACACAACGCTACGCAACGCTTCTACCAAATCCTTTGCGACTTCGCACCACTTCCCTTTATTAACATTAGCCTTGGTGCATGTAATTTTCAAATTATGTGATATGGTTTCCTTTCATTTTGGGTAGTCATTTTTGTCAGAAGCCCAGGGAGCTCTAAGGGTTAGGAGGATATGGTTGAATTGCTTTCCCAGACCTACTTGAAACCGCTAATCTTGCTGCTCTCCCGTGTGTTAAATGTTTCTTCATCCCAGTGGCTGCCAGACATGGGCTCCAAAGTTTGGGCAAGGTTGCTGCCAGTCGGCGCATGCCCCCTCCGGCCAACCTGCCCAGCCTGAAAGCAGAGAACAAGGGAAACGACCCCAACGTCAACATCGTCCCCAAAGACGGTAGTGGATGGGCATCTCGACCTGAGGGAGGGGAGGAGAGGTACATTTATTAACTTATGTGCACATATGTATGTGAATGTGTAGCGTGTAAACAAACAAACAAAGCACCACCCAAACAGTCATCTGACTATGCTCGGTGCTTGAACTGCCAAGTCGTTTCCAGGCTCTCGCATCCTATCACAAAAGTTGAATTGACAAAACAGTGTAACCACGGCCTGATTGAGAGGAGTCTGTAGTCCATCTTTCAAATCTAAAGTAAAACCGTTCTGTTTTTTTGTGTCACAGGCAACAGGAGACACCCCCACCCCAGGCCAAACCAGCAGTGCTCCCGCCACCAGAGCCTTCTGTTGTGGCCAGCCGCTCCTGGGCCAACAGCAAGCCGACGCAGCAAGACGGTAAATTTGCTTTTCGCTCGCTCCCCAAGCATGAAATGTACTCATAAAACGCAGATCAGCTGTGGTACTGCTTGGCATTTATGTAGGAGGCTGTGAAAACGATCTGCTACATTTGCTGGCAGCACTCAAACGTACCACTTTGCATGGACCATAGATCTTTACTAAATGTGATGTTCGGTTAAGGATTAGACCTTGCGATGCTTCTGTGAGTCACTGTATTACATGTATTCACTGTATACATTGTATTCTACAGGTGCTCCCCGTGTAAGCAGTCACTTTCACCAGGAGTTTCCCAGCTTGCAGGCGGCTGGTGAGCCAGAGAAAGGGGACGGTCAAGAAGAGGAGCCTTATGGACCAGGCCCCAGCCTTAGACCTCAAAGTATGGCTATATTCATGACCGTAAACATCAAGTGCTCACTGATTGCTTTCCGTTTTCCTAGTGTTCAGGCACTGAAGCAAAACAATAAATCTCTCCCCTCCTCCTTTCGTATTAGATGTTGGCAGTTGGCGTGAGGGTGGAGGCAGGAATTTGAACCCTGCGCCCAGCTCCCCTGAGATGGACAACAGGGCTCCGGAGGAGGGAGGTACGGGCCTCGGTACCTCTACGCCACCAGGGGAAGCTGATGAGGCCGGACGAAACGTAACCACCGACGTCCAGAGGGATAAGCGGGATGTCAGGGAGAGGTTGCCCCCCTCTGGTCCCCCTCAGCCTAAACTCAATGGGGGGCAGCAGCCTCCTGCTGGGGTGCCAACTCACTTCGACCCTGCTTTCAAAAGCATGATGCCACCCTACGTAAGACTCGATTTGATATTTGTTGGCACATCAAACTCGTCTCTAGTGATGGTATCTCTTCTTGAGCCTGTGTAATAATTGCTGTCTTTGTCTGTTAGATGTTCCACGCCTATCCTCAAATGACTTTTGGCCCAGGGCAGGGAAACTTCAGATACCCTGTACCACAAGAAGGAGCAAAGTGAGTTCACATCTTCACGGCTGAGACCAAGATACTTGGGTTGAAGGAAACATAACATAGATTTATGATGTTTATTTTAATTGTATCGTTGCACAAACACCATATATTCTGGAATTGATTATTAATGCAACAATGACTCTCTTTAAAGGCAGTTGAAAAAAGCTTTTATACACAAGTTTGCTAAACGACAAATATAAGATCACACATAAGCACACCGTAATCATAAATCTTATACGTGTCCAGTCCTGTTTTTGGCAAATGTCAGACCCAGGATACATCCCTCATATCTTAGTACCTAGTATATAGTTGAATAGAGGTATTTCCTTTTTAATTTATGAGACCAGGTGCCATAACAAGCCTTCCTTTCCTTTTGTCTGTGTTGGATGGTCAGGGGTCCTCGCCCAGTACGACCCCAGCAGGGTCCTCCTCAGGCCTGGCTCCAGGATCCAGACAGACCCTCTATCATCAGTGCAACAGAACTTAAAGAGCTGGACAACTTGGACACTGATACCGATGAGGGCTGGGCAGGTTCGTAGCCACGCCAGTGTCTAAGGATAATCAGTCGAGGTGGGTCATTTCACGGCAGTTCTAGCATCTTAAGAATCATGTCTCTTGTGCCCTCCAGGAGCTCAGATGGAGGTGGACTACACTGAGAAACTAAACTTCAGCGATGACGAGGAGAACCAAGCTGCTAAAGAAAAAAGAGAGAACTGGTGAGTATTTTAATCTTAACTTTTCAATACTTTGCATTGTCTTGAATTCAGAAGTTAGCTTCTGTGCTGCAGTATTATGGGGAAACACCTGTGTGGTTCTTTATTTAGCCAATTCATTCAGCCAATTTACCATGTTGACATTAATTTCACAAAGTAGTGGTGCAACTATACCTATATCGATACATCTATGTATTTTTTTTTTTCTACCCTGCAGAAAGTTTTCTTTCTATTAGTGTCTGAAAATATACTTTTGGAGGCTTTTTTTTTTTTTTTGGTATTGATAATTTTGTTTTATCAAATTATCATTTTTTACATGGCAATCAAATGAGAAGGTGCCAAACAGTTGATACTGAATACAAGGATTCAGACGTTATTTATTTATTTAAATGCTTAGGTTAGCTAAATATCTGAACTGTTTTGACATCATTTTCAGGGAGTGGATGGGTAAAGTGGAGCGTATAAGATCTCGGCCACCAGACGGTCAGGAGGGCTGGAAGGAGGGTAGTGAGGTACGTGGGGGCAATAAAACCTCATGGACCGACGGTGATTGCAGAGCACCATCACCTGGCAGTATGGGGGAGTACAATAAGTCAGCTGCTCCACAGGACTACCAGGTAAAGCTGCATTTGCATTACGCATAGCCTTCTGTTGTGTATGTGCTGTTTATTTTAACAGCATGGTCATAAGTCTATATTTGTACTCATTTTGCTTCTCTAGGGCGGTAGTCGTTCTGTTACTGGTGGAGCCCAACGTGTGACCAAACCACAGGCTGCAGCAGCACCTGGTGCCGATGAGGACCCCGAGGCCTGGCGACAGAAGCGAAAGAAGCCTCAAGAAGTTTCCGAAGCTGTAGAACGAGCGAGGCGACGGCGAGAAGAAGAGGAGCGCCGGATGGAAGAACAGCGGCTCGCTGCTTGTGCTGAAAAACTTAAACGTCTCAATGAGAAACACCGCCAGGCAACTGAGGGCAAGTCTGCCCTTCCTCAGACCACCACAGATGATGCGGGAGCTGCCCAAGAGGAAGAGCCCACATCAGCTCCTGCTCCTGTATCCAGTCCTGTCCCTCCCCTCTCAGTTTCGCAATCGCAGGCGCCAATCATGCAAGCTCCTCTAACTGACGCGGTGGAACAAGATGAGGAGAGGATGGAGCCAGAACGAGAGAGTGTAGAACCAAGTCCGGTAGAGAAGGAGGAGGAGGAGGAGGAGGAGGTGGTGGTGGTGGTGGAGGTGGAGGTGGAGGAGGAGGAGGAGGAGGAGGTGGTGGTTCACCTGCCTCGTCAGCCCAGCCCACCCGTCCAGAGACCTGTGTCCGTACCTCCGGAGCCTCAGAGCGAGGAAGAGAGTTCTTTGGTTGAGGTCGCCCCCCTTATGGAGGAGAACCAGGTGGACCGGACAACAGTGCCTATCCGAGACTATTTCAACATAGAGGACAACAGAGGTGAGCCAGCTTGACGCCTTTTGTGTTTTTAACGTAAATTATCATTGTATGGTTGCGACTGACTGCCATTGGTTTTGTTTTTCCTGCAGTGGATGAGCCCCACCTGTCTCTGCCTCACATGGACACCCCCAGTGGTGAGGAAGTCCCTGTGGCACCACCACAGCTGGAAGGAGAAGCCGCAGCTGCTATGCGTCCCTCTCTTACCTCAGGCTATTCGAAACAGTTTCAAAAGTCTTTACCACCTCGTTTCCTCAGACAGCAGGTAATGATGTCCCCATCTGGCTCTTGTAGGTAATAACAGTTGGGATGTTGCTTGTAAATAGGAATATGTGGCCATGTCAGCGACTACTGGGTTAGTGGGGGACTTGATAACTAACATTGTTATTTTACTCTGTCAAAGTTTACATAAGAAAAGATTAATTGGACATTTACGCAGGGGAAGTGTTACTAGAATTACAGGTGTACCTAATAGCATTACTGTAATACTGCAACATATTTGCTTGGAGCATTTAGTAATATTAGTTGGCAATTTCAAAGCAGTGTTGTCTGAAAAAACAGACGTGACATTGACCCATCAGTACCACAAAGGCAGCCATTTAAAAACAAGTTGGCTTTATTGTTTCTTAACTTTTCTTTGTTGCTATTCCACGTTGGTCCTGTAGGAGCAGATGAAGCAACAACAATGGCAACAACAGCAACATCAGAGTGGGGGCTCCGTGTCCCCATCAAGTGGTGGTGGTGTTCCAGCTCCACAACAGCAGCAGCAGCAGCAACAACAACAACAACAACAACAACAGCAGCAGCAGCAGCAGCACCGCTCCATGTATCAACCCATGGGCCCCCACCACCAGCACCTGGCCTCCATGGGGTTTGATCCTCGCTGGCTCATGATGCAGTCCTACATGGACCCCCGCATGATGTCAGGACGTCCTCCCATGGACATGCCAACTAACATTCACCCTGGTAGGGAGTTTAATAAGTAAAATGGTTGATGTACAAGTATCTGTTTGATTAATGTGCCAACAAGCTGACAGATGTGCCAGCCAACCTTTTTGAAGTTACTGTGTTTTGGCCCCTCCAGGGAGGATACCTCCGAAGCAAATAGTGCGCAGAGAGCCTGGTGACAACTCCAGTTCCAGCTCCGACTCTTTTGACCATTTAACCCGACCAATTCGTGACCATGGCCTGCCATCAGACTCACGGATGGTATGGGGATCAGACCCATACCCACAATCAGAGCCGTTGCCATCTGTAACTCCTCCAAAAGGACGGGATGACGTCAAGGAGCCGAGGTAAAAAATAATAATAAATTACATCAGAAAAATCTTTAATTTTATACACATACCCATACCCAATAACAATTTCTCCACAGGGTGGACTCTGGTTTGGATCTGGACAGAGGTCTCCCAGCTATGTATCCCCAGGACCACAGTGCATTGGACTCTCATAAAAGTAACTTCTTCCAGGACCCTACGGAGTCCCTGTCAGCATTTACCCAGGGCCCAGAGGATGCGTCCGTGCCTCTAGAAAGGGTCCCCGTAGTCTCAGCCTTTGATCCTGAGGAGCCAGGCTTACCCAGTGGGGAAGAGGTAGAAGCCCTCGGTCAGGCTATGCTCCAGAGGAGTGTCTCCCAGGGCTCCAGCCACTCCCTCAAGCTGGATGAGCCCAGGTTTGATGGGCTATCCCTGGGAACCAAATCACTAGAGCGACAGGACACGGGAGAACGTGCTGATGATAAGAATGAACTCTACCCACAAGCTGTGGTGACTAGCAACAGAGCTACACCTCCTGCTGATGGATTACACAAACAAGAGAAGCTTCCTCTGCCAACCTCTAACAAGCAGAAAGCTGAGCTGCGTTGGGCTGGAAGATCAGGGACCGGACGCAGAGAAGGACCGGGAGGAGAGAGACCCATCCGCAGGTCTGGGCCAATAAAGAAACCGGTCCTGAGGGACATGAAAGAAGAGAGAGAGCAAAGGGAAGAGCGAGAGAAGCGTCATGAGAGAGGGGAACGAGGAGACCGGCCTAAAAAGGACCAGCCATCCAAAGCTCCTTCTGCAGCTGCTGTTGTGTCTGAGGGCTCCAGACCTCAGGGGGAGGTGAAGAGAGAAACTGCTGAAGCTGAGGAAACACCAACTGCCCACCAGAGAGTCAGAGACTCCCAGCCTTCATCTGGGCCTCCAACGTCTTCCTCTCAGGAGGAGAAAGCGGACAAACTGCCCAGCAATGACAAACATCCAGAACCAAAACTTCCCTCCAGGAAAGAGTCCAATCTACCTCCACGTTCCTACAGGCGAGAGGAGAGAGAGAGGGAACGTGAGCGGGAGAAGGAAATGGACAAGGACAGAGAGAGAGAGTGGCCCGCGGACTCGAATTTCAAAGGACGTGGTCGAGGGGAGTATTACTCCAGAGGGCGGAGCTACCGGGGCACTTACGGTGGCCGAAGCAGGGGGGGTCGTGGTCGAAGCCGAGCAGAGTACAATTACAGAGAGCCCCGTTCACGTTCTGATTTACCGTCTGCTGGCGGTGCTGCTGCCTTTCGCAACAGGGAAGAAAGTGAAACGCGTAGCGAGAGCTCAGACTTTGAGGTTATACCAAAACGTAGACGCCGGCGTGGATCAGACACAGATTCTGAAAGCGAAGGTGGGAGAGAGTCTGCTAGTGATACTGGACCCTCTGACCGCGAGCCTAGCACCAAACCTAGCCGTCCATTGAGGCGAGAGCTCCCTGGGGATGCTCGACCTGTGCCCCACAAGCCAGGCTTTGGACCTCCTCACATGGGGGAAAGGGTTGGACCCAGAGGGGACGATGATGGCAGACCCAGGCCAGGGTTCCTTCCTAAAGGAGAGCCTTCTCGGCGAGGAAGAGGAGGACTATACAGTCGACGAGGTGGAGCAAGGGAGCGCGGCGGCCCTCGTTCAGGCCCTCTTAGACGGCCAGGAGCAAGAGAGTCCTGTTCTCAGTGGCCCTCCAAACCCATGGAGACATTCAGGCCTGAGGACACTGAGTCCACATCAAGATATGACAATCCTGCCTCTGACCGACGGCCCCCTAAATCTGATAGCAAGAAATTTGGGGATGGGCCTCCTCAGAGTAGTAGAGAACGGCCTCGTCGGTCCAGACCAGCACGACCCCCCAGACAAGATAAACCACCCCGCTTTAGGCGCTTGAAGGAGCGGGAAGCTGCAGTGTTAGCTAGTGGAGACATGGCCCCAAGTCCCCCTGTCCCTCTACTCCCAGTGCCTGCTGTCCCAAGCTCTGCCCCTGCCCCAATTTCCCACTCCCCTACCCTGTCTAGAGCTCCAGGAACCCCTGCAACTGTGCCTGCGGAAGTGGCAGCGACTATGCCAGCAACCGACTTGTCCTCTCCCATAGAAGCACCCTTGTCTGAGACCGGCAGCCCCACCATCACTGCAGTCGGTACCAAGTCTCCCGACTTGTCCAACCAGAACTCTTCAGATCAAGCCAATGAGGAATGGGAAACAGCCTCTGAAAGCAGCGACTTCAACGAAAGGAGAGAGCGAGAAGAAAGGAAAGGAGCATTGGAGGCCGCTAATGAAGCAGCCACTGCCTGTGCCCCAGCACCTGCACCGCCTCAGAGGTCTTTGACGCCCAATAAAAGCCCTTCTGATGGAGGGATGACTCAAAAACGGGATGGGGCTCCTGGAGCAAAGAGGAGTTTCTCAAGTCAGAGGCCTATAGAGAGACCGAACCGTAGAGGCAACAGTGGCGCCAAACCAGGCCGGAGCTACGCAGGGGGAAAGGGGGAGAGAAGGGGAGGTGCCAAAGCCGGCCGCAAAGGGTGAGTTTGAACAATGAGGTGTTTGTTCGTCTGCTTACATTAACACTTAGCACAATGGACTTGACTAAATGAACAATGTGCGGTAGGATAATACTGCAGGTTTATTCACACACAATAAAACCCTTTGTCTAGTATTCTTCCTAATTAATTGTTGCAAATTTTAAAAGATTACATTTGAACGCATCAGAGCGGCTGGTCACCAGTCATGGTCAATCAGCTGAAAACTCTTAAAGAACTGTTAAAGAACCCTCCACTGGTCAATTAATGCACACTTTAGTACAGTAACCCAAAGTGTTTTGGGTAAAAAAAATAGCTTAAAATTGCATCAGTGTGGTGGTATTTTTAGACTTAACTGTCCTCGATGGTGGCATTTTTGATAGAGAACAATTAAAACATTTTCTCCCTTCATCTATCTGGTGCATCAACACTGTTGCCGTGTAGTGGCTTCTTCTTGTCACCTTCTACTTCAAAGGATGGTACTAAAATAAACAATAGAGGCCTAATTTATGCACAAATCTCACGTTATTACAAAATTAAATGACACTAACATTCCAAGTGTCTCGGGCCTCCTTCACCACCGCACTGTTGTTCTCTCAAACATAAAAATCTGTCTTGTAGCTTCTTGTTGTGCCTCAATTTTTCTTCCTGTCTCCCAAAATGCGTCTCTGATACGAGCAGCCCTACAGCCCCCGATGGGACAGCACAAACAGCTGGAGGAGCATCCCAGAGGCCTATAAAAGACCAGTCTAGCCGTCGCAAAGATGAGGCCAAACAGGCCGCTAAGAAGCCCAAAGAGAATGCTCTTTCCCAGTTTGATCTCAACAACTATGCTAGTAAGTAAACGCGTTCATACTCTCGCACTCTGCTTTTTACTGATAACCCTGGAACCTTTACCTGGCTCTAGCTGCTCTTGACCTGAAGACTGAACATAAATGTCTGGATCATGTAGGTGTTGTGATCATTGATGACCACCCAGAGGTCACCACCACAGAGGACCCACAGTCCAGCACCAATGATGATGGCTTCACAGAGGTTGTCTCCCGCAAGCAACAAAAACGCCTGCAGGATGAAGAGAAACGGAAAAAGGAAGAGCAGACACCTCAGGTACGAGGACACCACATAGTTATAAATAAACTAAACCAGCAAAGTAATACTTTGATTATAATGAGCCATACTAATATTTGATATATTCTCTTTTTGACACTATGCTGTACTTGTGCTGCTCCTACAGAACTGGAGTAAAAAGGGCTCTGGTGAGAAGGGCAGAGGAGGCGGAGGAAAGCTGCCACCAAGATTTGCTAAGAAGCAGTCATCACAAAATCAGCAGCAGCAGCAACGACAGTCCTCAGAGTCTCAGCCTCCTGTAGCTCCCACCCCTCAGGCCCAACAGCAACCCCCCATTTCTACGCCCCAGCATCCTCACCTTGCCCCCTCCCAGCCTGCTGCATCCCCCCAGACTCCTCTGGAAGGAACAGTGGCTCCACTGTCCTCCATCCCCCCTGCCACTGTGGACTTTACCTCAAAGAGCCTACTGCCCGCACCTGCTCAGACACACAGCACCCTGGGTACAGAGCTGTGGGAGAACAAGGTAGCGGGCTCCACTGTCCTTCCTGATGTCAAGAAACGTGAGTGGAGCAGTCGGTTGTTTTAAAAAAAAAAAAAAAAAAATGTCTTAATCTGGTTGTGATGCAGGAATTTATCATCAAGCTCTTGTCTAAAATATGTATTGTGTGTATTCCAGTTGGTCCAATCAGCCCTCCTCAGCCACCTTCTGTGAGTGCCTGGAACAAACCTCTTACCTCCTTTACTGGCACTGTCTCCTCTGAGGTATCTTGACTGCATCGGCCTCCTCTGTTGTTGAGCCTGTGTGATCCATTTTTGTACTGATAAACCACGAATGTGTCGTTTCAGAATGTGAAGCCTGGATCAGAGGGCAGTGTGGAATTGGCAATAGACAGTATTCAATTTGGAGCGCCGTCATCTGCGGGCAGCACCGACAGTGATGGAGTTCCAGCATTGCTGGAAACTGTCTCTGAAAACAAACTACCTGCTCCCAAAGAACAGAGACAGAAACAACCTCGAGCTGGCCCAATCAAAACACAGAAGGTAACTCTGCTGTGGAGGAAACTCGCTGTTTGCACAACACTGATTCCTATTCATGCTTGTGATCATGTAAATATAACATAATGATATAATCTCTCCAGCTTCCTGAAATGGAACCAGTGGAAACCAAGGAGTACAAGCCAGGTCCCATCGGCAAAGAGCGCTCTTTAAAGAACCGCAAGGCCAAAGACGCCGTTCGTGGAGGAGAAGGCGATGGAGGGATGGAGGGAGTAGTCCCCGGAGGAGGCGTCAGTAGAGCCACCGACTCCAGTCCTACCACCAGCGACGCAGCAGTACCAGAGCTGGGAGACATCGAGGGCATGATCACTGTCCCCTCAGCAGAGTACAACAGTATCTCTAAGGTACATCAGTGACCGCACAGCCACAAATGTTATTAATTTAAAAATATATACATGACTAGTAAAAAAAAAAAAAAAAAAACCTGCATTCAAATATGAAAATGAATTATTGGATTGTGGAAACCGAAAAACGTAATTGGCAACAGGGCGTTCGACAGAAGTTCAGCAGTTACAGTGCTGCATCACTCCTGGCCTATCAGGACACAGTGTGATGGACTTGATGCATAAGATATTTGAATTTACATATTTTTTTAAGAACAAATATTATTTATTTTTTTTAAAATGTAAGGCCCTACATCAAACCTCCCAGGTGTTGATGCACGGAGCCCTGTACACGGATGAATAAGAAACGTGTTTGTGTGTAAACTGAATTTAAGACTTTGCCTCCCAGGAGTCCGTCACCGACTACACCACTCCCTCCGCCTCAATGGCCGACAGTGTTCCTACAGGAGTGAACAAAATAGAAGAGAGCTTAGTGGCAAATGTGAGTACACATCCTTTTTTTGTTCAGATTACTTTTTAATTTGAATTGATCACGTCTGTGCCATAATCCAAAGATTAAACATTGCTTCGGGGTGATTTCTTTTAATGCATTTCAGGTGGCGCTACCCCACTCATTGCCCATTCCTCGACGAGAGACCCTGCAGCAGAGCTCCAGCCTCAGCACCGTGTCTCCTGCTACCGTTGACCTAACACTAAAGGTACACGGAGAAAGTAACGTTGCCTGGAGTGTACTTCTCAGAAAAGCTCCAGTGACACATTACCTAAACTTCTTTCCGTCTCCTCCTCCAGATGGAATCTGCTCGTAAGGCGTGGGAGAACTCCCCGAGTCTGGAGAAGAATGCCCCAGTCACTTCCTCTTCCTCCCCCATCACCTCCGGTACATCCTCGTACTCCACCTTCTCCTCAGCCTCCATGCCACAGATCCCTGTTGCTTCGGTTACCCCCAGCACCTCGCTGTCAGGTAACATCACTCCCAGTTTTTAGTATCTGCTGTATATCTCCAACAGCATTGCGTGTTGATACCTCGTTTACCTCAGAACTGCTGACATTCTACTGCACACTGACAACAAACGCGCTTACGGTGCGTTTGTTTGTTTTTGGGATTTCCCCTCTTTGTGCATCCGTCGTATCCATTATGATACCTTGTATTCACCGCATGTGTATCTCCACCCTGCAGGATCGGCGACCTATACAACGTCGTCCCTCAGCACCAAGACCACCACAGCCTCTGACCCCCCTAACATCTGTAAGGTGAAGCCCCAGCAGCTGCAGGGTGGAAGTCTGTCATCCTCCAGCAGTAGCAGTAGCAGCAGCAGCTTCTCTCAGTTGGGCTGTGTGCCAACCCTGCTGCCCCAGCAACAGCAGACCCCACAGGTGTACGTCTCTCAGTCTGCAGCAGGTGAGATGTTGGTTATGTTGCACGTTAGCACCATTGAAATAAATGAATATTAAGTAGAAACTTTGTTCTGATATTTCATTTTCATATTTCAAGAGCTGTTCACTATGTTATGCTATCATTGATATTTAAATCCTTTTCTGTTGAGGTTCTGCAGCTCAGATTCCAGCCTTCTACATGGACACTAGCCACCTATTCAGTACCCCCCACCCTCGCTTGGCACCTCCCTCCCTGGCGCAGCAGCAAGGCTTTCAGCCCGGCCTCTCACAGGTAGGAGTTTCTGTTGGTTGCACACTTGAACATGTATTTAAGCTATAAACTTGCTATACTTTGGGGGGGAAAACATCAATGCTGATGTTAATATTGACATTTCTTACCAAATTAATTCATGTTTTTTGTTGGATGATGGAATCGACTGTTTGGGACTGAGCTACATCATAAATTAAAAGAATGTTAATGTCTGCCTCCTCATCTCTCCCCACAGCGTGTATTTTTAAAATTTTCAGTAACCACCGTGTAGCATTACAATCACAGCATAGGACAAGCCTGTTCTCTTCTTTCTATGTCCTGGAAATTATCTGGTGAATTAGTGTTGATCACTGATCATCTGGCGATAGCAAGGTGCTCTCCTAAGCTGTCATCTGTGTGTAGATCAAACATCAAGTTGTTTAATTTTTCCTCATTGAGCAGCTGTTTAGTTAGCTAGCTGAAGGTCGGTCTGAAGACGGGTGCTAACGTTGGGATTCAATTCTAGTTACTACAGCCTCTGAAGCTGGCGTCTGCTCTCCTCCCAGCAAAGTAGTCCCCAAATTCATGTCGCATTAAAATCAGTGCCCCTTGCCATATCGCCATTTTCCGAGCAGTCATATTTGTTGATGCTGCATCGAGGCTTACATCATATGGAAGTTGCCGTGGTTTCATCTCTCAGCTCCAAAGTAAAAACTTCCACTCTGTGTTCCTCCACCTTTTCATAGCCGACGGCAGTCCAGCAGATTCCCATCCCTATCTACGCTCCATTGCAAGGTCAGCCGCAGCACCAACATCAGCACCAACATCAGCATCAGCATCAACACCAACATCAACATCAACACCAACACCAACATCAACACCAGCACCAGCATCAGCACCAGGCACAGCTAGGACTCAGTGCTGGTCCTCCAGTCTCCCAGCCACAGGACCTGTTCAGCTCCTCGCTGCAGCCTTACAGGTAACACACAACGCTGCACAGGAGTTCCCTTCTCTGCTACAGCTTTCATTGTTCTCCCATCTGATCCCGTGTCCTGATCCGTCCCCAGGTCCCAGCAGGCGTTCATGCAGAGCAGCCTGTCGCAGCCCTCCATGATGCTGTCGGGACCATCCCTGCACAGCTATGCTGGCGTTCAGCCACCTGACCTGGGCAAGCCTCAGTCTAGTCTGGCCTATCAGCAGGCCTCCTCCACCCAGCACATTCCCATTCTGTTTGAGCCACAGCTCAACCAGCCCTCTGGCATGGGGGGTTCCCAGCTCATTGACACACACCTGCTTCAGGTACGCTGTCTGCTCACAGGAACTCTTCCACTCTACATCTATGATCTTTACATCTGCGTGTAATTTATTTTGTATATTATGTTTACATTCAATCTGATATGTCTTTGCTTCAGGCTCGACAGGGGATGAGTCAGCATTCAAACATGTATTCAGGACAGGTGCAACAACATGGCCAGAGCAGCTACTATAGCAACACTCAGTCACCCAGTTCTGCAATGCAGCAGGTAACTTGCATGCAAACACAATGCTTATGAACCTTTTTTTTTATGTAGCTTATCTTTATTAAAAACCCAAATTTGTTAAATTTCCAGTGGTGTGTGAGAATCCGTGATCTTTTTCTCTCTCCAGGTGACGGTCCCTCTGACCAGCTCCCAGTTGTCCCTGTCAAACTTTGGTTCAGGTGGAGGCCAGCCCCTCCTGGCGCTGCCTCCCACTCCTCCCCAGGCCCAGCCCCCCAACATCAACCGACAGCCCCCGGTCTCCCAGCCGTACCGAGGCATCATGGGCCCCAACCACGGCATGATGCAGCCTCCCACTAGCAAGGTACTCGTCACTCTCAGAAACACAAACGGGCTGATTTTTACTGTTTAAAAGTGTGAGTTGTAACACATTTGTGTGTTGGCGCTTTGCAGATGGACATGGATCTGAAGCTCTTCGGCAGTGGGATGGATGTGAAGCCTGGAACCCCTCCCATTGGTGCCAGGAGCACTACACCCACCAGCCATTACAGGTACCACCCATTAATTACCAAAATTAGCTGCTCTGTTTCAACAATGTTTAAAACGTGCAAACAGGCTGAAATTTAACCGTGGTGTTGTCGGAGATGCAGTGTCTTCAACCAAGAATAGAAGAGCGATGCTAAAAGATCTGCAAATTTGTCGGTTTGGTGTGAACTCACATTTATAATGCAACGCAGAAGGATTGATGTTCTGTTTTTGTAATGAAGTCTGATTTTTTTTAAAGCATTTTCTAAATTAAATTGAAATCCAGATATATCTGACTGCTTGTATTAATCTATGAAAAAGTAACCATGTGCAGTAATACAGAAAATTGAGGATGTGATGCATGGTGATGGATAGAGAATTGTTTTGCTTTCGTTGACGGGTGAAAAGTAATTTCATTGTGAGGCACCAACACAACTCTGTAGCGTTGCCTGTCATTTGCATATGTATGAGATCAAAGTCAACAACCTATCAATTTGTGGTTGAACCATCATCATTTTGGTCATTTTGATGTGCTCTAAACACGTTTTCTCGTCCGCCTGCAGGGCCAGCTCCACGTCTCCCAGCAGCCAGTCCAGTAAGATCAACAGCATGCTGTACCAGAAGCAGTTTCAGGCCAACTCTGCTGGCATGAGGATGGCGCAGCACTTCCCCGGCCAGTTCAACCCACAGGTAGAGTAATGATCAGACAGCAACACCGCTATTTTTGATTGTTTATATGTTTGATATGGTTAAACTTCACCCGTCTCATGTTCCTCATCATTTCAGATTCTGTCTCAGCCCAACATCGTCTCTCCTCTGGTTCGACCTCCTCACGTTAACTCGTTTGCCGGGGGAGTCCAGCGCTCTCCTATGGGCCCTCCGATGACCCCCAACGTGGGCGGCGGTCTCATGCCCCATCCGCGACCTCAGCACCCACAGCACAGCCAGCACCCTCCCCGCGGACCTCCCGGTCCCTCGCTTGCTCCCCGAGGCACACAGGCGGCTCTGAAGGCTGAACAGGACCTAAAGGTCTGGTTCCCTATGTGAACTGCTCTGTTTTTTTTAACTGGCCGGTCGGATGATGAGAGAATCTTTCGGTGATGAGTGGGTTTTGCTGATTTTAGATTTTTGCTCTGTCACTCCGCAGGCAAAGCAGCGGGCCGAAGTGCTCCAGTCCACTCATAAGTTCTTCTCAGAGCAGCAGCAGCAGCAACTCAAACCCCCGCAAGTCAACAAAGTGTCTCGGCTCGATCAGGGGGGGAAACCCCCGCTAGACGCCTCTGCCCCAAACCACCAAGTGATGATCGAGCGCCCCGATTCCGACAAACCTCCCATCTCCGTGCCCAAGCCCATACGGACTGGCCCCATAAAACCACAGGCCATCAAACCAGAAGAGGGCAAGTAAAGAGCGGCAGAAAAACCTCTTCGGATGACAATATGAATGGATGGAAGAGAGAAGAATCGATCCCCATTCACTCAGTCACCACCTCATATCAGCCCTGGGGGGGACAGCGTGGGGGAGGAGGAGGAGTTGATGGTAGTGGTTACTAAGAGGGAGGCACTGTTCTGCCTAAATGTAATCCTCTTCTTTCTTCCCCTGTCTTGTCCCACTGTAGGTGGCGGCGCCTGAGTTGGATTCTTCCATCGCGTTTAGATGCCGATTTAAAAATGGCTGCACAAGTTGTTCCATATAAATCTACTGAGACGGTAGATCAGAGGAGAGTTGGAAAAAGAGAAAATTTGAAATGAGATTTGCTGCTGAGTTTGCCATTTTTTTTATAGCTCTTGATTTCTGTTCCTTTTTTTTAAATTTTGTTTTCTTCCCCAATAGGATCACGCATATTATAGGAGAAACCCGTTTTGTTAACGAACGAATGAATCGGTTTTGTTTTTGTAGTCGAATCAATCTTGTTAAGGAGATGACATTTTAGTGAAGCACACTTCTGTTGCCCAATCTCTCCCATCATAACTAATCCAGCGACGTGCGCACGTGGCACTGCACCTCGTTACCACACACTCACGTTTCATTCACGAATACCGCACAGACATGAATTCCGAAAGTCTCTTCATTTTGTTTGTTTTTACCGGAACGGAAATGTGAAAATTTACAGCAGTTGATTTGAAATTAACGGTTGATTTATCGACGAGTCTGCCTGTGAGCCTTCGCTCCTGCCTTCTGCTCTCATCTCCCTGCCTGAGAAGTACTGACATGTTGGGATGGGTGTGTCCGGTGTGCGTTTGTGGTCTAAACCGAAGGGGAAGCTCGAAGTTGGACTCTGCTGTATATTTAGCCAAAGGTTAAAGCAGCGCGGCGTCACAGCCTTTATGATATCACGAGTTTTTGATAAGACTTTATGGGATTACACGGAGGATGTATGATCCACGACACACAGCTAACTGCCACACACCGTTTTCACCGCTTCCTCGCGCCCATCCTTGCTGTCGCACAAACACACACCTATACACACATCACCGTAAAAGCACCCAGGCCTGCTGCAATTGATGGATTTCAGTGCCCTTAGCTAGAGTATAGCTGCAGGATAGGGCTATTTAGAAGGATAGAAACAGTGAGGAGTTGATGGCTGAAACAGTAGAAAACTGTGTGCGTGTGTGTCCACCCTCATAAAGAGAGGGGGGGGCAAGAACAGGATGGAGAACAATGAATTAAGATGAAACGAGAAGCCTCAAGTTCAGAAGTGTTTGGGCAGAAGGACACTTGTTTAGTTGTCTTTGCTGATGAGAGCAATCAATGCTGTTTTTCTGTCTCTGCCTCACCTCCGCTGGCTGTCCCACCCAGACTGCGTTCATCTCGGGGTTGTGGCGACGAGGGTCCTCCAGAAATGTACAGTAGTATGCACCCTGAGGTGGTGAGGGGCATCCTCACGTCCACCCGAGCCGGGCGGTAGGGGAGGGAAGATTCCTTGCTTTGGAGTATAGATGAGGGAGGGAGGGTAATGATTTTTTTTGTTTGTTTTTTTGTTTTGTTTTTGTTGAACTTGTACAGGGGTTTCATCGCTGTATTAAAATATGTACGGTCTTATTTACATTCTCTTGGTTTGGTTACAGAAACTAATAAAATAATATACTGTTGAGATGTTTTTCAGTGGTGCCTCCTTTGTCCTTAAAGCAATCTTCCACAATTTTCCCTGAATTATTTTTGCTTTGCGTTGGATTCGTACTCAGCACAGATTACCACTAGGTGTCGCTACAACACATCAACTTAGATGTGCATTTCACGGTGCTTGGATAAAGAAAATAATGTAATTGCTAATAATGCAACACTGAACTGAGGTGCTCTTTTAAAGGGTTCATAAAGTAACTAATGGCAATGGTTAATAATTGAATAATATTTACATAGAAACTTATAAGAAACAGTTGTCCCTTTTTGTATTAATAATTTAATTGATTACTTTATTAACTAAACAGCCAGACAGGGGGGGTCAAAACCTTGTAAGTTATAAATGACTTATAACTGATTTCTAAAGCATTACTTTGCCATCTTGTAAGAACCTTATCTCTCAAAAAAAAAAATCGTTGAATCGATGCTGTTTTAAAAAAAAAAAAAAAAATTTTTACTTTACTTTATTTCTGCCTTTTCTTGAATATCATGGAACCAGGCAACTTTTGGCTTGTGGTGCTCAAAGCCAAAATGGTGATTCAACACAATTCACAGACTTTATTGTGAGGAATTTTCGTGGAGGTACTATTTTTCAGCTCACTTAAACAACGTAGATTGACAAATGGCCTTACGTGCAAGAGGGAAAATGTGTTTTATTTTAAGGGAGAACTGTCCCTTTTTTAATGCAATGTCTTCAATCACCAGATGTGGAGATACATAGGGGTTTTTGTGAAAATAAAAATATTTATATTAGTTCTTAACCATCAATAAAGTTATTAACACTTGACCAAACCCTTTTATAAAGGTAATAACGACACAAACGTGTGATTTAGGACGTTTATTTCATGATGATTTCACGTCATTATGTCGACTACAGTGTTACAAGTACATGCAATATTCAACACGTGCTGAGTGAGCAAGCATCTAACGATGGATGTTGACTGGTGAAATACTGTCGGGTGTGTAGTGCCACTGAGTTTGTGTTTTTTAAAGTGTTCCACTTAAAATTCATAAGTAATGTCAAATTAATTCATCTTTCAGTCCTCAAATATATTTATATTTATATAGCTTATCAAGAAAACAACAAAATCATACATCTGAATTAAAGGCGGTACAAAAATAATTCCTCTAAAAACATGTTTGTGGGCCGTGCCACAGTAAACGCCCTCCCAATTAAGAAAAAGAGAGAAAAAAAGCACACCTGCAGAGGGAGGGTGAGGGGTGGGGGGCACTGTTCCTCAAATGTCTTCATTTACACGTTGATGCCATTGGCTTAATGACTAAAACTACCACGCACGTTATGCTCTAAAGCTCTGAGTCTTTGAAGCGGAAACAGGCGAGCAAATGCCGCTTTTTCTAGCAGTCCCTCGTCACGGCCTCAGGCGGCCTCCTGGCGACCCAGCCTGAGGTTGTAGGACACCATGTGGAAGTTGTCCCAAGCGAACAGCTTCCTCTGAGCCACGTTGTAGTCGATCATGCTGTTGTAGCGGTACTTGTTCCTGAAGGGGACGGCCATCGGCTTCCCCTGGCCGGTCTTGGTGTCGTACACGTAGTTGATGGTGGTGTCGGGCGCCGTGTAGCTGGCCACGGTGTACAGCCTTCCGCAGATGATGAAGGAGTTGGCCACCGAGTTCTTCCTGATGTTGGTCTCCCAGCTCCGCTTCACCTCCAGACTGTGCGGGTCCAGCTGCGAGATCACGATGGCCCCTTTGGCCTTGCTGGTGGAGTAGACGGCCCACAGGCCCTGCTCGTCCACGGACAGGTCGATGTCCGTGTAGCCGCCCCAGGAGTAAGGGTGCTGGCCGTGGAAGCCGGCGTGGGGGAGGTCGCGACGGGCCGCCACGCTCTCAGACGCCAGGTCGAAGCGGATGAGGGAGCGGCTGCGACGCCTTTGATAATACAGAGATCCTCGGTACATAGTGGCACCGGTGCTCTCCACCAGCTCCGGCAACATCAGGACCTGTCACGGGAAAACGAGAGACTATAACTAGGAGAGAATTATTTTTGGGGGGCTAATTCACGTGAATGAATATCATCCATGTCACACCAACCTTGGATGGAAAGCCTTTGGAGAGTTGCTCCATGTTGTCGTACCCAAACAGCTGCCTGACGTCAGAACCTATGGTGTCGATGCGCCAGACCATGTCTGGTCCGTAGGGTGAGACGGCCTCAGGGTCCTGCATCCAAACGCCGTATTTACCTGCTATGTTGTCCGCCTTCCTGTGAGTGACCGGCTCGCCGACCCAAACCAGCTCGCCACAACCTGGAGGAAGAAGAGGGAAGGGATGAAAAGATGTATGAGACGCATTTACATCACAGGACTTTCAATCAGGAGACCTGTGTTCGCATCCCAAACTGTTTAGTTATTTCCAAGTTACGTAAGTGATGTTTCCATACTTACATTACGTTCTTTACATTTTTCTTAGTTAATGTACTTATCTAAAGCCCAACCATCATCTTTTTCCCGAAGACAAATTGGTTTTTAATTCGCCACGATCAAACTTTTGTTTGTTTTTTTATCCCGAACCATGATAAAATCTTATATTGCCCCATCCCTATTAAGCATCTGGTTTGTTCATTGTGACTGTTTTCAGATTGTACTTGTGCTGTGGGTTTTACTGGTCTGGCCCACTTTGTGCTGTATGTTGCCCATGAACGAATTTGTTTGACAGCGCTGCTCTGGTGACATCTAGCGGTGAGACTGCAGATTGCAACTAACTGAAACTTCTCCCGTGGACGGAGGCTGACATGAAAACACGAGTCGTCCTATCTAGAGCCAGCGTTTTGTTTTCGTTTTTTTAGTTCTTTTCTTGTGGAAACGTGGATCAAGGAAGAGGACCCACTCCGTCCGTAGATACCAACGGCTCATTCCAAGGTAACAAAAAAAACACAATTCTTATTCCCGGTGATTATACACTAAAGAAGACGTACTTGACATTATTATTTCCCATTTCTGCCAACAGATCCCCTTCACAGGGGCTTCACACCGGACCTTCGAAGTGACTTCAGGACACAAGTCGCACACATTAAAGGGGATCTGTGCATGACTGTGGGACGATGGAGGAAACCCGAGAGCTGGTCAGTGGTGTGATGAGGTCGTCATGACTCGTGGTGGAAGCAGACAGCAGGTCTAGAGATGCTGCCTGACATCTCTGTTGAGTCACCACCGTCAGAGCGGCAACTGGGCTACAAGTCATCCGGGGCAGCGACTCTCTCCGCTGCTTGTCTTACTGGGGAAAACGATAAGGCAGGTTGTATATTTACCACGGCCTAAAATACACCCTTGCACTCAGGTCCGGGACGTAGCGGCGGATTAAGGGTTAGATAGCAATACGTTATAAATACACCCATTGCCATGTAGCTTTCCCCATGGCGCGGAGATAATATGACTTCACGTGGTGACTGCACGTGAAGATCATGATCTCCGAAACAATGAAACCCGCAGAGAGCCATCGGTATAGCACAAAGCTAGGGTGTGGTTTTGGTTGGGGGGCATCCTCGTTAGGGGCGCTTCTCATTCTTCATTTACGAGACAAATGGTGAAACTTGCTGGGCCCTCATTGCCATGACTTCCGTACTCTCGCCCCAAATGCTACAGTATAAATAGCAGTATTTGCTTTGAGGCTGTCGGCGGGGGGGCGAGTGTCATGTTTGTAAGGTCAGATTTTTGGGGGAGGAGGGAGAAGGGGTGAGTAAGAGGGGTATTCGCTGCCAGGGCGGGATTTTAAAGGACCATATTTGCACATTTTAGCTCTTTAGTGTTTTTTTTACTGGGGGGTATGCAGTTGAATACTTTTTGTAGCTTTCTTTTCCAGCTGATAACGCCATCCCGATAGCGCACACCATCTGGTCCCCCTCAGATGGTGTGCGCTAAACACGTTTTTGCCATAGTTTATACTGTTAGCACGGTTAGCACCGCTAGTTACGCGCCATGTTGTGTTACACACCTTTAACAAATGTCCTTTTTAACAAACATTAAGCCCAACAGACAATCCCTGAAGAATTCATAGTAAACCGTTTTTTAACTTTAATCATTCCTAGTAAAGATAAAAATCTGTTTTGACATCAGAAGGAGGAGAGCTAGTTAGCTGTTAGCTATTAGCAGATAGCAGGCAGCACAGTCCGACTTGGCTAGCAAACTAGGAGAGGATCCATTTGTTTACATTGGGTGAGGGTAAATTATACTGTTATGATACAGTAGGTTCTTTAGTTTTTGGTGAGAAACTTGAGTTGTTCGAAGGAGATGCCTTCACAGCAATATAAAATAAATATTAGAGGCGTAATTATGACCTATTTTACTGAGTTTTTACCGCTCTGGTATCAGATCGGTACTCGGGAACAGCAAATACGCAAGTTCAGGTATCAGAATCGGTACCAGGAAGCAAAGAATGGTACGGAACATCTGTAATTTAAATCATGTATCATTGTATTTTAAGGCCTGTAGGGGAGAATAAGTAAGAATATTTCAAACAGAAACCTGTGTTGTCCACAGATCCACCTGGAGCGGGAACCTCTGTCACCTCGGCCTTCAGCTCCTGGAAGCCTGGAGATCCGTACTGCCACGCTGAGTCTGACGGGTAGAGATGGAAAACATGGATTTAGTGGAATAAAAGAAAACCTGCTATGGTGGACGTGATCCTGCAGGAAAACGAGTCCCACCTCTCAAACTGCTGCTATCTCCCTGCCTGTCGGGCCTGGCCATCAGGTGAGACATCTGATTGGAACCTAAACACACACACAAATGCGTGTGCAAATGAGTTTTGCGATTTCCGTTGTGCGTTATCTCGTGCATGCGTACAATACGTTGAGAGATTGTGTTTTGCGCGCCCCAAAACGTGGCCGTGGCACTACTGACAGCAGGGAATGTGACAGCAGGAAACAAACACCGCTGAGCGGATTCCCAGCTGCTCCGGAGTCAGCCAGTCGGTAGATGGGCCGACCATAACACACACATCCGACACCCATCCCACTGAAACGCTGTCAGCTTCACGTCCTGAAAACATCATCGTTCGTCATGTGGCTCTTCCTCCTTTGAATCACTCTCAGATATCAGCCTTTTCTCCTCTCCTCTATTCATTCCTCCTCTTGTTTCCGTCCCATTTGACGCCTTCATGAAACCATTTCTATGAAATGTAAACGATGTCTGTAAACGGTTTAATCCTCACAGGCTTGGAGATACAAACATAGTGAGGTTTGCAACAGAAAAACAAGCTTTTTTGCACGTGCATGCTGTGCTCTCTCTGATGTGCAGAGAGTTCAGTAACAAGCCCTAATGATGCGGAGAACATTAAGCGGTAGCATCTGGAAGCTGATGTTGACTCTCGGCGTGGATGAAGAGAAGAGAGAGGTTGGCGACGACGTCATACATTCTGCCTCTTTGTTTGGGATGTCACGGAGGAGAAGACCTTAAACCTCACAGGGCAGACGGGTTTAATTTCCCAGAGGAGGATCAACCCCCTGCTTACAGAGTTCATGTTATTAGTAGTGATGCATGATATGCACATTCATTGAATCAGTTCAGGAGTTCATTATATTTGACCGCTTGTCCTGCTGGCTGCACATTAAATTGAAAGAAAAGACGTTAAAGAAGGTCATCTGTAAACTGCACATACATGCTCTTCTCTGTGACTGACCAGAACTATATCTTTAAAGTCATAAAATAACATTAAGATAGATCAGCTGATATAGTTTGAGAGGGAATGTCACTGAAAGTCGTAACCGCTGCTTGAGTTGGAGGAAAAATAATTCCTGTCACAAACTTTGCTTTGGCTTTCCACTCTCTCTGGTTCTGCACATCTCCTAAGATCTGTTCTACATCTGCCTCTCGCCCTGAGGGGCCCCACTTTGCGTATTTCTGCCTGCAGGTGCAAACTTGAGGAGCAAAACAGATAACCTGGAGGGAACAAGCTCTCCCGACGCAGAGAGGGGACGTCTGACGGACGGGGTGATGGCAGGGAAGGATTTACAAGCGATGGGAGGGTAACCAGAGGAATGGCTTATCTGAGGAAAAGGAAAGGGGGATGGTGATCGGAGGGAGATGGCGGGTGAAAAGATGAACACAGGGGGGGGCTAATTGTTGTTGTTGGCCACTGCAAACACACAGAGCTTATCCCCGCTGGCTCCGAAATAACTCCCCAAGCTCTGTGCCGCCCTTTAAACCCCCCGGACGTATAGTGTTCTTGGCCCTAAGCCCTCTGCGTCACCCTCCATCACCACAAGCTCTGACCCACCAGGAGTCATCGAAAGCACTGAGATGAGACCCTGGCATGGAACCTCCACGTCCAGAGCGTGCATCTCATTTCACCCCCCTCCCCTCTTCCCAACTAGGTTATTCGCGCCCTTCTCGTCATGCAGAGGGAAACACCAGTCATAAAAGAAAGCAGGATCCGCTCATAAATACTGAGCCGACCCTCTCTGGCCCGCCACCCTCACCCCTAAATGCAGGGGGGCAGAAACCCGAGCCGGGTGTCTCTGCAGACTAATGGGGACAACCAAAACATTAACCCACACACACATACAACATGAGACGATGCACTTTATTTCCCTGTTGTGAGGGGGGATTTATGCAGGCAGATATGGTGTCGGGAGGAACCTGAGCTTGATATATATATACACTTTCAAAAATATATACACATATCTACATTGAGAGCAAGGCACACCAGAGTCAAATGTCTTTTATGCGTATACATACTCATACGTCAATTAAGCTGATAGTGCATCAGCTTTTTCTGTGTGCAGAAACAAACACACGGTGCAGTGCAGAGGAATTTACTGTGGCTGTGCATGCCATAGTTTTCCAAACATACTTTCTCTGCTCCAATTATACCTCTGAATCACCAAATACAGATTTCAACTGAAAGGCAACTTGTCTGCAGGCAATTAGGCAAAGTAGCTGTGCATCTTGATTGAATAGTGTAGATTAAAATATTATGTGTGCACGACTAAATACAAGCTGGGAATTCAACTTTATTATATGCAGGAGTAAAAATAACGCTCTATTTATAAACGTCATTAAGATTTCTTTTTGAATGGCTCATGGAGTGCGTGGTGGTCTCTCTTACCCCCAGCGGGTCTCATCAGGCCACTGTCCTGCAGAGGGGGGCTTGGTGGCACCACGGGGGTCTGCGGAGGACAGGGTCTGTCCCTCAGCCTCTCCGTCTCCCTCCTCATCTCCTCCATCCTGCGCTGAAGCGTCCCCAGCTCCTGCTCCATACGCTCCTTCTCCCTCTGCAGCAGATTCCTCTCCCCCGTGGCCCGGTTCAGCGCCTCCTGGAGCCCGGACTGAGCTCTGGCCCCCTGGGGACCACCGGCGTCCCCTGCGGTGAGCCGGGACACCAGCGCCTCCAGCAGGCCGAGTCTAGCCTTCAGGCCCTCCACCTCGGGGCCCCCGGTCTGCGGGCAGCTGGCCTCGGCGGGGCTGGGCACGGTGAAGGTGTACTGGCATCGCCCGCTCCGGTCGTTCCCCCTCCACAGGGCGGCTCGGTCCTGGGCGTCACCCGGCAGCAGAAGACCGCACATACACAACGAAAGAAGGAGGAACATACTGGAGCTCGGCTCAGATCACTAGGTTACTTTAAGTTCTCTCTCTTTTTCTGTCCTTTTTGTCTTCTTTTAATTTTCAGCTCTCAACTGGAATTTTCCTTCAATCATTTACTAATTCCCAATTTTGTGGTGATGACTTTCTTTTCTCTCTCTTTTTTTCAGGTTCTCTTCTTCTTCTTCTTCTTCTTCTTCTTCTTCTTCTTCTTCTTCTTCTCCTCTCTGAATGGACAGGTCTGTAACTCTGAGCTCTCCCAACCAGCTCACGGATATTTATACAATCTGGAGGGGAAGGAAGGAGGGGAAGAGAGGAGAGGTGAAAGGGAGGGAGGGGAGAGAGGGATAAAACTCAGGGAGAAGGAGGGAGTGTCGAGGACAAGGGGGAGAGGGAGGGAAGAAGAGGAAATGTACATGGGATGATGGTTGTTTTGGGGACAAAAACATCTTATTTTGAGTGTCTGTCTTTCTGCAAAGGCTGTTTTTTATTATTTAAAGGTCCAACGTGACAGCTCTCTGTCTTTTTGCATTTTGTGTAATTTGGCCCCTCCAGTGTCTTTTATTCACGTCTTATCTGTAGAAACATCCCCTGATGTGCAGTCCCGCGTGTCAAAGGGGATTTGGCTGAGGTTTTGGCCTCAGCGTTGGCCTCATTGGATACAATTACCTCCCGAGGAGCCGGTGTCCACTTTCATATCGGTATGGGGGCCAGAACGTGACGCAAGCAGCCGATAAGGGTTGTCGTTAGGACGGGTCGATGACTGGATACCCCGACGCTGACCCCGGACGTGGACCGGGTCCCTTCAGCTCAGCTTTGGGTTTGTTGTGGACTGTGTGTGTGTGTGTGTGTGTGTGTGTGTGTGTGTGTGTGTTCATGCTGCCGACTCAAATGCATTTTAAACAACATGACTGAGCTGCCGTGGACCATCCGTCTCTCTCCCAGCTTGCTGGCTGCCGGGGTGGATTTGTTGCAGTCCGCCCTCCCCGTCCCTCTTCTCTGCGCTTCAACGCAACATCACAGACACGTTGAGCCGCTGCCTGCGAGGCTCGCTTCCACAGTCATGTGATCCAGAGGATGAGCTCCTCGCTGTGTCCAGAAAGGCAGGATGAAGAGATTTGGACACATTGCTTAGAGACGCATGCAATGAGGCAGGTGTGCGGTCGCACGCATACCTTCCCATCTCAGCAGGTCTCAGCTTCCCTCATATCCGGCCTCTTTGTTTGGGTTCCTAAGACCTGCCATGCTCCTTTGTTCTGCTCCTTTTCCTCATGTCTCCTAACATACTGTGTATGTTCCAGAGAACCATAGACCTGAACCTAGAACCATACAGGGTTCCTCCGCTTGTCCTCACAGGAAAACCCCTTTAGGTTCCAGGTAGAACATTTGATAAAGGGTGCACCGGAATCCATTCAGATGGTTCTACCTAGAACCCAACATAAAGGGTTATACCGAGAACCATTGTTGAGAGGTTCCACACAGAACCCTCTGACAGGTTCTACAGAAAACCCTTCTATGGTGTAAAGGTTCCACCCAGATTAAACCTTTTATAAAGTTTGTACCTGGAATCCTTTCAGATGGTACTACCAAGAACCAAGCATAAAAGGTTTCTATGGGTCTATCTAGAACCCTCTCTGGAGGTTCTACTCAGAGACTCTGGTGCAGAGAAAAACTCACTCAGTGGGGCGTTCTACTGAAAACCGCAGAGGGGCTTACACAGAGAACCCTGTTATATGTCAAGGGTTTCAGCAAGAACGCCACCGACAGGGTTCTACCATGAACCGTGTTATAGTCCAAGGGTTTCTTTGAGAACCCACCCAGAGGGATTCAACTGAGAACCCCTTTATACATATATTGCTTCTACCAATCACTTTTTTTTATATCCCAAGGGTTTCATCTAGAACCTTAAAGGGCCAGACTGAGGTGGTTCAGCTCAACCAACCACAATCATTGTCAGCATTCTTTCTTCCAAAAAGGTTCTTAATGGAACCTTTAGTCTCAACAAAAAAAAAACTTCTTAAAAAGAGCATTTTTGCCGAAGCAAATGGTTGTTGTTAGAAACTCTGGGAAGAGCCCTTTTGGAACCCTTATTTCCAAGAATGCCATCTCTGCTGACCTTCCAGGCCACCCTGAACCCTGAAACGCCACCTGACCCAGATGCTTCACTCCGGGGAGCCTCGAGGGCCATAGGGTGCAGAGGGGAGCACTGCATAGTCTGCAGAGACGCTGCACATTTCCTCTTACAGGTTGATGCCAGCCTGATCTGCGCTTGTTTACCGGCAGCTGGCGGCACCTGAGACAGTCACCTTGATTGATGAGGCAAGTCTTTGATTGGTTGGGCAGATGGGTGAGCCGATTCGTGAGGCAGAGTATGTGTTGGGAACACATCCTCTTACAGGAAATATCTTCAGAATGAGAAAACTGAAGAGAGGGTGGAAGGAGAGACACACGAAACAAAGGAGTGAATAAATCACCGGAGGAGGAGAAAAAATATGAGAGTAAAACCAGGTGTAAACAGCAACGGAGACAAAAGAAGGGAGAAATGGAAGATTAGGAGCGTTTGAACATGCAAGCAATGTTTTATTCACTAGAATCCAGAATGTAAATGTATTCTCCACTTCCTCCAGATGCTAACATGTCCACCTCTCCACTGGGCAGTGTTTGTGTCTAATGCTGGCTGACGCATCATCCATTTATGAGTCAAATTCACTGTTATGTGACTGAAATAACTGCTGCTATGCCCGGAATCTGAAGTCATCCACTATGAGCCCTTAGCGGAGCACCAAAACACGCTCTGCTGCCAGTGTGGGTGTGTCGTAGTGAGATCATAGAGTCTCATGCAGCAAATATACAGCAGGATGTCTCACTCAATTTGAGCTTTTTTTTTTTTTTACTTTGCTTACAGCTTGACAAAGTCCTGAACGGAGGCTAAATCAAACCTCCAGGTGCCCACTTTGGAGTTAAAGCAGGACAACAGACTAAAGGTGCTTGTCCAACCAGGACTTTTGCTAACTTTGATTTCACTGAACTCCCAACTTAGAGACGATTGTAAGCAGGCTGACGTGGAGCTGATTTTCTCCACTCCCGGTATGTGATCAGTCCTGTCCAGGTGGCAACCTCCGGTTCTGAAAGTGAATCCAATGCCGAAGTGCCTTTAAAACTTGCATTATCTCTGCTGGCCATCAGGGGGCGAACCCTTCTCATTTCATTCTTTATTACAGTAAACATTGTAAACATGACTTTATGGTCTCACTCTCTAGTTTCAAGTCTTCTTCAATCCAGCATGATGCTCATTTCGTAAATTATTGTCCATTTAGAGTCAAATAGACCATAAAGGGTCTATTTGACTATATGAAATGCTTTAAGGCGGGGCTACCTTGTGATTGACAGGTTGCTACCACGCTATCAGATCCACTAATAGCATCGATTTATAAACACTTTCTGTTTCTGTCAAATACGTTCCATTGCAGTCAATATTTGGATTGGAATTAATCAGGAAGACTATTAAATACCCACATATTTAGGTCTTCAGCTGACAAAAAGTGGTTTGGGGATTTAGTTACTCTTTAAGGGAGTGCACTTTGCATTTAAAAATGTTAATGTTCCTGCTTTAGTGTTAGTCTGTGTACTTGTTTGTCAACTTCTCTCTCAATATGAATGTTTTGCTTATTTCTGTTGATGGGGAACAATGAATATCTTTCGTCAAGCTGCATTTGACGACCAATTAGCTCCAAACGAGGTGAGATTGGTGCCACCTGGGTTAGAATGGCACTAATTCCAGAGATCCTGATTGGCCACAGAAAGCAGGGGACAGGTTGGAAAAGACATCATGGAAGACATCAAAACTGGTTGGTCTGTAATTTTTGGTCACTGTTTTGCGTAACGGAAGGTTTTTCCTCATTGTCTGAATAAGGAGTTTAAATTCCCTACTGGAAGAGTTTGTTTCATACATTTTGTTTTTTCTGGAAAATCAACTCCTGCATTGCCGGTCGATGCTGATCGATGCGGATCCCACTCAGACCACAGCACCGCAGCCTCGTCAGCATTAAAACAAGTGTACGAGATGAAATGCCCTCGCTTCACTTACATCTTCAAAGCTGAAATAAGACCTTCACCCCCCCCCCCGCCCCCCCGCCGCGCGGCACCACCGAGAAACTGCAAGCTGGAAGACCATCTGCCGTAGATCAATGAATGAAAGACCCCTGAGGGCCAATTTAATGTCTGCTCCCTCAGAAGGGTTGGGCAGCGCTGGCTGAGCAAAAGGGCAGAGCTGTCAGTGTGCGTTTGTGTCTACGGTCCGGAGAGGACGAGAATAGCGGGTCTGTCAAAATAATAGTGCTTCACGACCTCCAGTGTTTTTCAATTTTAGTGCCATATTGGGAACTCTGCGCCGCCATTAAAGTCACAGACTAATAAAAAAAAGTTGGGTAATGAGGAAATAAAAGAAAGCTCAGGACACAAAGACCCAAAGTGGTCAGGAGTAGAGGGATGGCATTTTAATCTTCTTTCTTTCCATCAACCTATTCAAACTTTCCCTCTGATTGCTCCTTTCATCCTGACTCTTGTTTTCGGATTTCCCTCCTCCCACCAAAACCATTCAAAACCATTCAAAGCCAAACCAGTGAAACCCTTTAAAATCACTTTATTTCAGAGCAAAAAAAAAAAAATCAGTACATCAGTCTTCCAATGCAATGCCAAGAGTATTGTACATCATTACAGAATCAATATTTACAGCTAAAATAAATTACATTACAAATCATAAAATGACAGTGTAGAATTTCAATGTATTATACAGTTAATTAATCCAGACGACAATGACACCTAAGTTTGTTTCACAGCTCGACGTTTTAACTTGCATCACTTAAATGACCCCTGCTTCAAAGTAGTGTAACAGTATAGAGACGAACTGCCCGTTCCGAGGCGACGGCGGGAAAACCGGCATTCATACAAGCGTCACGTCGCGGGACCAGCAGAAACTTAAATATAGTGGAGGGGGGGAAAAAAAGACTTCAAAACCAAACAGAAACATCTGCAGAGTGAGAGACAGTTTAATGTCACGAGCAGGAAAGAGGGACAGCCGTGACCAAACGGGTCCAGAGCCCGGCGCGACCCAGGAGGAAGGTGAGAGGGTTAGAGCGTAGAGGGGCCGAGGAGACATTCATGTTTTCGGTTTTTGGTTTGACGTGGAAACGGAAAGCGGGCGATTTATGGAGCAGAACGGGATGCGGGGTGTTGTCTCGGCCTCCAAATCATCTGTACTGATAAGGAAACACACGCAGATGAACCTCAGATGTTCTCGTGTCGGACGGTGAAATGTGCTTTTGTTCAACGAAAAGGTTCCCCTACGAACGGCCCTCATCCTCGGGCGGTGAGAAGGAATCACGGGCGGACATCTGAGGTTCATTGGCTAAAAGCAAGAGCCTCCTTTACACGAGGCTGCTGCAGCAGATTCAGACCAGCTAAACTAAGAGAGACGGTTGCCACGGGTTCCCAGCCTTCACAGTATCCTTCTATATGATGTAATAAGCAGGACCTGGAGTTTCCAGGTTTGGAGCCCTACACGATATATATCATGGCATGGAGCGCTCCTTCACATTGACTAGAGGGCAGTGGTTTTCTCCCAAACTGCATTAGAATATCCCCCTCAAGTCGCCCGGGTCTCCTTTTCTGTACGAACCGTGACCCTTAGTGCTGATCTCACAGCAGGTTTATGTGGAAATACCGATGATGAGATCTGTACTGAGGGTGTGTTGAGGCTTGAGGGTACGCGGGCTGACACCGAGGAGGGTGTGGGGAGGCTGGCTGGCGCCCCCTAGCTGGAGTGGAGGACTGTGTGCACAGGAGAGCGATAGAGAGAGAGAGATAAAGGGAGGAAGAAGAGGAAGAGGAGGGTCCCCCCCCCATCCTCCTCGTCAGACACTAGCGATACCGCAGGATCACTGGAACTGAAAGAGACGGAGAGAGAATATGTAACTGAAGTTCCGCACATTGTGTACATTTTAACAGCGCTACAGGATTCGGTCCAACACTCACTGATGATGATGAGCAGGAGAGCGACGACCACCAAGGCGATAATCATCTTCATCTGCGGGAGAAACAACACATTCCTCATGGTACAGGACACCTGCGTATGCGGCTCCAATAAGAGAATAAAGAGACACAGTGAAGGTGTCTCACACATAAAGCAGACAGACAGCCCACCTTCATGTCTCTCCACCACATCCTCCTGTGCAGCTGTTTGGCTCGGCTACTGAAGGCGGACGCGTTGTCCGATAGGCTCTCTGAGGACACGTGAGGAGGAAAAGAAATGAGAAGATTAAAAAAACAACATCTGTTAATCACCACGTAAACAAAACTATTGTTTTGACTTTGATTTTGGATAATGTGACTCAAAACTGCCTGGCTCTGCGTTACGGTTTCTCTTATGTAAGGTGAAGCTGTGCCGGTGAGCTCACGCCCGTGAATAGTTTGGCATTGAATGGGTGAACCGAAACTTGCAGAACTTATACACAACAGAGCACAAACACATTCTGTTCCTCGTCGCGATATTCCCCTCCAAAAACGCTCGCCCACGTCGCTCTCTGCTTCTTGGATACCGTTGTAAACCTGATCTTCACACATGTTAACAGGGAGGTTACAGCTCCCTAGCATGCGGCGCTGTGCCTGTCCAAGCCCCTGACCCCCTTTAGGGTCTTTGTGTCCGTCATGTGTCTGCCGTCTCCACGTCCATGTGACCGTTAACGACCGCTCGCTACTACAAAGCACTCAGGCACCTCGAGGAGGTTAACAAGCAGTTACCTCGCACGTGGATGAGAAAGCCAACCGTCGTCAATCACGGGACGTTATATTGCCCACGTGAAAAGACTCCCGTTAAAGACGACGCACGCTGCAGAGACACGCAGCCACACAGCACACCCCGCAAATACAGCAAAAACGTGCACAACGTGTGTTCCAGATGTGCACCGTTGTCGTGGTCGGCTGGTCGATGTGATGGAGAAGCGGTTACATAACGTGTGGATGGCCATGATGAGGCTTCTAGACTGCAGTGTTTCCCCCACGTTCACACAGCAGCGGCGCGCCGCCGCTGCTGAATTTTCTCCGCCGCTGCAAGAACAATCCTTTAAAAAAATATATATATTTTTTTATTTTTTTTATTTTTTTTTACGTAGCTCCTTTTAGAAAATGTACAGCGCGTAACGTCAATTGCGCAGCACGCGGCACATCGTCACGTAACCAACATCAAAGAAGAAAAATACACAGCGAGTGTGGCAGTTGTTGGCAGTAGGCTACCCTACACGGTTGCAAAGTTACATTGATTCTAGCAGTAGCGAGTGAAGCGGAAGATCGAAGAAAGAAGGAAAGAGTGAGACAGACAGAGAGAGAGAGAGACAGACAGAGAGAGAGAGAGAGAAAGTAAGTTGCTAAAATGTGTCGCTACATGACCACCAGTGTTAAAAACCCTCTGAGCCCAATAATTTTATTGTATCTATAAACCGCAACCTCCGTGCCGTTTTTCCTCTAGTATTGTGTGTGTGTGTGTGTGTGTGTAGGCCTATGTGTGTGTGTGCGTGTTGTCGCTCTTTTTGGGATCACTCATAGCCTTTACAGGAGCTTATATCCAGTCAGGAATTTATAGCCTAGGTATTTTCGGGAACTTTGAAAAATGAATCCATACTGTTAGATCCGATGTTGTTCTTTATTGCCATATAAAATCCGTTTTCATCGCGTATTTTAGTTAGGGATTTATGCTCATCGCCTGTAAGCATGTGGTCATTAGCATAAATACAGGGAAAAAACCTAAGGACTTCTTAAAAGATCATGAATAGTTTCTATTATGTATAACTTATATTTATTTTATAATTTTCTCATCACTTTTTGACTCCCAAGACTAAGAAGAAGTGTTTTAAGCAATAACAAGCTTAATCAATTTGCCTTTTTTGTGTCATATCAATAAATAATTGTGAGATATTATTTGCTTTTTTTTTTTTTACTGTCTAATTGATAATTTCCTACATTCAAACGACATCACTGCAGCACACATATTCTGATAGTCCAGGTTGTGACCCAAATAAATGATAGCTTGACTGCTATGCATTATAAGGGGGATGAATGCAATCTTAATAAGAGAATAAATCCAGACGAACCAAAACATCTCAAAAATGGCTTAGGGCTCAGAGGTTAAAAGGCTGGTACAAGCTCTTAAGGGATGCACTGTGCACAATGCACAATGCACAATGCATATATATTTTTATATACAAAAATATAAAAATCTGTAAATGAAGACACAAAAGGCAAAGTTACAACACCAATAATCCCATCTACAGTAATACACAGGACTGTTTGAATAGGATTTAAGTGCATATTCTCCTCTCAAAGTGCACCAGATTCATGCATTCCAATGTAAAGGGTACAAAAAAATTTCGGCCGGGGGGGCATGCCCCCGGACCCCCCTAGAGGGTTCAGGGACCACACCACCGCTGCTGAAAAAAATCCTGCGGGAAACACTGGACTGGGAGGTGTTTATCTATGGAGGAGCAGAAGGAGACCCACGTGTGTCTTGTTGAAAGCCTGCATGTGTGTGAAGTTGAGCTAAACAACAAAAAAGAGTGGAGATGTGTGAATCCTGGTGGCACAGTAGGTGGGATTACCACTGACCAAGGTATTGTTTTGTTGATTTTTCCTAATTAAAACTATGTGATATATATTGCATATCTCTTTAATGTGAAGCTACAACGATGTGTCCATTAATTGATTAGTCGTCCATGTCTGCCGTGGCCCTGATGAGCTGTGGGAGGAGCCTCGGCCTCACCCGTGCCGTCAGCAGTCAACTAGACTCAGGTGAGCTCAGTCGGCTCTTATAACTAGGAGGAGAATCATCGCTCTGTTTGCTCTGACCAGACCTGATGTTCCTTTATGCTGAGCCCACCTATGGTGAGTTATTCTTCAAGCTGGATCTGTTTGATAACACCACGTGTTTTAATTTGTTAAAATTATGACGAACACCAGTGTTTATAAGGCCCACATTTAGGATCAGTGGGCCTAAAAAACTGTTTCTCTTTTAAAGTGGATGCACGTTGCCAGAATGTTTCCATTTAACATACCAAATAAGCCTCCATACGGCGAGGACATCCCTCCTCTGGGCCACGTGCAAACAATATGTGAGCTACCTGGGGAACTCGCCCTCACGATAAACGTTCCCTGTAGAGTTATTGGAGCAGTCCCGGCTCGACTCACCTGACTTGTCCTGCAGATCGTCGAGCCGCTCGCCCCTCTCGATCACCTTGGAGATGTTCTCCTGCATCACATCGATCACCTCGTCGACCTGCGACTGCACCCTGACGGGACACAGCAGAATCACGAATAACAGACGGGAATCATTAATGATGAAGGTAAGATTAATCAAGGACTGATGTATTCTTACAAGGTAACCCGCCACTGCACAAAGCAGCTGTTTCCCCCCCAAACAATGTCCTTTTTATTCCTAATCTATCCGGTCCAGCTGGCAGGCAATAAAAAGCCCGTCAGATGTTTTTTATCCTCGCGGTGACCCCCCCGCACCTGTTCGGTATTTGCAGGATAATGTCGAAATCCTCGCTTTTATTCACGGTACTCGTACCTGAGCATGGCATGACGAGTCCAGATTACCCTTCAGTCGCTCTTGTTCGAAACTCTTTCTCTGCAAATACCCCTCGGAGGGATGCAGGCTCAGTGTAGGGGAGGACATTGGCAAAGAAATGATTTTTAAAAAAAGGCAGAGGCTCACGAAGGAGATGCAAGGGAAGTGATCACATTTTCCGGGATGATTACACTGATCGTCTCGGACAAGGGACTGCAGGGAATTATCAGTCTTGGACTTCAGCCTGATTGCATGTTTAAGGCGGGAATATACAAGCGAAGCTAGCGCAAAACACAATCCGCAGCTGGGGACATGGAGAAACACGGGCTGCCATGAACACACGGGAAGACCTGACCTCAGTAACGGCGTCCATCAAAGTTGATTGTCATTGTTTATTCTGGATGTAAGTAAATGAGTCATTTGACACCCTCTAACGCCACCCAACTCAACTGAAATGCTCGATTGTGCTTCGGCTCATAACCTTTACTTGCCACTCGTTTCGTTTCTCGCGAGTGCCCAATCAGTAACAAAGATGAGAAGGAAGTGCTCCTTCCATCATCAGCTTCGGGGGAATCTACTTGCCCCATGTGGCATTTGACTTGCCCCAGGCGATCCTCATTGTCCAGCCCCGTCTAGTTTCAGGTGCTCCCAGAGACGATTAAGTGTCAAGTATGCAGAGCGTGTGGAAAAAATGACTTGTGGGTGCCGGACTGTCTCGACAATGTCCGCGTTTGTTCTCCGGCAGTCTCTGACCGGAGGTTAACGCGGAAACAGGCTGCAGAGGGACCGGGCCGTCCCGGGGAAAGGTTACACAATAACCTGCACATGGCGTTCTTACACAATCCACTATGAACCTGTAAACATGACCAGCCCACAGTTGCATAACACCAAAAACTCAAGATGCTGGCAGTGCGACTCCGACCTCTGGCTGTTTTTCGTGTTTGTACTTACTGCTTGAATTTGTCATTCTGAGGTCCAAATCTGGGTCCTGTGGGTCCTCTCCTGGAAAACGAGGATTTAGGAAGCCAATTAATTTTCATTTTCAGCTGTATTAACTCATTTTGCCTTTTAATTTTTAAATATAAATTGAATTATCAATTAATTTAAAATAAGCTCAGAGTCTTAATATAATCTAAACAAACTCACAGAAAGAAGTCTTCTTCCTCATCGGAGTCCTCCTCCAGTAGGTTCCTCTGTAAAAGAGGGTTTGTTATCAATACTGAGGCCCAATCACAATGTCCACTGTCAAATCATCCAGTGCTTGAGGACTCGCAGACATTTTGAGCTCTTTTATGCACACTTTCAACACATCAACCATCTATTTTCATTTTGCTTATTGAAGCTGTTTTGACAAAAGCGAGTAAATCAATTATTGCAATTACCTCTTGTCGGGTAACAGAGGTTCAAATCGGGCAGTTAAAAAACCTCAAAGAAATAGAAGACATGCAAAGAGCCTTCCCACTTGTATTTATAAGATTGCAGCCTCTGACACCGGACCATTAACCTTCTAACATCGGTTAAGTCCCTGACGGTTCAGGGCTTTAGGACTGAGGGGAGAGACTGGGATCGGGCCTGAATGACTATAAATTAAATCTGGTTCATGAACAAGCTCCAGTACCAGCATCTTGTCAGTTGAAACCCCCGAACAGAGTACCTTCCTGACACTTGACAAGTGGTGCTGCTGATACAAGCCTCCAGGGGTCAGATAGCTGCTGTACGGATCAATAGAAGCTTTTTCTATCAGTCTTCAGAGGGCAGATATCTTATACCCTGCTGTTGGTGTGCACTCACATTACCATGACATACTAAAAGATAAATAACCGCTGTTGCTGTTCTTGCCAAACCTCCATAAAAACGCTTCCTCTTGTGTTCTCTAAGACACTTCAACATCAAACAGTGATGACGAACGATAGGTTAGCTAGGAAGCCGATACGGACCTGAACAGATCCCGATGTAAAAATAGAGAGGTATCTGGGATCTCGATTGTTGCACAAAAACAACGCCACGATCACAGCGATGTCTGAACCACTGATGGCTTTCAAAGGGAAAGAAAGCGCTCTGTGTGCTATTCATAGAGAATCAGTGAGGACAGCCGCATTAAATTCTCAAAGGAGAAGAATGGGAGCAGGAAGGCGGTAAGAGTCTGTTTCTCATTGGATTACAGACGGGGGGACTATATTCTATAGTCTCTGCTACAGGGAAAGCACACTGTTGAAGGAAATCATGGGCATTGCATCCATACGTTATGTTGTGCTGTGATTTTAGGAGTAGCATAAATGACATGATGATAAAGAGCTTTACAAGTCGAGGAACAAACACTCCTTCCACAGTAGTGTGGGAGACGTGAGGGAGAACTGGTAGTTATTATCAGAGGGCAGGAGGTCGGACGCTCAAGGGAGCCACTTGTTATGCGAGGTAAGCTTTGCTTTGATCCCAGTTCAACACAATAGCACACAGGATCACACGGAGAAACAGAGTACAGCAAGGTGTGTGTGTGTGTGTGTGTGTGTGTGTGTGTGTGTGTGTGTGTGTGTGTGAGTGTGTGAGTGCGAGAGAGATGAGAACCAGGCGTTTGGCAGCAGGACTTTCTCCTCCTTTAATCCTTCGCTTTGTGTATGACCTCACTTTTCCCTACTAATACTAATTAATTGGACCTCTTACAGCAAAACTTGCATCTTCAGTCCACATCTGCTCTTGGGTTTTTGATTTCTTTTTGAAAGTTTAATGTATATGTCGTGGCTGTATTAGTATGCCACGCCACAAAGGGGGCAGCCAGCATGTTGGTGATGGGTCATGGCACACAATCGAGTAAGAAATAGACACATCTGTGTGGCCTCAGTGTGTTTGGAAGCATCAGGATACTATAATTGTAAATATTGACTTGAAAACGCTGTCTAACTTGTTATCATGGTGGTGAAGTGAAAAATGGGGTCGATAAAATATTGCACATGTACTTACATATTTATGCACATGTTCATGGTCTCTGAATGACAAGGAATTGGAATTAGAACTACTAGAATGTTTCTTCAGTAAATGTCTTGATTTTGATTCATCAACCACGTGATTAGATACCATTTGTTGGGGGGAAAAAAACTCCACAGAATTTAGAAAAATTAAAACTGAACCTAACAGGAACCTAATAGAGGTTTTAAATGTTTTTATGCTTTTTTAATGCAGTGAGACTTCATGAATTATGATCACTTATTTAGGCTTATTCAGTTTTTGTGCCATTTTAACAGCTTAACACACATTTTGATGATTATCGTGATAATATCCTGAATTATTTTGGCTGGGATAGCATTACATTTTCATATTGCCTGGTTTGGACTGCTGGAGATGTAATTGTTCCGAGTGCAAATGGCTGTAGTTTTGCACACTTATGTGAAAAAAATAAACTTGAGTCTAAATATTGCACAAGTTCCAACTCAGTCAAGAAAACTAGAGTCTGTATTCTACAATGACAGCTAGACGGAAGAAGCAAGCTACCAGTGATCAACTGTGATTAAAGCAATGCACGTAATTCATCAGGCGCTCCCTTTTCCCGTCCTGTATTCTGTTTGCTTCCTCCATCCAAAACTCAAACAGCACCACCCGCTCCCTCCCTCCGCCGGTGCCTCACCCTCTCGCTGCGAATGGATCCCGTGACCTCGTCGTCATTGAGGTGTCGTTTAAACTTGGGGGGCATGTTGTCTTCCGGCTGCTCCTCCTGATTTGGCTCCCTCTGTAGGACAGGAGGAGAAGAAGCTTGTGACGTAGACAGCCTTTGACACACACACCTGCTGCTTCATGGAAGAATTGAGTGATTTGACTTGCAGCCATAAAGCGCAGCCAGGTTCTGCTTGGGAGCAGAACATGGAGAACAAAGCGTCTAGTGTAAAACAGAGCAAGAAACCTAAATCTAAAATTAGAATTGCCTTAATGGGACTGGTCATGGTCGAGCAATCTGAGGAGGCCTTTAAGTTCCCAACACTTCCTGGTAAACAGCCTGATGTCATTATTAGTCACAGGCTCGCTTAATACCCTCTGCCGTCTAATTTACCTCTGGAAATTGTTAAAGACAGCACTTCTTCTATTATGCCAGCTGTCTCAAATTATGTTCCTCTCGTCTCGTATACCTCGTCAGTAAACACAGAAATAATATTGAGATGTTGACCTGTTTAGAGGTCTTGATTTATAATATTTCTTGTGCATCGAGTCTCACAAGCTATGAAAGGAAATGTCATCATTTCTCTGTGTGCCTTTTGGGTGCAAAAAACAACCACGCCAGATGTGGAAAACCTGCTGCACTTCCAATTATACCCCCCCTTGACTCTGTGTTTGGGAGTTTCCAAACACTGTGTGTAACAGTGCAACCAAACCTCAATAAAGGGCCTCTATGACACTGAGCTAAACAACATGTGAGGGGGGGGGGGGAGGAAACACAGCAGTCTCACACACGCACACACCACCTCTCTCAATCTCAACACAACTTGTTGTACCATTGAATCCAGTTCAGTCTGACACTGTGGCTTTCTCAGTAGCGTCCTTTTTCTGGCACTGCGATATGGAAGGGGGGTAAAAAGCAGGGGGGACAGGGCTTTCTCTGAAGCGGTGACAGCGTGAGAGACACAGAAAGAGAAAAGAGGATGAGCGAAATCTAACATGTTAGGGTTGCAGAAGGAAGACTTTAAAAAAAAGTGCAATCCATTGAAAAAAACAGAATTGGTTTTATATCAAAGTTGTGCTTCATATCTACAGAAAGTGTGATGTCAGGCTTCAACCAAAGGAGGGAATTGCATCATGATGAGCACATTATCAATCCTCTCAATCAATACATGGATTGCATAAGATACTGCTTTCATTGAGTCGCTCATGATGTAATGGCTTTACGGTCTATTAGAAGGAGCCAGTGCTAAAAATGAACCACTAAGGATAGTAGCTGAGGGTTCCCCAGCTCAACATCCTCCTTTGACACATTAAAGGGACATTTCAGTTTTGCGCTGTCAGCAATCGTTTTACCCCCTAGGTCAAATGATCAATATGTTTCCCACAGCTTATATGGCCAGTTGCTGATGTTGACTCCTCAACACACCCTCAAATCTGCGGGCTAAACAGTTCTCTATATTTACCAGGGCTGAACAGATTGTTACCATCCGAGTCTCGTTTTAAAGGTCCACCTCCCTTCTTTATTTTGCCATCTGAACTGAGAAGGTAGCCCTTAACAATCACTCACAGTATTCGTTTATGTCACGGATGCCCCGGGATCAGAGGAACGAGCTGACAACTTTAGCCGCGTTAGCCGTTTGCTAGCACACGTCTAAACACGTCAGAATGTCGTCGTCCGCCACACTTTTGACTATAACACGACTACAACACGATCATTAAAGTGCTAGTGGAACAATACAGACGCCGACATATCTAGCTAGTCGCTAATGTAGACGGTTCAGACAGGCCGCCGGGTTCACTGACAAATCTAAGTACCCACTTAAGCTAGGCTAAGCTAAGGATGCTAACGTCGCTAGCTACCTGGTGTGTCACACAAGATCCGATGCTCGACGTTGGCAAACAAGTGGAGATTCGGGTGTAAATCCGGGGTTCAGGTGGTTCGAGGTGGCTTCACAACTGTGTCACGTTCATTTTAAAAAGCTATCCGGGCGATGAGACGGGATTATCATTATGGGATGCGAGCGGTGCGCTCGTCTAATTTCGCAGGCTTAGTCAGGTGACCAGGAAGTGAAGGCAAAACAGCTGGAGGAGGAGAGGGGGACCGCTGCAGATGTTTGACAGCGTGGGGAAATAGTATTATACCATTTATCCAGCGAATGAGCCAATTCCTCACGTACAAATACATCTATTTGGTATTTGTCTGAATACATGCATACATGAAAACTCAAGTTCTCCTTTCTGCTTTACTTGGATGTTTAGATTTTAACTTTTTACCTTTTATTACACGTCAGAGGGAATAGTTTTGTACTCTTATCTTGTGTGTACTCGTGTATTTTTGTTTTTACATAAACAAATGCATTTGGCAATTAAAGTTACTGCTACTGAATTATTGACTTTAAAAGTTTATCAAATAAGTGAGTTTTTTTACTTTTACTTTTGATATATTAAGATTATATTGTCACTTTACTTTTTATACACTTACTGTTTTACTATGATTGTATACATTTTATGACATTACTGTTTACATTCCGTTTATTCATTTGCAATTACGGTCTAGTTTATATTTATTTAATATTGTATTCATGCTATATTTTATCCCTTTTAACTGCCACTGTTTTTATGTATTCACTTATTAATACAGGTTACAGTGACAGTCGACATTAACAGACATTTCTGTAAATGTGCCAGTTTAGCCATGTTGGTTGATTTACAAATCACTGTGCATTTTTGTTATTTAGATTTTCATTTTGATTTTACTTGTGTGATCTTTCCTTTTTTGTATTTACATATTTAATTAGCATTTTTTGGAGGGAACCTGAGACTTTCATTACCCATAGCTGCTCTCTGTAACTGTTGTCCATATGATAAATAAAGAACTTGATACTTCTACTCCTGTCATTTTGTTTCAGTACATTTTTAACTGGTCTTTACTTGGAATGCAGTATTTTATAGTGTACGTTTACTTATTTTTCTTTTTAATAGAAGACAAGAAATACTATTTATTAGAATCACTATAATAATAATTATTATGATTCTAATAATTATTATTATTTTACTTCATTTGTAAACTAAATTATTATAATAATTTCACCACTGCCTATTTTAGGGTGTATTTATCATGCCTCACCTGTAGATGGCAGCACTGCGCATTGCATCCGTCTAGCGTGCCTACATTTAATGAGAAGAAGAAGAAACACATTCACCGGAAAAGAGTTCTGTCTTACTTGGTAAGCTATTTGTTTATCTCCCGTTGTTTACAGCTATATTACCATGAATCAATCTACCTTTAACACGCAGACGTCGCTTCTGTAACTGCAGGCCGTTTTAAAAACACAAACTCTGTTACTGTTGTTTTCCCGAAGCGGCTCCCTGGTCTTCGCAGAGATGCAGAGCGGCGGAGGCAGCGTGGACCAGCCTCACCCCCTGTTCGGAGGCGCGCTGTCGGCCGTCTTCCCTCACTGCGCCAAAGACGTCAGTGAGCTGAGGGAGATCCCAGACAACCAGGAGGTGTTTGCCCACGAACACACCGACCAGAGCCTGATCGTGGAGCTGGTGGAGTACCAGGCTCAGGTGGCGGATCAAGACGCCGCCCGGTATCACTTCGAAGACATCGCAGGGAGCAACAAAGCTTTAGAGCCAGGCGCTTTTCAAGTGACCAGCGTTGGGCCCCTGTCCAAATCCGAGCTGTCCCTGTCGGACTGCGGCTCTGCTTGGAGGCTGACCGGGACCCAGAGTGTCTCCAAGTTCAACGAAGAAGCGAGGAACACAGTGACCCTTCACCTGGGTCTGTTCCGCCTGCCACGGTTCTCCACAGACGTGCTGATCACCTTCAATGATCCGCAGAGAATCAGCCCCGACAGCAGCAGCGCTGCATCGGCAGAGACACACAGAGAGCCGTGGACGGTGCAGGACTTCCAGCGCTTGTTGCAGACTCTGACCCTGCACAACCCAGGTCTGTTTGGGTAGACCAGCTCAGCATCAGACCTCTCTCAGGTCTCAGGCACATTCAGACACACGAGGCCAGGATCAGGCTTTGGCTCTCAACCCTGATCCCTTTTCAGCATCGGCCCCATCGCTCCCTTTGATCTGACACATAAAAAAGAATCACCTCGTGATACGAGGATAGTTTTGTCATAATAAATGCGTCGGATGAAAATTCTTGGACCGCTTCCTTATTTTTGGATCACCTGATTAACACGTATTTGTAGTTTTAAAGATGTACTGAAATTGTCCTGTGCCATGGAGTCCAACACCAACTCTCAAATATGATCACAGTAATGTTATTTTTGTATTTTTATGGTAAGGTATGCTGCGCCTGAGCGAAATGTGAGATTATGAGACATAACGTCAGGCATGGACATTGTCCCCTCGGTTTCCTGCCACATTCCTCTTCTCCTACCCACTCAAGCATTTCCTCCTTCCTCACGTGTGCCTCCCTTCTTTTTATTTGACTAAAATACTGCAAACAGCATGTTTTTATGCTTAGATACAACCATCTAATAGAGTGTAGCGCCCCGCCAGTATCCATCATGCACAAGCCTCCACTTGCAGACCACTTAACATGCACCCAACTTGTGCTACTCCACTCTAGCCTCCATCGTTTTTTATAGTAAGACAGTAAAGAAAGCCCTCAAGTTATGGCAAAGTCAAGTCGGAGGGTTAAAGGTGAGCTAAGAGTCCACATATAAACTCCCTCTGGAGCAGTTAATATTCATAGAGCCCTCGGTGTCTTCGGTCAGACCTGAGTTTGGCCATAAACCATGAAAATTGAAAGAAAGAGTCCCAGCAGGAATACATATTAGGTTAACAGTTTCCATCATTTACTGCTGTGGCCTCATGGTGGAGTCATTCATTAGAGCGAAACCTTGAAGAACCTTGGAACGGCTTTATTCAACTGGGTGAGTTTGATGGAACATAACATTTCTGCAAATGGAAATCGACCCCTCGCTGATTGAAGTTAAAACCAAAGTCTGATTCTTGTCCTCAGCTATGTGTGCTGTGATTTGAGGAAGCTTGACTTCAAATAGAACTCATCACAGCGAGGGGATTCAGGTAAGGCTTGCATAACAAATGCAAGAGGAAATGGGAGTCTGTTCGTCTGAAGCCCCTCTGGTACGATCACGGTGGAAGGTTTCATTAAGTCGAGCATCCTTTTCCTCCCTGTGGAGCAAATCACTTCATCATCCACAGTAACGCAGCAGCAAATAATACCTCCGATAAACACGCTGTTGTTGGTCCTCAATTTAATAAAGTACGAAGACGTCCCGTCTCTCTGATCTGACTTCAAGGTCACGTCAGGAGACCATTTTTAAGACATTAAGGACGTAAAGCATTTTCCAGGCCCATTACAAAGTGGCTACTGGGTGGTGCAGTGATCTAAAAGTGTTTTGCCTCCTGAAGCAGAGCGGTGAACAGTTTACAGTGGAGCTGAAGTAGAAAAATGCCTGTCATATTGTACAGTCATATTGTGCACCAGTTTAACAATAACATTTTTGCATCAAAATCCAATATTTTCCTTCCTGGAAAACAAAATATGACGCATCCTTACAGGAGTTAATACTTACTCATCCGTCTATCCATCGATCTGCAACGTTTAACGGCTCAGAGCTGGAGAAGGCTGGAGGTGATCATTTACACAATCGCACCTTAATGACGCCTTCTCAAACTGTTTTGCAAAAGAAAACGTGGAACTTCTTTAGATTAAAACAGAGTTTTGAATACAAATTCTAAAACTATAGTAAAAAAAAGTGAAATGAAACAATGCTAAATCAGGTGCAGGTCCTTGCTGACTCATCATCGGTTGAGATCAAGCTTTAGATTTAAGTGAGGAAAAGAGACTCGAACTCGGGAACATTAGAGCTGCAGGGACAAAGTCAGAGGTCCAACGGATCCACCAGTGACGGGCAGGACACTAAAAACCTGGGAGCCAAATATAAACCAAGACTTTGCACTGAAACGCCACCGAGAGTGAACTGATTGGTAAGTCGTCCTTTACAGGAAATCTAGACGTGAAATATATTGTGTTCATGATGTGGTGAGATGTCCTTAAATATCACAAACATTTGAACGTATAACTGTGAAGCCTCTCCTTTAAAAATATAAGTATCCATTCATTTTTGTGATATTACACTTCTTATGTGAAGATGAAGTTATTAGCTGTCATCACATCTTACCTTCCTCATCTTCCCTCTGCTCCTCCTGTTTAAAAAGACAAATCTGAAGTTCTGTTTTCAGAATGAATATACTACTAAATACTTCATGTCTTCACCACGTTGCTGATGTGATGAACTGTTCTTCTCTCTTGAGTTCATTAAATCAACGATGGATGAATCCTTCTAATAAGTTCATCTGTGTCGTCACATGAGGCCGAGGTACAAATAGTAATTTTAGAATTTAACATTGTGCGAGACGAGTCGTGCATGTCCGCCGTGGCCCTGATGAGCTGTGGGAGGAGCCTCAGCCTCACCTGTGCCGTCTGCAGTCAACTAGACTCAAGTGAGCTCAGTCGGCTCTTATAACTAGGAGGAGAATCATCGCTCTGTTTGCTCTGACCAGACCTGATGTTCCTTTATGCTGAGCCCACCTATGGTGAGTTATTCTTCAAGCTTTATCTGTTTTTTTTTTAAGTTCAGTTTCAATCCAAGCAATGTTTGTCTGTTAAAAGCCAATAAGAATTTAAGTTTGATAATAAATAGGATTTAGATGATCTGATATTTATTCGTGGCATATGGTGGAATCTGCTGATTCACTGACTCCAGTCCTCACTGGTTAGGTTACACCCAGAACAATCCTATTTCTTTTCTTTTCCCCTTATTCCTTTATTTATTGTAAAATATACAGGCAGGTCGGGAACAACTCGTTGCACTCTGTATCTCTAAGGATTGCTGGGCCTCGAACCAAAAACTGAAAAGTTTCTCTGATTGTTGATACATTAAATATGCAATAACACGGTACCTGTGTGGGGGAAAAAAATGCATTTTGTTACTTTCAACAAGGAGAGAATGCCTTCTAAATAATGATGGTAAGGAATGGAGTCTGTAGCTTGAGGGACCCTGCTGACTGCTGCAGCAGTGACAGTAACTGTGTTGACTTTGAATCACAGAGGATAAGAGAAGAGAAAAGGAATGGATGCCTTTGACCTCCAGTGACCTAAAGTCTGGCAAACATCTTGGCTGACAGGTGAACTGAAGTCTCCCCGATGAAGACGGAATACCTTCCTGTTCCGTTTCACAACAACTTGCTGCTTCCTGGCAGCCCCCCTGCAGAGTTTAATTATCCTCCGTTTATAACCAGGTGTAAACGTGTTCTCGTGTATGATTAGAGCTACTTTACAACTATAAAGGAAGCAAAAAGTCCCACTGAATCTGCGTTGAAACATCAGTATTAATGGAATTAACGTTGGTAGCTTTTACCGTCTCGTGGTCTCGTTTGTGAATGTGTTGACATTTTCAGGACATCTGGGAGGAATCAGTCACAGGTGTATGTGTAGTTCCTGCTCAGAGACTTCCAGCTCCACGGTCATTTATTACTCAAACCCCCATTATCACTGTTGTATTTGTAGTGAATGAGCCCCCCCTCCCTCTGTACGCCAGTCTGGACATCCTTCCCTTGCCAACTCCAGTCTCGGCCGCAGAGCGGTCTGCTGCTCTCATCAGGATCCCGGCGCTCCTCCTCTAGTCTAACTTTTGGAAGCAAACACTCCTAAATGTTGTCGTGAGGATCCACTATGGAACAATGCAACAAAGTCACATGGAAACCTTTATCACAATGTTGAGCCACAATGACCTATAATAGCATGCATATACATACATGCACACTAACACACTACTGCAAACACTCTTTAGAGGCACATTAAATGGAAACGCATTTACACTCAATATTGAAACTGCTAAGATAATTATAATATACGTGTCTGGAATTCTGTCCCACAAGTCCCACATTCAAACCCCTATATACTCAACAAAAATATAGACGCACAAACTTGAAATGGTGAACAAAAATAAAATGTCATGACATTTGCTCAGATTCTTGATGCATTTGTTTATGGAATGATTTGTTTTGCTCAAACCCTGTATCCACCCCTACCTCCCTATCCGTCATAACTGTATTTTTGTTTAAAGACCTCTTAACCAAGAACACATAGTTTGTTAAAAATGTATTTTATTAAAAAATAAATGACAAGTTTTTCTGAACCCCCAAAAAGGTTTCTTGATAGTGAGTATCCTCTGGATCGTCATATTGAGGTTTAACACATTTTGCTCCAGATTCAGAAGCTGAAGTTGCCTCTTTAATCCGGCAGCTTCTTCTTCTTGCCCTGTGGTGAGGTATGGTTGGTTTGAGAGAAGTGCTCCGACATGGCAGCAAGCGCCCGGTAGCGATGAGAGATGGTATTCTTCACGTCTTTAGGCAGCTCAGCATAGCTGCAGACAGAAGGGAAATGGTTAGTCGGTGTGAATGAGTTTTTTATTCCTGGCACAAAAAAGTGGAATCTTTAATGCACAGCATAAAGAGGAAGGGATCATCCCAATGGTTCGTTTTTGTTGTATTAACTAATCTGCAATGCTCAACTAATTTCTAAACTGAATGCGTTGGCCTCTGGCTCCCCCTTGTGGTATGGAAAGGAAGTTGCTCACGTTTTGTCATATCCCTCTGGCTGGAAACAGGGATCCCATCCAAAGTCTCGAGGTCCCCTGGGTTCTACAATGCGTCCCTTAAAATACCAAGAGCAAAGAATGAATAAAAACAAACGAGCATACAAACACAGAGGCAGTTTGAGACGGACTGACCTCCGTTTTCCCTCTGAAGAGCTGTACCGGTTCATCTTTCCCAGCAGAGAAGGCAAAAGTGCAGAGAGCCCATGCTGATTTATCTTCAAACCCGGCTAGAAGTTTGTACAAACCTACAATAAAACCACAAGATTAGAGATTCTGTATTCACTCACCATCACCGTTTAAGCAGGGGCTTACCTTCTGGCTGGAGTTTATCCAGGAACCACTTTCTACAAAAACAAATTTTAGTTGTAATCATTCCTGTTCATTCCATGAATACAAATAAAATGTCTCAACAGATGTTTGCATACTAACATGTAAGGACCAGGCAGGCCCCCCAGAGCTTTGAAACACAGACAGGTGTCCTCCACTATGACAGGCCCATCAATCTGAGGGCGGAAAAAACAAACATCAGCTTGAATCGCTCAACATGCACATACAGAATATTGACTTGCACTGCATTATTATTGTACCTGCTGTGCAGCCTCCTTACACTTCTGTATGGAAATATCATCTGGCTCTCCTTGGTATTCAGGCACTGAATAGAGAAATAGCCAGGTGAGCAACAAATTACAGGAAAATATTTGTTACCATTTTGATACTTACAGTCAATCTTTTTTGACACTAGCTTGTAGGGAAACTTGTCTCCCAGGATCTGAATTACCTGATGGGCACAAACAAAAAGTAAATAATCTAGCAGGCAGGTGTCAAAAAGTACAGACATTTTATGCTCAAGTATAAAAAAAATAGAAGTACTGATTTTATGCAAGTAAAAGTGAAAGCGTATAGGCTCTGAAATCCACTCAAAGTATAAAGTAAAAAGTGTCCCTATGAAGAACTTTTCTACTGGATGTTTTTCTTTTTTTGTAAGACTAAACGAAGCTCACGTCACATTACTAATAAAATAAAAGAATCAATAATTCCCTCAAACGCATCAAGACTAAAGTTACGAGCCTGTTTGGAAAATGTGAGGAGTAGGAAGTACACATATTTGTTTGAAAGTGCATGGAGTAAAAGTAAGCAGTTGTCAAGAAAATAAATACTCTTGTAAAAGTACAAGATATCTGAACACAAGTACCTAGCTAATTGTACTTCATAATTTCCCACTGTTGCTTCTCCAAAAGTGTCCATTTCTGTGAGATTGAAGAAACTAGCACTGCAGGCTACTCTGCGTCTGTAGCAATGACAGCAGGTAAACAAACTATTATAGAACCGGTAACTTATAAGTGTTAGGTGATATCACTCCGCCGCTGCCATAGCCTACTATAGCCTGCCATAGTATGACACGCTGCTGCTGCTGCTGAGACATACGGTACATCCTTAAAAATGCGAGGTTGGTTTTATTTCAAACATTCTATCAACACATATGTACATCGATAGTCTGCCGTTACAATGGATTTGCCTCGGGTGCACTGTGGAGTGAGCAAGACTGTTTTTAATGCCATGCTAAGAACGACTGACTTGCGCTAGCCATAGCATAAGCGAACTCGGCAACTAGAAGAACTGAATGACATTTCTTGAAAACGTCTCCTTACGTCTCGAACACACCGGCTCACTTGGAAAATAGGACATGTGTCCAAAATTCTGAACTATCCCTTTAAATTACAGCTCGTGCTCACTGTCTATATGCAGCTAGCATGGACTGGAAAAGGCAGTACAAGTAGCCTGTATTCCGCCAGAAACGGTTGCGTCAGAACAGCACGACCGTAAATGTGGCGTCTGTCTCGGGTGTAAAATGGTTTTCCTCTTACCTCTTCCAGTTTTTTGGCGTTTCCAGTCACGAAGACCACAGAGCGTCCAGCAGGCACTGCCATGTTGGAGAAATACCCGGAGGACTAACTATATGTGACGGAATACTTCCGTCTCAGCAATGGCCAATAAAACAAGGCCAGAGAACATCGGCGAATCACCGTGCAGCTTGTAGCCCCACCTTCACATGCATCATCCAATCAGCGAGCGGTACTGCTAGCAAAGCTGTCCGGCTGGAAACACCAGTGCCATGTGGACGAGTCGCTGTCAACAGACTTGTCACAGCAAACTGAAACGTTTTTGGACAACTGTCGACTACCGCAGCCGACAATGAGCCTTTTACCTCGGACTGCCGAGGAGTTCAGCTCCGCGGAGTACTGGGAGAGGTTTTTTAAGAAGCGCGGGGAGAAGTCTTTTGAATGGTATGGCGATTACAACAAACTCTGCGGCGTGCTGCATAAATACATCAAAGTCCAGGATAAGGTAGGAGAACTATAAGTGTCATATCAATGCAGCAATTTGTGTCTGGCAATTTGCTTGATAATACTAGTGTCTTCCTGCTTATATACAATATGTACTTAAGTGACGTTGCTTGAGTTTCAGATTGGACGTACTTGTACTTAACTTAAGTATGTCTACGTTATGCTATCATATACTTAATACAGCATTCCAGTGAAACCCCCGTATCTCCAGATGTGTTGGTGTGGAATTTCAATATAATGATTTAATCTCAAGGACCAAGTTTTCCTTTATATCCTTCTTAAGATTAATCAACTATTTAAAAAAAAAGCTAGCTTGGATCAGCTGTGAGTTGCATGCTGCTTGTTTATTCGCACAGATTACATTTGTGCATCGTGTGTTTTGCATATACATTTTGAATCTACAATGTAACCGACAATCATATGTTGGGTCTAGAAGTGTAGATGTATAAAATGGAAATACTTAAAGGAATCACAAGTGCCTGAAAACTGTATTTGCTGTACTTAATAAATGTGATTACTTGCTAGGGAATCCACCACAATCAACTTATTGTGATCGTGGTGAATTTCCGTTATCGGGATAATCGTAAATATCATCACTAATGTCTGGTAATCCAGGATAATTGTCGTGTGAGATTTTCATATCATCCCACACCTATTACTTGCTTTCCACCACAACAACTGAAGAGTGTTTTGTGTTTCTGTCGTTCAGGTGTTGGTGGTCGGCTGCGGTAACTCTGAGCTGAGTGAACAGATGTACGATGTCGGCTACAAGCATCTAACTAACATTGACATCAGTGAGACAGTGGTGACCCACATGAGCCAGAGAAACGCTGAGCGCCGACCGGGCCTGAGCTTCCAGCAGGTAGATGCGACACAAACTCCGTATGAGGAGGCCAGCTACCAGGTCGCTCTGGACAAGGGCACGCTGGACGCCATGGCATCGGAAAAAGAAGGAGACCTTGCCAGGGGCATGCTCACTGAGGTGAGAAACCAAATGGGTCAGGGTGTTCTGGTTGTCTTCTTCTCTCGTCTCGTCCACAAGCGTCTCTCACAGCAGCGTTCGTGTATCTGCAGGTGGGCCGCGTGCTGCGTGTCGGCGGCCGGTACGTCTGCGTGACGTTGGCTCAGGAGAGCGTGATCAAGTTAGCCGTGGAGCACTTCGCCGGGCTGGGCTGGGCTGTGAGGCTGCACTGCCTGCAGGAGGAGCGCGGCAAAGAAGGGGACTCTTTCGCTCTACCCGTGTTTGTTCTGGTGTGCACCAAGTTTCGCCAGCCGATGCCCACGCCCATTCTGGAGATGTGTCTCGGGGAAGACGGCGCTCCGACTCGTCTGGCGCAGGTAGCGGAGGTGTTGTCGGCCGTGAGGGAGCACCAGGCTTACTCTGTGTTGAGAAAGAGGCTCCGTACGAGCACAGACGCCAACTCCAACCTCTCGCTCACTCTCTGCCACACTAAGACCGGCCTCCCCAGATACACTCTCACCGTACAGGATTGTGCCGCAAGTGTCAAGGTGCCAAGATCAAACCAGTTTGCTATTTTTATTGGTGAGCTCTCCTGCTATCATGTTTCTGTAAGTTCCACTGGTCATATTTTGTTGTACTTGATTATAATTTTTTCCCCCCCTCTGCTCATCCCGTCAGTGCCTCAAGGCAGTGAGACGGCTTGGCTCTACAGCTCCAGTGAGGGGCGAAGGCAGCTGGCAGCCAGCGCTAACTTTCGCCGCCTGGTTATTGCGGCGATGCACAGGAATCAGGAGTATGCAGACATGCAAGCTGTCCAGTCGGAGCTCTCGCCGATGGTGATGGACCTGGCTCCCCCGGGTATGCCGACCAACCAGCAGGTAAACCCACACAGATATCTATTTTTTTTTGTACAATTACACATTTTATGCCACAAAAATGTGCGTTAGTGTAATCGCTTTGAGCTCTCTGTCCCCATGCAGGTGCCGTTTCTCTCAGTTGGAGGCGACCTGGGTTGGCGAGAGGAGGTCAGCAGGGGTGTGAGTGAGCTGAGTGGGGAGTACTGTGTGGAGAATGTCAAAGGAGAAGATGGAGAACTCTATCGGAGACTTGTTTTCCTCTCTAATACCGCCCTCGTCCAATCGGAGAGCCGCATCGTCCCTTCAATCACTGGTCAGTCACTTTTTTTTCTAAATGTGGGGGGGGGGGGGGGGGGGGGGGAGGATTGATTGCAGGTATTGTTTAGTAGACTATCGATACCCAGACCTAATGATAACCAATTAAGCAATACCAACAATGCATATACACATTAACTGAATTGAACAGACACCCATCAAACTCTCTCTTGTCAGGGTCATCCAGCTCTCATCAATGGCCCAGCAAAGATTAAGAAACACTCCAAGTTTATAACTCCTTTAAGAAAGCAGGCGATAACATTGGACGCCCCTAAAGTCTATCTAGATGCTCTGCTTGAATCATGCATTTAAACTGGGACAGTCTTCTTAACTTGAAGGGAGAAGCATCAAATTATTATCATCACTCTAAGAGGCTTATACACTGAACTCATGTCCCACATTAACGGAAACCTCAGTATGCAGCATTAGATGCACAATGGGGGGGCGTGTCTAATCTTTTACCGTATGTACCAGAATGATGTATCCGCTGATTCATTATGGGGGGCCTGGGAGAAGAGATTGGGGGCCAAAATCACAGATGAGGTGTGGGAGGCCTGTGAAGGCGAGGGTCAGGCTGTCTCCCTTTCAGCATTGTTAGCCAGAACTGCAGCAGGAGCAGCTTTCTGGCTATCTGAAGAGTTAAGGGAGTGTATTAGGAGAACATTTGGCACTCAACGAAAGAGGAAATGGGTCAACATCATTAATCTGATGTTTTAAAGTAATTAGGCCAATGTTTATGTGCTGTTCATTGAAATTCTTTTCGACATTATATACGTTTCATTATACAAATTTTATTTTATTCCATCTTATTTTGAAAACGTAATGTTATTTTTTATCACTGGTGTCGGCAAGGAGGCATTATGTTTTGAAATCATTTTACCACTTTTAATTTTATTACATTTTATATATATACATATTTTTGTCTCTCAACACTGGTGTCAAATGATCAAATTGCTGAATTGCTTTCTTTTTCTATGTTGTTTCACACTTCAGCCCACCACATTTGAATCACTCTGCACTAACCCGTCTGAATGGGGCCTTTATGCATAAAGTCTGATTGATGAATTGGGTGACTATTTATGTCCCTGCAGCATCAAGTCACAAGAAGAAAAACAAAAAGAAGGGGAAGCCAGCAGCCATTTCAACAACATCCTCCGCCTCTCTGTCGGTGGACAGCGGCTTCCTCTGCTGCGCTCACCATGAAGTCATGGTGGCCGGCCTCGCCGTGCTCGGCGTCGGCACGCCGCAGAACAAAGGTCCGTTCACAACCGCTCTGTCTCATTGTCAAGGTGGAAATACCGACTACAGCGTCTTGTATAGAACTAGAGCTTCACCTGTGACCTTTTCCACCCCCCCAACCCATCTCCCTTTGTAGACGTCCCAGTGTCGGTGCTCCTGGTGGGGCTCGGTGGAGGAGGCCTGCCTCAGTTTCTACGGGACTTTGTGCCCAATGTTTCCGTCGAGGTAGTAGAACTAGACCCCGTTGTGATGCAGGTGGCAAAGCAGTGGTTCGGGTTCCGACCGGACGAGCGTTTGACCGTCACCCTTGGCGACGGCCTTGAACGCATCTGTGCCCTAGAGAAAGAAGGTGAGTGAAGGCGGAGTCTATGGGGGCGGTTAAAGGAAGGATACACCAGTGAATATAGTAACAAGTGTGTATTTCCTCTGCAGGTGGTCGTCTGTTTGATGCCATCATGTTCGACGTAGACAATAAGGATAACACTGTGGGTATGAGCTGTCCTCCCGCTGCTTTTGTAGAAACCTCGATCCTGCAGAAAGTGTGCCGCCTGCTAACCCCCAAAGGTACAGTATTATTAATCATCTATTTATCGTGCGGTTTAAATGTAAAAAAACATGAATCGGGACAAAAGCAGTTTTCTCTGCCGTCCACAGATTTCTTTCAAAAATGTAGAAATGTTCAACATTTTGGGAGCTGTGAAAAATATGTTGAGAGAAAATAGAACTAAGGTGCAATGAGCCATTACAGGGTCATTATTTCGAAACCTGCAAAAGTATTGTCCTTGAGCACCCAATTAGAAAGAAAAATCTTCTCCATCACATAAATTTAATTTACCATTCACTCCTGTAAGTAGTAAGGAAGTAGCCACATCTTGTTAGTGTTTTTTTTATATAATATCATCAATATGCATAAGGAAAAATAATAATTTTCTAATAACAATCATTCACCCCCTCTCCTCGCCGGTGAATCAGGTGTATTCACGCTGAACCTCGTGTGTCGCGACACGGTCCTGAGGAGGAGCGTGCTGGAGCGCGTGAGTGCCGTGTTTCCCACCATCCTCTCCCGAAAAGTGGAAGGGGAGGTCAACGAGGTGCTGCTGTGCTCGCGCGGTGAGAACGAGACGTCGGACGCCGCGCGCATCCTTCCGTCCCTGAGCGGAGCGGCCGAGAGTCTGCAGGGAGCGCTGGGCTCCTTCTCCGAGGCCGGGGACAAGCGGAGCCCTCATATAGACGTCGCAGAGTTGTTAAAAGACCTGAAAGTGGAGTGAAGGTTGGGGGAGATCACGTGCTTTGACTTTGCCATGATGCATGCACATATGCAATCACAAGTAAAATAACATTTTAATCTCTTATGTGAACTTGCTTTGTTGTCATTTGTAATATTTCATCATTAAATATTGCCTTCGGTCTCTCTCTCACGTGTTCTAACAGGGTGCTCGCTCCTCTCATAGCCAAAGCATGCAGTCAGTGTTATTTACAGATGAATCACACCCTCTGGTTCCAGTGTCAGACCCCCCCCCCCAACAAACTAGTACTTGAGATTTGAAATAGCTGGTCGGCTAAGAGGTGTGTCTGATGGATCAGCCTACTTCTTTTTTTTTTTCATAATTGACCATGAAAGTTTTTGTGCCTCTTCTGCGCAGGGGGATTGCCTAGTTGATTTACCGCGCATGCGCACATAGTTCGATTCCGTTAGCTGTCAGTTAGGAGTGTTTTCCTCCTCGCCGTGGGGAAAACTCCTCGGCTAGCTTCCTAAAAGTTGTCCGGAGTTTTTAAGGATAAAAACGACACATTGCGAACTTTTTGAGGGAAGTTATTCAAAAAAGACAAACAGCGAAGTGTCTCGAGGAGGTCCGCGAGCACAAACCTCGGGACGCTGCTGTCGTTAACGGACGCGGTGACGGTGACGTACTGTCAGCGGCGGCTAACGTTACGGGACTTTTAAAAAAGGTGGCGCCGTCCTTCGAGGAAAGTAGCTTTTTTTTTTTTTTACTTTTACATGTTAGTAATGGGAATAGCACCCATGTGAGTAACCGATAACTATGGTTTAGCTACTCTACGAGGTGTGTCGTCGACACCCGAGTGGAACGAGATTTTTAAAGGAGCGGGGCGGGTGTAGCCCTGTGTAAAGCTGTCCCTGTTGCGATGGGCAACCGCGGGATGGAGGACCTGATCCCGCTGGTCAACCGGCTCCAGGACGCCCTGAGCAACGTGGGGCAGAGCTGCAGCCTCCATCTGCCACAGATAGCCGTGGTGGGCGGACAGAGCGCAGGCAAGAGCTCCGTCCTCGAAAACTTCGTGGGCAGGTATGACACACCGATACACGTTCAAACAGGTTGATAGCACAGGGACGTCACCAACCTTTTAGGGGAACACTGCCGAAATCAAGTATTCAAAGGTGTTATTTCCATGGCCTGGTTGGGGAATTCATTATTTGTGAACTTGACTACAAACGGACCCCTTTGTATCTCCTTTCTTGCAATGTTTGTTAATACAGTATCGTTGTACTATAAGTCAACTTGGACCAAACTGTTGCCCTAGCAACGGGATGGCAAATAAAAAGTCTATTGTAGAGTTTCTCAGGCCTGAAACAAAACCACAAAAAAACAAACTTGCCCAAATACTTCCCAGAACATTCCCCGGGTGCAGTCAAGTTTATTTATATAGCACCTTTCATATGACTCAAAGTGCTAAGCAGAAGAATAAAATGCAAATATAATTAATGACAAAAACGTATATATAAAGAATATGTAAGATAGTAGGGTATTGCATATAATACATAAAATATGACCCAAAAAATGTCAATGCCACCATCTTTCCTAATTCATTGTCTATGCAGCAGTTCTAGGCAGTTTTACCTGGTTAAGTAAAGGATATATATATAGTTCCCTTCTCTAAAACTTGATGCCATCACATGATTGACTTTCTGATTTGGGAGAACGTTGTTTGTTTACTAATATTTTTGTACTTTAATAGTAATTTAATGTAATTTAATTTATTTTCTATTTTTAAATGTGCATATTTCCCCCGTCAACTGTACTTTTTCTCAGTGGATACGATTCCGATGGCATTTTCTATTTTCTAATAAAGCACCCTTTATCTGGCGTAATACATGTTTTGTAATTAATTCATTAATTTCTTTTAATAAATGGGCTGCACAGTGGTGTGGTGGGTAGCACCCCACACCCCCGACCCTGAATACAGGATAAGCAGTAGACGATGGATGGATGGATATTAATAAATTAATTACTTACCAATGCTTATAGATCACTTAAAAGCCAAATTTCACATTTATAACTGCGTTGTTACCTAATACTCATAATAAACTAAACTACTGCCAACAGGATTTTTTACACCCTGGAAATCCAGGTTAAATTGTTCAAATCATTCAATTCATATTATTCATGAAAACATTCAGTAACAACATAACCCTCCTTTTTTGAACGCCCATAAATAAAAACTATATATATAAATGGTAAATCTCTCAAGTTACCCTAAATGCTATAATAAAATGATAATTTGGCTCATCCTGATTAATTCTGATCAAATACTCTAAAACAAATTATCAATGAATATGTGATTCTTGATTCTTGTCTATAGTGTATTAAGTTATGACTCGTTAAACTCTGAGTTATTAATATACTGCTATTCGCTTGCAGTGCTTAAATTACAGCCATGGGCCACTGTGTAAGGGGCTTGGACATGCTGAATGCACTACTATCTAGTATTGAAACCAGCATTTCAGGCAATTACTGGAACCAATTACAATGCACTGCTGAAATCACTCCGTTCATATTTCAACGTCTCCACCCAGTTGCTTGAGACGTTGAGTTGCGTTGAGTTGCTGGTTCTGAAGTGAGGTGAAGGCGTCTGTATGACAGGAGCCAGTGCAGACCGTATCTCTCCGTTGGGCCGTCTTACTGTAGGTGTCGATGAAGGGAAGGAGGTTAACGTGGCTCCTGAAAAAAGGAATAAGATATCAGCATTCTTTTAATAAACACGCTTGAGTGAAGTTTAAAAGGTGGAGTCTGCGATTCTAATACATGTGTTTGTTAAAATCAAGCGAATATCTCCTCACAGCTGTTCACATATGAATAAACATGCTCACTCTGAGAGTGGCAAACATACACAGTGGCTCAGGCAGGGCCACACCAAACTATTCCATCCAGGACGGGGGGGAAATCTACGGATGTACGAAGAGAAAAGGCAGTGGGAGCCAGAGGGACGGTAAACTCTGGCGTTTTTGTTTGGGTGTGAAGTTCAGATATCAACAATCTTTCTCCAGAATAACAGACTCCACCTTTTTTTTTAAATGCAAGTGAAACCAATCTTGCCCGTGAGGAGAAGACCAAGTCTTTCCATCCTGTCAGAAAAGAATGCTGGTGAGTAATAGTGAGCTGTTGCTGAGTCTCAAGTCCGACAGTGGAGCTCTGTTGACTAAAGGAGACGTGCGTGTTGTCCACATAATGGGAGAAACTATAGGAGGCTATTAATGCTCGCTTTCCTGACTCTGTTATGATATTTTTAACACACACCTCAGTTCTTTGTCTCAGCTGTGATTATGTTGGGACACCCACTTTTGCACGGGACTGTGCCAGTTCTTTCATCTGGGACAGGATGCAGTAAAAAAAAAACTTCCTGAATTTGATTTTAAAAGGAAAGAGGAGGATACTTCCTTGTGCTGTACTGCTTCTTTATATAGTTGACATTATATGTAGCCGTTAGTCTTTATATATCTGGTCAGGCTGACTCACATGGCAAAGATTTTCTTAACCTTCCCGATCAAGTTGCTGATGTTTTGGATCATGTGGCAACTAAAATACAACTAATGCACAGCAGTGCAAGTGTTAGTGCTCACAGTGACTTACTGGGCACAATTATTATCTATATGATAAATATTAAAATATTACTTAATATTAGTTGTCTGTGTGTGTGTGTGTGTGTGTGTGTGTGTGTGTGTGTGTGTGTGTGTGTGTGTGTGTGTGTTTCTCCCATTTGGTCTTTCTTTTCCAACAGAGACTTCCTTCCACGGGGTTCAGGAATTGTCACTCGTAGACCTTTAATCCTCCAGCTGCTCAGTGCTAACGAAGGTAAGCTACACGTCATGTAGTCACCCTAGCAGGCTGCAAGGTGTCATTCTTAAGCTGCCACCAGATGGCAGTATCTCATTTGGCAAAGGTTGACAAGTTCTAGAATTGCCATCAGAATTGTTTTGTGTTTTGGGGCGTTCTGCTTCCACTGCAGGGAAGCAAGGTGGCAGGATTCATATCATTTTTATTATCTAAAAAGAGAAACTTGCAACAAGTGCACAATAAACAAATAAAATGTACTTAATTAATTAGCATTTACATGTCCTGCTGTAGTGTACTCTACCGTCGTGAACAGACTCACAAAAACGCTTTTTTAAAAAACGGTTTATGATCCCATTATGAATCTATCATTGTTTAACTGATAACCCCCCCCCCCCCCCGCTCATTGTGTTTCCTTCCAGAATACGGGGAATTTTTGCATTGTAAGAAAAAGAAGTTCAGCGACTTTGATGAGATCCGCAAAGAGATCGAGGCAGAGACACGCAGAATCACAGGATCCAATAAAGGCATCTCCCCCGTGCCCATCCACCTACGGATTTATTCACCGCACGGTAACACGATGTGTACTTGTGTGTTGTTCAGTGTGATGCATCTCTTCAACATGATGTACGACACAACAGGGAGGCAATCCAGGCTCTCCAAAGTCCCAGACCAACGAGGAAGGAATTATTAAAAAGCCTTTATTCCAGTGGCTAAATCATTAAAAGAGCCAACGTGTTTCAACCACTATGTGTCTTCATCAGGGCATTAAACAAAAAAAGGGGTGTGGCCCAACCTATATAGTATAAATAACCAATGGGAGGCAATCGGGTGGTAAGATAAGTGCAACTAGGTTTTTTTTTTTTTTTACAGAAGACGTGAAATCGAATTCCTCATTAAGACCAGGATGTTGTCACACATCCAGTTAATTGGTTTAATTTCTGCATCCTGTTTCCCCCCTGATCAAGGGTTCAATATCCTCTATGCACAATAAGGAATCATTAGCATTGTGACACTTACTAAAATGGCGAACCACGGAGTAATCGCGATTCCTAGTTCTAATGGCATATTTACACTCAGCGAGGCGTTGGCTCAGGCCTCAGTTAATGAAAATAACGTATTAATTATTGTATGAGCTGTGTGTTTATTGTACTCCTCTGCATGTGTGTGTGCTTGCAGTGCTGAACCTGACTCTCGTGGACCTGCCCGGCATCACTAAGGTGCCCATAGGGGACCAGCCGGCAGATATCGAGTACCAGGTACGAGACATGATCATGCAGTACATCTGCAAGGAAAACTGTCTCATCCTGGCTGTCACGCCAGCCAACACTGACCTAGCCAACTCTGATGCTCTCAAACTGGCCAAAGACGTTGACCCACAGGGTAAGTAACATGTGTGTGTGTGTGTTTAACGATCACATTATTACTATCATTCATACTTCCACGGGTTTGAAATCCCATTCGGAGGCTGTAAACCCTCCTCTATTTTTCCATCTTCGTTTCAGGGCAGCGCACAATTGGTGTCATCACTAAGCTGGACCTGATGGATAAAGGAACGGATGCCCGGAACATTCTAGAGAACAGGTTGCTTCCCCTACGCAGAGGTGTGCTGCCTGTGTTTCTAAGCATGGCATGTGTATGTGTACGCTGTAATGTAGCTCTCATTCCCTCAATGTATTATCCTTTCTTCTGCAACAGAGACTTCCTTTCCACTGGGCTCAGCAATGGATACACATTTGTCCCTCTGTATGTTTACAAGAGGTGCTTGCACATACAAGAAACTGACTCAAGAAATTGCCTGGATTTATGTACTTCCACAGAAGTTATGAACATAAGTTATAAAGTATACAAATATTGCAAAGAAATAAGGAAAAAAGGCAAATAACAGACATTCTGCCACAATAAATCCTGACAAACCGACGCATAACTGATAACGTTGCAGTGTCTATGAAGTTATTTAGACCATCAGGGTGAAAGTGGAGAAGAAATCTACACAAATCTGTTATATTGCAATTCATTGCCATGCATGCTGATCAAAGTAATCTCAGTCAGCGTCTCTACCTCTCCTTTTACACCACGAACACGCATGCAGGAGTGGGTTACTATGGTTACGTGCACGTTGTCGGTCTCTGTTGCTCAGAAACGTTCTGGTAATAAAGCATTGATTTTCATAGCAGCCTCAATCTAACTGATCTGTTGGTTCGTGAGGCCAGAAAGGGGTAAATGGGTCTTGGAAAATGTCCGGCCCCCTGTCCTTAGCTTTCTGAAAATGTGGCCCCCCTGAACGATATAGTTGAATAATAATAAATATAATAATAATAAAGATGACGAGAGAGAGAGAGCGAGAGAGAGCTAGTGTGGGAGTGTGCAGACTGAGTAAAGCACCACCAGGTGCTGGCCCCTTCATGCTTCTCCTGCACTGCTAATGCATTCGCTATGGAAGCCCGCTGGAAGAACCGCCCTAGGAGCAGCATTGAGTTTAGGAATTAGATATGGAGCCATCTATTACTGTACTAAATAGGGGATTTGGCTCGCTTTTATACCACATGCTCTGCTGTTGAACGAACATTCATTTCCTGCTTGTACGCCACAATCTTAATGGAACGAATGGCGTTCTGGGAAGAGTTCCCAAGGACACGTCAGAAAATGCAAGTTAAAACTGACATCAGGTCCTTGATTGTTCCAGGGTCTCTTGCTCAACCCGTTACAGTTGGCGTACCAGGCTGGGGCGTTTTTTAAACTTCTTGAATGCCAGGCTGCTATTTGTGGATTCTCTCTGTTTTTAACAACCCCACATTTTAAAAGACAAGCCTATTAATGATTTTAGGTGTACATTTTTCTTTTGTGGGCTGGATCCGTGATGTATTTAACTAGCAGAACTCTGTAAGTGAGGGTGAATAATCGTCCTCATCTATCATCTATATACTGATGCCGCAGCTGTCACAACAACAGATTATTTTTCAAGTTCAAACTGACGACGTCATAGTCGGTCTCCTCCATGCCCATGAAAACAGCCCTGTGTCGTCGATGAGTTACGACAGTGGCGTTCCTTCAAATAAATGTGGAAAAACTAAAGGATACGAGTATTGATTTGTCAAGGCACAGTCTGTAGAGGACTTCCCAAGTACCGAGCTTTTATAGATAACAAGCTGAATTCTAATTACAGCAGCGGTCAGCAACGTTTGTTCTGGGGACACAAAATGACGCTGAAAGATAGTTTCCCTTCTCGTGTGTTCCCCTCCAGGTTACATCGGGGTGGTGAACCGTAGTCAGAAGGACATCGATGGGAGAAAGGATGTTACGGAGGCGCTGCTTGCAGAGGAGAAGTTCTTCCTGTCGCATCCGGCCTACAAACACATGGCTGAAAGCATGGGCACCCCGTATTTACAAAGGATACTTAACCAGGTAAAAAAATGCACACCCACACACACACACACAGAGGGATAAAGACAGCGAGTATGATGTGATGAAGTTTCAGCAATTTAGCAGTAAGCCTTATTGACTAAATTAAACAAAATGACAAGAAATATAACTGGACTTCGGCACAGTAAATCCCTCAAAGGAGCTTTACTGCTCAATTTGTCTGTGTCAACTTTTTAACTGAATGTGAACCAAATAGCCAAGTCGTCGTAAAGTAAAATGTAGGAATGGTTGTAAAGCTTGTGGGTACCCCTGCACTAAAATGATTAACTTCCCTCCCTGCATCTACACTGACAAAACGATGGGTTTGAGGGAGCAAAGAAATACAACGTGAACCTATGTCGATGCATCGAGGTCATGTCGTACGACAACTCGATGACAAAATGATCGTGAAACCTATTGTTTACTCATAATGTTTGTTTGCAGCAACTGACCAACCACATCCGGGACACTCTGCCAGCCTTCAGCAGCCATCTGCAGAGCCAGCTTCTGGACTTGAACAAAGAGGCCGAAGACTACAGACAGTACAGTCCTGATGACGCTGCACGCAGGACCAAGATACTGCTGCAGTCAGTCCTACTGTGTGTGTGTGTGTGTGTGTACCCATTAGTCGTCTTTCAGATGATGTATGTCAAAGTTTCCTCCGGTGCATGTGCTTCCGTCCTTCAGGTCAGTTCAGCGGCTGGCTGTCGACTTTGAGAAGCTAATCGAGGGCTCAGGCGACATCGTGGACACCGTTAACCTGTCGGGGGGCGCTAGGATCAACCGAATCTTCCACGAGCGCCTCCCCTACGAACTGGTCAAGGTTTGTACGAGCACTGATAACCGCGACGCCCCTCGGCTCTCGACTCCACTGAAGGTGGACTGTGTTTGTCATCAGCTCGAGTCGGACGAGATGAAGCTGCGGCGGGAGATCAACTACGCCATCAGAAACATCCACGGTGTCAGGTGTGTTCTGGCTTGACGTCATTTGCAATTTTCTGTTATGACATTTTTTTGTGGGCTGCAGCCAATCATGTCCTTCTTCCTTCCCTCCACTTGCCTGTGTTCTCCTATAGGACAGGTCTGTTCACTCCTGACATGGCATTTGAAGCCATAGTGAAGAAACAGATATCAAGTCTGAAGGGGCCCTGTATTAAATTTGTTGGACTGGTCAGTCAAGAGCTCATCACCACTGTGTACCAGTGTATCAACAAGGTGTGTGTGTGTGTGTGTGTGTGTGTGTGTGTCGTACTTACACATTTCAGCATGGTCTCTTATCTAACTTCTGGTCTGTTTTTCCCTCCGTAGCTCGCTTCCTTTCCCAAACTGCGAGACGAGATCGAGCGAATCGTCACGACTGAAATCCAAGAGCAAGAGAGTAGATGCAGGGATCAGGTCAATCACACACAGCTGGACGTTGTATTCACAAATTAGTTTCAGATAACTCTACAGGATTATTTCGTTTCGTGTGGCTCTCCAGTTAATGCGTGTCTGCTGTGTTCAGGTCTTGTTGCTCATTGACATGCAGCTCGCCTACATAAATACCAAACACGAAGATTTTATCGGCTTCACTAAGTGAGTAGCCTCATCAGCTTTTAAACTATGACATTTAAATAAAAGCTCTACATTTCCTCACACTAGCAGAGTAAATAACATGAGTCTCTCTCTCTCTCTCTCTCTCTCTCTCTCTCTCTATCTCTCTCTCAGCGTCCAGCAGCTGTACAACCAAAGCAATAAGAAGACTGTTGCAGTGATGGCAGGAAACCATGTAAGACTTTTAACAGCACTGCATTCATTCATATTCTATTCACATATACAGTGTGTATATATATATTTATACTGACGTATTTTATATCGTAGAGAAAACCAAAAAATTCCTAAAGCACAGACTTTATTTCAGGCTTCTAACCAAAATCCCATTGAATGTGAGACGAGGGTACAGGAAGTGCCAAAAATGCTGACTCATTGGCAGGTTTCAGGGTTCATTCCTGTGCCCTTTGATTTGATATGGTGATGGCAACAGACTGAGTCAGCTGGTTAGTCCAGTGGTCCTTTACTTTGGTCTGAGTGAAAGATCTCAACTATTTTAAATAAACTGTGATTGGATTGAGTATAAACACTAGTGTTTGGTGTCTAGGCCTCATCGCTCCCCATATATGATTACATAGATATGATGGGAAGTGATAAGTACATCGGTCAGCAGGTTTGAAGGCACAATGAATGGGATTTTCATAAAGAAAAAACAAACAAAAAAATAATGTAAAGGGCAGCCGGTGGTGCATTGGTTAGGGCAGCTGCCCCATGTACAGAGGCTCAACGTCCTCGACACGGTGGTCCCGGGTTCGACTCCCGCCCGGGTCTTCTCCCTCTCTCTCTCCCCGTTTCCGCACTGTCTGAATAAAGGAATAAGAAGGCTTAAATGGCGCTCTAGCCAAAAAAAATCATCTTAAAAAAACAACAAAAAAAACAATGTAAAGACTCATACAAAAATAATCCCTCTCAATCATAAATTATGACTACTAGACTAGAAGTGTTCCCTCCTACCCTCACAAAATAAAGACCCTTACATTAGCATCATTACCATCACCCTTAGTCCAAAAAAAGCCTGGATGTACACTTTGAGTCTTGTTTGCCTTCTTCTTATCCATCTTTCTTGAGTCATCTTTGTCTATCATAAGTGCATCACAGTTTGCTCCTCTTCAATACACTCAAATAATGATGCTTTTCTGCCAACGGTCCTCTGCAGCGCAACGTTGGACTGTGTATGGATATGAACTAAATCTTTTCCATCCATCATACATCCTTTTGTTTGTTTGTTGTTTTGGTATTTTCAGTAATGTCACATCCCATGTGTTGTTGGGTTGGTTGCTATGACAATTCATAGCTGCAGATAAACTAGATCTTTTTGCGATTTTAACTGGAGGCAGATTTGTGGCCCAACCCTGCAACCAAAGTTGATCTTGGCTCCTCGTAGGAATGCAAAAAATGTGGCTTTTTTTGTTGTTGTTATGATTAACATGTAACATGATATTTATGTGACACATTTATCTGAAAGCGGGGATAATTAAAAACACGATCCCAGCGAGTATGTGTTTAGTCAGTAACCTTGATGTGTCATGTTGAGATCTGTTGAACAGCAGTATATTTTAACCACAGCTTTAAGTATTTAAACAATCTTGTCAGTTATTCACACAATATCTCATGTTGCCCCCCCCCTAATATAATGAAAACATGAACTCCATGTTAATTTTGCTCCCTCGTGTCCTGTTTTTCTCCAGGGTGTGGCCCCTCCTTCAAGACTAATAGTAGGAGACCACTCACTCACTCACTCACTGCTGCCTCTACTGAAAATATTTGTCTCCTGTCTTGTTGTAGCTTTTTCTTAATCTTTTTCTCCATCATCTGAAGCCGATGCACTGCTAAGGTTTCCAACCCTTTCACAGTTACAGTTTGCAGTATTCTCTCTCCGTCTCAGGTCACTCGTCTGTACATTCTGCTCTCCCACTGCTGCATAAATATGTACAGATGTTAATATTTTCCGAGTCTGCAGGATGTCTGTCATTTCTTATACTCATCTCATACTTCCTGTTCCCTTATTCATGACACATATGTTTCTTCCAGCATCCGGTTTTTATCTCCTAATGTTACTTTTTGTTTTCTATGCTTGTGTTTATGTGTGCGTCTACGTCTTCTCTTTGTCACCGTATGGTGACTGGGTCATGGCTGCATAATCTACGTCCTATATCTCCCAAATGTTCTTCTTGTCTTCAGCAAGAGTCATCATCACGTGACCTGCTTTGCGCACCTTCATACGAGTTGTGCCTCATCAGTTAACTTGAACCCTCTGAATGCTACTGATGACGTCGGTCCCGCCGTATGAACTCCTTACCCTTGTGCAGGTCATACGCAAGGGCTGGCTGACCATCAGCAACATCGGCATCATGAAAGGCGGAGCCAAGGAATACTGGTTCGTCCTCAGCGCGGAGAGCCTCTCCTGGTTCAAGGATGACGAGGTGACGCACTCACACACTCACACTTTTGAAATGAACGGACATTTGAAGTGCTTTATAAATAAGAAGATGGCGAGTCAAACCACAGCAGCACACTGTTTATTAACACACAAGTTTATTCACGCATATCTCGGCTTGAAACAACAATGTTATACGGGAGGTTGAGAGACAATGAAGTAGAAGAGGTAATCCCTCATTTGTCGATCACAGAACAGCCAGGTCGGGTCTGCTCTGATGCCAGTGGGGCTGCCATCTGTCTGCCTGTCTGTGCCTGCTGTACAGGAGCAGAAGGTCTGCACAGCAAGTGTAGACAGGCAGACACATCACAACAGTCTTGTCCCGTCACAGTCCATGTCGATGGGGGTGAAGGGAGGGCAGAGGGCAGGAAGTGAGCTCAGCGTTGGGAAACACATCGCAGCGTTTGTGTGGATATGGATATAAACAAAAACGTGTAAACACTCGCATGTTGGCGATAACACTGGAGACAAGGTTGTTGTGATATTGAGTGTGTGTGTGTGTGTGTGTTTAATTGACATAAGTGCTTTTACAAATAATTTGTTGCTCTTCGTAACCACCGCGTTGAGCGTAAAACTAAACAGTCCTTATGGAAGCTCTGTGACATACTGCAGCATTTTACTAACTAAAAGAGCATCTTTAACCCCGTTTCTCTTGCTTTCCTCTCCTGCCACCTGGACCTGCTAGCCCCTCCTCCCCATTTATTCTGACGACCCCCCTCCCCCCTCCCCATTCGTCCCGCTCTCTGCTCACTCTTCCCCTCACTCCCCCTTTTCTTCCTCTTCTGGGAGTTCAGGCATTTGGAGCAGCTCACTCTGACACAGCTGGAGCTGCCCCAAACCAAACTAACACACACACACACGCACAAACGCACACAGTGGACAGACTTGTATATACAGTATACAGTACACATGCAGAGGCCGATGTAAACAAACTGGCATGCAAATAGCGGAGAAAAATATACACTCTGTCAGACAGACACGCGGTCACTTTTTCAGATAAACACTGGATCTCTTGAACATGGCGTTCCCAGACGCGGCCCCAGGCGTGCATATTGTACACGCACGGCGTTAAAGGTTTCCTCTCGCTGTCATCTCCACGATGATCAATTCATCTCACGCGTACTCGCAGACTGAGCACATCTGGGACAAATGTTACAAAGACGGGCGAGCGAAAATCTGTTCACCACATAAGAGCAAATGACTGTCTGCGGATCGCGATGAGGCGCGCATGCTGCGCTTACGAGACTTGAAAGTCTAAAGCTCCCCGATTTAACTTTGGTCCAGTTGGACCAGCCAGAGTTTAAACCCAGTGCCTCCTCACTACGTTTGAAGGTTTATCGGCTGTGTTTGGAAGGCCTGAGTGCAAACCAGTCACCCGCATTATCGCTGAAGATCGTATCTACTGACTTTCCACATGCATCTGTGTGTGTGTGTGTGTGTGTGTGTGTGTGACACATACAGCCAAGCTTCTGCTTCTTCTCTGTTGCAGTTCGCGCTCTCGCTCTTCCCGCCCTCAATACCTTCCACAGACATTTATTTTTTCTTCGAATACTGACTCCCCCCTCCACTTTTTTTTTATTTCTTTACCCCTGTTGCCTTTTCCTCCTCCTTTCTCTTCCTCTGTCTGTCTGTCTCTCTCTCTCTTTCTCCCCCTTCTTTCTCTCTCTGTCTCTCCCTCTTCCCCCCCCCCCTCCCTGTGGTTGGCAGCCTCTCTGGGACTGTGCACATTCCTGGCTGGAAAATCTGAAGCTTTGTCCAAACACCAGCTTCCAAGATCTGCCCAGAGAAATCCCACATGGCTGTTTCTACACTGCAGACCTCCCCCTTTGACTCCCCCCTTTCTCCTCTTAACTCCTCCACGGTCTCTCTCCCAATTACCCCCCCCCCCCCCACCCCTTTCAACCTCCCCTCTCCATCCCTCTCGATTGCTTCTATACACTCCAATTTAAAAAAAAAATTGAGATATTTTCCGTCTTTAAGGCCGTGCGGTACATCTCCCCTCTGTGTTCCTAAACAGTTGTACCCTCACACTGACCTCATACTGAGAGTGCAGCATAATAGTTCAGAGTTTAATCTCCACAGCACACAGAACAGACATACATTCCTTCACCCCTCGACTGCCAGGGTTCCACCAGGCAGCCTGAAGAAAAACAGACGGCTCATGCATATACACTTAATCTACATGCTGCCCTGTGTGTGTGTGTGTGTGTGTGTGTGTGTGTGTGTGTGTGTGTGTGTGTGTGTGTGTGTGTGTGTGTGTGTGTGTGTGTGCGTGTGTGTGTGCGTGCGTGCATGTGTGTAGGTGTGTATGTGTATGGGTGTGTGTGTGTGTGGCCTGTTCCATATCTCTAATCCATTAGTCTAGAGGAAGAGATGCAGCAGCTCTGATGTGTAATACTTCACAACCACCCTCCACCACTGAGAATAAAGCTCTCTCACACACACACACACACACACACACACACACACACACACACACACACGCATGCATATACAAAACTGTGCCATAATCTCTATGAACACACGAGTTATCATATTGCCACACAGATGCACATGCAGAAACTCAAAATACCCAATGAGATGCACGCTGGAGAAAAAAAAAGTTAGTTTAGAGCTTTGCTGCAATGAATTTGAGATGCTCCGTTAATGTTCTAGTTTGTATCTTTTATGCCTTAATTATTGGTCAAACAACAGTCATTCTTTCCCCCCGTTAAATGCAACGCCCCGTTAACTTCTCCACCTCGGACGCAGACCTGGCACGATCGTGAATGTCACGTTTAAAGGCGTTTGCACCCATTCAGGCAAGAAACATCAGAGAATATCAGAGCCTAGATTTGTCACAGCGTAGTAGTACATGCAGGTTTTTCACGTTGTCCTCAGTCGCACTACCGAAGCACTTCCTTGCACAGTCTAACCAATGTGCAGACTACTGTACACCAGTAAGATCCTGAACAGGTAGTCTGAACACTGGGATGACAGAGCAGGACCCTTTCTCACTTTCTCTTCGGCCTCCCCATTTTTCCCGCCCTGGCTGTTTTGCTAGCAGTCCTGCCAGTGGCGGAGGAGGGTTGGGGGTGGGGGGGAAAAAGATTTCCTCTGTTATTCTTATTCTTTCTTATCCTGTGTCGGTGCCGGGTCGCAAAGGTGAAGGGTCTCGCACACATCAGACATCCGCTCCTATGGGTGTCCCTCCTCCGGCGATGCGAGCGCGTCTCGAGTCGGGCGTCCGCGGGGCTGCGTCCCAGCGTAGTATCCAGTCTTGACGTGGCACATTCACTCATTCGGCTGGGGATCTGCCTGTTCGCTCGGGGAAGGCATAAGGAAATGCAGGGAGTGAGAGAACGAGAGAGAGAGTTAGGGAGGAACTTAGCAGCCATATATGGGTTGATGGTACCCATGGGGAATCAACTTTGGAGTGGTCTGCAGTTTCTCCCCGCTTCTCCTGCACACTCTCTCCTGCTCGCTACGTTCCTCGAGCCCTTCCTCCTCTACTCTTACAAAATTCAAATCCCTCTATCCACCTCTATCCCTCCTCTTCCTCTCTTCATCATCTCTACTTTCTATTTCTACCCCATCAGAGCGCTCTATACTCTCTCCAGTCTCCTCCCCCTCCGTCCAAAGCGATCCCAGATGTTGCTGTATGAGCGCCAATCCTGTCCAGTCACTTTTTTCAGCCTCTGTTACAGGAAGTGGGCCCCTTTTGGAGGGGTGGGGGGGGAGGGAAGAACGAAGGAAGAGAGTCGTCGGGTTCAGGGGAGCACTGAGCGAGGGAAGACCGAAATGTTCAACCAGCACAAGCGCATCCCCTGTTTTATGCATGTGCTCAGATGCATCCACACAGGCAACATCCAGGGTTTTTAGGACACACTCTTTTGCAGGCGTTCTCTCTTTAATGGACTTTCCATTTGATATGTTTCTAGCTCACCCATAGCCGTACCTCTAGCCAACCTCTTCTGGAAGCCCCCTTCTCAAAGGTTAGAAAGAGGGAGCAGGCCAGAGGAAGAGAAATGAGGGGGAAGGGCTTCACTTTAGGAGAAATGTTGTGTTAGAGCTAGAGTCTGAGTAATGACTTTCACATGTGGGCCCGGCCTCTCTCCCCTCTACTCCTTCTCTCATTCCCTCCCTCCCCTGCTTCACTTCTCTGTACCCTGCCTCCATACTGTCTGGTTCTCCTCACGCTGGCCCGGCTCCACCACTCCTCCAACTGTTCTCTGTCATTCATAAGTCCCCTTGGTGATGACAGACTATAGACTTATGGTATCCCCGTCGCTCTCCCACTCCCACTGTCTCTCCTTCGCTCGTTAGTGGGCCGTTAATGCGAGTCAGTCTGACGGTCATCTGATCTGAACTTGGGTGCTCCGCTCGCACAGTGTTCCACATTCCCTCCTCTTTCTTCTCTCCGGGCCTGCTGAGAAATATTTACTACCAGAACAACAACTATTTTAGCTAAATCCCCCCCCCAAACCTTCTGTTGTTTCCTTTGTTTTGTTGCTATCGACACCTGTGGTACCTCTCTGTGATGTCATATTTTACCCTGCATACCTCTGTCAAACTTTCTCTCTCCGTATTCTGTCTTTTTTTTCCAGGAGAAGGAGAAGAAGTACATGCTTCCCCTGGACAACCTAAAGCTCAGAGACGTGGAGAAGGGCTTCATGTCCAGCAAATCTGTCGTTGCTATCTTCAACACAGAGTTGAGGTTTGTTTGTTTGTTGAGGTGTGTGTGTGTGTGTGTGTGTGTGCTCGTCACCTGCTTGCTGGCGTTTAAGTGATATTTTTAGAAGGGTTATACATGTCAGAGGAGGAAAAGAAGATGTCAGAACAGTTGTTTTGCCCTTGCTTTGACCTCTTCCATTCAACTGTGCCACCGGAACAGAAAGGATATCCAGCGGCCGCTGCAGCGGGTGTTCTTCTCGATACATGCCAGGCTGTTGAGGGTAGGGCTGGGGTTTGCTAGGTTTGTGTGTGTGAAACAGATTGAGAAATAAAGAGAGACAAAGGGGGGGGGGGGGTGTAAGTGAGAGAGAGAGAGTGTGTGTGTGTGTGTGTGTTTAGGAGCTGGATGGGACCCAAAGCCTGGCTGATTGTACCAGAGCATGTGGGCTTTGTTTATGATTCTGTGCTATGCTGCATTCGGACACACAAACCTGGTCTGTGTGCGTGTACATGCCTTTGCCAGCTTGTGTGTGTGTGTGTGTGTGTGTGTGTGTGTGTGTGTGTGTGTGTGTGTGTGTGTGTGTGTGTGTGTGTGTGTGTGTGTGTGTGTGTGTGTGTGTGTGCGCGCTGCATACAGACCACAGCATACTGACGGCAGGCTCATTAAGCAGCTAATCAAAGCCAGAGAGCTTGGATCAGAGATGAGGCTGCTCTTGTTTGGAAAGAATTGCTCGACTCACCACAAAAAGGAGGGAGAAAGAAGAATTGGAAGGGTTGAGAGGAGAAAGAAAGCGGGAGAAAGAGAGAGAGAGTATCAGAGCCATCGGCCAGGAATGTGTCAAAGTCTGTCCTATGGCGCCCCCCCCCCCCCCTTTCCTGCGCCCTCACTCTCTCTGTTTCTCTGTCTGTAGTTGCGTGCGTGTGTGTGTGTGGCAGACATTGCAGTGGTTTTGTCCCTGTCTGACAGTAATCAAAAACCCTCAGGAAACTCTTCAAATCTAAAGCAGTCAAGGATCTGTGCAGAAATTCCTCAAGACGAGTGAAAAAAACTCACCCTGGCCACGAGCTGAGGAGGGGATAGCAAGAGTTAGGGGGGAAAAAGTTGAAGTGAGCGCTAAAATCGACACAAAGAACAATTTAAACGTGTGCCCCGGTCGCTGGTGTATACAAATGTTAGCGTCCTGATCTTGGTGTAATAGCACTGGAGTATTGTCATCGTTGGCCCGGCTCCCCGTCTGTTAGCCACCACGCCCTGACTTATTAGCCCCGGCCATAAGCTCCCAAACTGCCTATTTCTTGATCTTTCCGTATCGCGCTCTCTTGCCGCAGTCTGCCCTCTTTTATGAGCCCCCCAGTCCCACACGCACAAAAGGTTTCACATATTTGAGGTTAATTGCTATGTGTTCTGAATGTGAGAAGGGAACAACAAAAGGAGGAAAAGAAACAACTGAGTGATTAAAGAAAAAATGTTTAACAGATGGGCCACAGCCTGCTCCAGAATCCTTTTTGCTTGTTTCTTCCTTTGCCGTTGCCGCTGCAACAGCCAAAGCACGGAGATGGTAGGATGGCGTGAAGGGGAGAAAGCCAGAGGAAAGATGGCAGGGAAGAGAGGTGCTGGGGAATGAATAACACAGAGGAAATAGATGATGGCGATAAGGGGATAAGCTGCAGTTAGAGCGGTTGAAACTGGTGAAAACTGTGTCTGGAGGTGTGTGCGTGTCTGCTTGGGAGTGTGTCTACGTCCTTTCCTGTTCTCTCTTTACGTTCTCTTGGACTTTATGTACGGTAATGCATTTAAAGGATTGTTGCACATTTTGGGAAGACTGACCCCCCTTTTTTTCTTTTTTTTTTTTTTACAGAAAAGGATTCACATTCCAGACAATAAACATTAGGTGCTGGACAGAAAATAATGCAAAAGAAATGATGCTCGAGTGAACATTTCATTAATTTCCACTGGAGATGCAACTCTTCTTCAGACAAGGATTGCAACACAGAGACACGCCTACAAATACATACTAGACCAGGTCACCTGGTCCCTATAGACCCCTTTAGGTACAATACATCATATACAAATACATAGATGACTATGAAGAAGACAATCGTGACATCATGATCCCACTTAATTGCGTTGTGAACGTAGTCACTGTGTGACTGTGTGTATAAACACCATAATGCTTCTTGAGAATAAAGAATACAAAGTCACAACCAATATGGTATAAATATCACCAGACTAAAGCATCATGTCATGTGACGATCAGAAAAAAAGAAAATGGGGAGCTTGTCGAGCTGATAAAGAGGCGCATCTGCTAATTATTTTGATTTATACCATTGTACAGCCTTTAAAAAGCACGATACAACGCAATAAGACCTTACAGGAATTACCATCACGTTTTCCTTGCAAACTTGTCGGCAGCAAGCTGAGTTTGCTGTGGCTCAGAGGTAGAACAAGTCCACTTTATCAGAAGATTAGATGTTTTGATCCCCGGCTCCTCCAGTCCACAAGTGTCCTCGGGCCAGTTACCGAACCCCAAATTGTTCCCGAAGGCTCTGCCATCTTTGTATGAATGTGTGTGTGAAAGGGTGAATGTTGCTCGTAGTGTAAATGTATAAATGCAAGTTTACCAAAGACTCTGGCTGTAGAGAGCTACACCGTTAGCATAAGGCTAAACTAAGAGCAACACTTTCTCTCCATCTCTGAATCGCTTCATCGATATTGACACATTTGTTGTCAGACTCTCTTTTCGATTGGTCCGTCTGCCTTGTTCCAAATGCCGGGATAGCAACTATTTCTGCAGGATTTTCCACCGTTGAATCAGGCTTCCGCCACCTGAAGGGACGTGGCCGCGCATCTGCATTTGTAGAGAGGCAAACAGGAACGCCCCCCGTCTCTGAAATGACCTGCGATTGGCCAAAGTCTTGCATCACAGACTGGATTTTCTAAAGCTTAAAAAACTCCACAAAACCAAATCCTGAAAATGAAGGAGAATTATTTTTGAGTTTATATGAGACACACGAAGGCTACCGTGTTCCAGCTCACATGATAGGTGGCAGTTAAGTGATGCAGCCTGTGGCTGAGAATGTCTTTCAGGGGCCTTTTTTTTTTTTTTTTTTAAGGACTACAACAGACTACTTTCCACAAGACGTGGAGCAACACTTGTGTTGTTTCCCCTGGAAGTGAACATGTTTAGACGGTGGACAGCTATAAACGACTGAAAACATTGTTGCTCAGCTGACATTATCCCACGCACTGTGACTAAAACCGGCCACATCATCCACACCGAGTTCATAAGAGAAACCTGTAATAACATGTCATTACTAAAAGGCCTGGGTTCCTACGTTGGATCATGCTTTCCCTATCATTCAGCACTCTGTTGAAACTATGGACCGTTATGTGTTTATTACTGTGTGTCATTGCTGTTCAGGAAAAGCGTTGTGGTTTTTGGAGACGTCTGACAATGTTGCACTGAATTGCAGGAACGTGTATAAGGACTACAAGTGCCTGGAGTTGGCCTGTTGCTCTCAAGAGGAGCTGGACAGCTGGAAGGCGTCTCTGCTGCAGGCCGGAGTCTACCCCGAGAAAGTCACCGTTAGTACTCTGACCCCCCTCCACCCTCTAATTCAACCTAATTAAAACCCTGACCTTAGCAGTGGGGAGCTGCACCTGTCTGCACCTTTTTGTCTTGTACGTACTCACGAACGCCCGCCGTAACCCCTTACCGTTCTCTCCATGTTCCCCCTCGTTCCTCCCCTGCCAAAGCTTAAAAAGCAAGTCCCCCACCCCTTCCATCTCGCTCTGTCGTTGGCTCTTCAGCGCAGCATTCTTGGCCCATGATGTCACTACAACATGTGTGTGTGTTCTAGTCTGTTTCTAATCAGCAGTTCCCCGTCCCTCACCCACTCCCCCCTTTTCTTTTCTCTTTCTTCTGCCCACTCCCCCTTTACCTCCCTCCTCTTGTGTTCCCTCTATTCTGCTCTCCCCGTTCTGATCAAGGTGGCTCTATACTTCTTCCCGAGCGTAGATTCGATGACAAGATATGGAAATACACATAAGGCCGACCTTAATTGCTTCACACATCTGTATTAGCATGACGGCCGTTGAGTTCAGGCTGACTCGAGGCGGGGACTCATTTAAAAAAAGAAAGAAAAAGTCTGTTGGCTGGACTTCAGTGGCAAGAGTTTGAGGTGAACACTATACACCCTTGGTTAAAACCGTAGGGACAATCTGGACAGTGTGTGTGTTTGCAATTAATCCCGACTCCATCTTGTCGGTGTGTCGCCCAGGTGGACGGGCACGGAAACGGAGCCCCTGAGACCTTCACAGACCCCCAGCTGGAGCGTCAGGTGGAAACCATTCGAAATCTGGTCGACTCCTACATGAGCATCATCTACACGAGCCTTAAGGACTTAATGCCAAAGACCGTCATGCACCTCATGATCAACAGCGTAAGAGATCCAGGCCAGACTGTAAACTTATTCATTTGTTACCAGCCCAACGCTCGGGCACGGCCCAGAAAAACCTGCTCTGTTGGCTTTAGGGGGACTATAGAGAGAGGAATAAATAGATTACCCCCATACCTTTAAATGTACACCCCAAAATCAAAAATACATATTTTTCTTCACAGACCTCGTTTGTGAGCAGTTTCTGTGGTTGAAAGAAAATAGTTCCTACAGGCAACTGCTCACAACAAGGTCTGTGGATTATCTCAAGTAACTGGATCATGATTTCTGGAAAGAGAAATGTGTTCATTTTTTAGGTTTTTTTTTCAGCGCCGCTCCATTATATTGGAGACGAACACTTCTTCAGCTGATATCTCCAAAACTTGGCAACTCGCACCAAAACAAATTAAGACATAAATATGATATATATATGATAAATGGCTCTTCAGGTATGAAGAAAAACTATGTATTTGTGGGGTTTTGGGGGTGAACTGTCGGTAAGAGTAACAGTAAAAAGGCTTTTACGAAGGCTAACATTTTGACTTGTCGCAGCTGTTAATAATCCCACTCTGTAGGTTAAGGAGTTCATTAGCTCCGAGCTCCTGGCCCAGCTCTACGCTCTGGGAGAATGCTCGACCCTGATGGATGAGTCACCGGAGCAGCGGCAGCGCCGGGAGGAAGTGCTCCGCAAGCACGTCGCCCTGAAGGAGGCGCTCGCCGTCATCGGAAAGTTCTCCACCTCCACCTGCACCACCCCTCTGCCTCCACCCGTGGACTCCTCCTGGATACAGCCCTTCAGGTAGGACCACGGTGATGCATGTCCGTAAACCGGAAAACGGCAGCGGCCCACAATGCACGTCACTCAAGGTTCTCTCCTCCACGCAGCCACGCCCCATCAGCCCCTCGGGTGCCCACTCACGCTGCTCCCCTGCGTGCCGACGGCCCTCGGCGGTTCGCGGGCCAACCCAAACGTGCTCCACCCAGCGTGCCAAGGTGACTCAGAAACCACACCACTGTAGCCTGACCTCTGACCTGTCGCATCACGACGACCTCCGGTCTCTCACTACTCACACATATATACATGCGTAACTCGCACGTAGACGTAATGAAACCGTGCGCTACGCTAGGCACAGGAGCAGAGGGAGTTGTTATTTGAGCTGGGTGGGGGTCTGCTGGAAAAATGTGTTTCTCATATTCCCTTTCCCATCAGCCTTGGTAGACGGGACTTCTCTCTGTGCAGCCTTCCACCGGAGCCAGAGACAACAGGCCGAGCACTCTGTCAAGTTTTCATCTCTCTCTCTCTCCGTGCTTCATCCCCCCTCGTTTCCCCCTCTTTCTCCTAGCATGCATTTGTTTTATTGCCCTCCCCAGTTTCCCCTCATGCAACAGCCGTTATTTTTCCTCCTCTTCTTTTTCTTGTACATTTCTTCATTTCTCCTCCTTCGCTGGTTCCTCCCCTGCTTTTTGGGCCTGTCTCCCTTTTCTCTCCGCCTCATTTCCTCTGTGCTCTCCGATGGTTCTTTAGGTTCTTTCCCGCGTTGCTCTCCCTCGTTCCTTTCCTGGCTCTTTCCATCAAACATTATGCCTCTTTTTCTCACTCAGTCTCTTTCTCTCTCTCTCTCTCTCTTTCTCTCCCCTATAGATATACAGTACATTCTATATGTTTCTTTTTTTTTTACCTCCCCTATATTTATTAGATCATCGTAAAGTCCTTCGACGCTCGAGGACACGCATAGCACAATAATCGAAATGTGTGTCATTTTGGAAAATGTAAACAAAAATCTTGCCAATAAAGATACAAAACAATGTGTGCATGGAAATGTGTGAGCAGGGGAAGCGTGAACCCTGAATCACAGAGCCCCAACATTTGGATTTGCTACTTACGCCACTATATTATAGTCATCTCGAAAAGACGTTATTTCCCTCGTTCTTATTCGGCATGTTTTCTCCTTGTTCTTCTTTCAAACTGCCGTAACTCTCCGTGCCTTACATGGCATGTACCAGTACGTCATCTTTCATGACAAAACCTCTAATCCCGGGGTCAGCAAATGCGTCACGCCGTGGGTGTCCAAACTACAGGCCGCCTGCGGCCCGCTGCCCGTTTTTTTTTTCTTTTAAATTGGCCTGTGGTGAATTTTTCAAAAATAAACGAGTATGGCTTTAATCACGTTTCCAATAAATTGCACTTCTTTGTGCGAACACTAGATGTTGCTGCCATTGTGGAAAAACGACGTGATCTACATTGATTAGTGGTCGATGAAAACATTTCCCCCAGTGGATTACGTAAACACGTCGGTACCGCAAAGACGGAAGATGGCGAGCAACTGCCAAAAGATTTCACAAACGTTGAGAAAATTTGTATTTTTTTCCACAGGAGTCAAGGGGAAGTGTGTTTGCTAAATTTGCAATGGATCAGTTGAGGTGATGAAAGAGTATAAAGATGCGATGAAACTAAACATGAGCCCCACACCTGCTGGTCTAGAAACACTGACTTTCTTGCAGTATAACCGGTTGAAAACTACACATTTGCTACTGTTTGGCTCATGATTTGTTATATATTTCTGTATTCGGCCCACGATCACATGGTATTTGGCCATTTTTATTCCAAAACTGTTCACTGAAGCGCAAAAAGCAGGTTCACAGCTGCAGTGGAGTCATAGAGTAAGCCTATGCTTTAAATATTAGCTTTTTTTAAATGTTTTATTATTAATTTCAGAATGAAGTAAACGTATAAAGCTGAAATGCTGGTATTTTTTCCTGGATGGCGTTAGAGGTGACTGCTGCATAACTAGATTTATAGATCACGATGATGAGGGATCAGACATACAAACATACAGCATGCAACATGAACAAGGCCCACTGTTGCATTTCATCCACTCTCTCTTTGTTGATATTACTAGATGCTAGCAGTCATTTTTTTGTGATTTAAGTGAGTGCTCTGCTAATATTGTTATATAATATTGAGCCATTTCATCTTTAATCTGATCTTCTCTCCAGGAGGAATCCTCCAGCTATCCCGAACGTGAAATAATAGCACTTTCATCTCAGAACTCCATTACCCATCTTCCCCAGCGACCCTTCCAGCTGCAGCTCGCCGAGTCTCGAGTCTGTTTTGTACATAATATCACTGGCCGTAAATGCCGGAATGTTCTCGACTGTCTGCGGAGTTTCCCCCAAGTGCCTGAACTTTGTGTAAATACAAAAAACACATTTGATTTACTCTACTAAAGGAGAATACACATGCACTATTTTCACTTTTTTTAAATAAACAGGTTTTATTTTTGAACATGTATCCCGGGTTTCTCATTATTTCCAGTTTTCTTTGGCAGTTATCTATTTAATCACATTATGACAGATACAGATTTTTTCACTAACAAGGATATTCACTCTAAGAAGTATTATCTGTGACGCAATAAAAATATATTTTTCTTAATGAAAATGTAAATTCCAGTATATTTTAGTGCCATTTTAAGAGTTTTAATCATATTTTGTTAATTGTCGGGATAATATTATGAATCGCAATTATTTTGAGCAGGATAATGGTGAAAATACATTTTCACATGGTCCCACTGAGCCTCGGGTCACTTATAGTTCCTACCTGGCATTGTTTGTGGGGTGAGTATTGTTTTTGTTCAGTGTCCCAAGACAAACTGTATCAAGGTGTAATGAAAGTATTTTGGCTTAATGGGCTTCCTGGTGTATATGACCCCTAATATATACTCAGATAATTTAATTTTAAAATGTGCTTATTTGGCTCTGATGCAGCTGCAGTCACTACTCTCTGGTCATTCTTTTTATTTTATTTAAGTTAATACAACTTCAAGGGACTATTTTATTGATTTTGTTGTTTGTTCAACTTTATAATAATGCTGCTGATAACTCCCTGCACTTTTATTTTAAGGTCATATTGAAAGGTTCAAAGAATTATGCTTTAAGAAGGAATTTCAATCACTTATTTAATTTATTTTTACTTTCTAAAACTTAAGAGAACTATAATATTTTTGTATTTGTTTGTGTTAATTTGTTCAACTGTATTAGTTTGTGTTATACTTCATTTGGACACCTTTTCATCAGTTATCGGTCTCCTAGTAATAAACGGTATCAGCCTTGAAAGTTACCAGTATGTGCAGAATAAGTAAACAGGATGTATATGTCATTTTTAAACGTCTCGCGCTGTTATTACGACGCTTTTTTGTTTTTGTTTGAGGAGGTGCGGTTCTGTGAGGAGGTGCGGTTCTCTGGGGACGGGAGGCCGCCTGAACTTGTGTGTTAAAGTCGGGCTCTTTCTGGAGCTCAATGGCGCCACCACCGCGGAGGAAACCATCCGCCAGCCCGGGGAAAAGAGTGGTGAAGGTACGACACCTAGCGGGCACCACACGCGCGGCCGTAGCTCCATTCATGCTTTTCCGCTCCCGTCATGCCGCGTTCACGTACATGAAAGATAATGCAGTCGACGTGATAGTCGGTCCCGAAACAACAATAAATGTGTGATTTACATTTATGAATGTAAAACTTAGAAATTATTACAATGACATTCATCACGAAATACTCTCGTCTACGTTTTGGGTTTAACCTTTTGAGGAAAAAAACAACCCAACAGGTGTTTTTAGTCAACAAACGCCAGTGTGACGTCACTGGGCGGGGTGTGTCCAGGAATGCAACGTCGATTGTCTCGCGAGAGAAGCACTGCAGCAGTTTTTTTAAATTTTCGTTGCAAAAGGGCGAGACAATAATAGCAAACAAAAAGTAAATTACAAGACACAAATAAATACAATGGAAATAAAACAAAGTGATCAATCAAGAGTTTAGACAAAGACATTCATAAAGATATGGCCTTTTTTTTATTTCACATTTTCTTTTGGATATCTTGATCATGTAATGCAACGTATATAGAAATACTTAAAAAAATTCTATGCATGTATAAATTATTATTCCCAAACTCTGTTTTGAGACTAAAATGTATATTTTCATGTTAGAATCTGACAGTTTGTATCATTATGAGTTATCCAATATTGAAAACATCCGGAAAAGTGCTAATTAATCTATAAGAGCGTAAAAAAATCCGTTCATTGGCTAAATTAGAGAAATATCAAATATTCAAATCTAAGTTAAACCTTTGATGGAAGCAGTCATCATACGGGTAAATCTCATTTCACAATAAAGCTCCTCATTACTATAAAATAACTGGTGTACGACAACAGTTTTCTGCCCTGTATGATGACCGACAGGAGTAGGTCATACTAGACTTATCCCAGGTTTACCTGTGTAATAATACATAATTAGCTGTCGGGGTCAAAAATGAATACCTACATATTTTATCACACTGAGGAAACTCTTCTTTATTGCAAAACCCTTTAAAATCTTTCATTTCCACTTCTAAATGTAAGTTTAATCTTAACACATTAACACTATTCATCCACACAACATTCACACAATAAAAGCATGGAACATCTCCCACAGATTTTTAAAACATCACTGACATCAAATTGGTCCATCGGAGTGTGTCCAGTGATGTAAGTCAGCATCGCCTGCTAGTTGACCAATTCTGACAGGTCAACACTTATAAGACATTAACAGTAAATTCTCAGCAAGACTTTACAAAGTTGTCACAACTGTCCCACTCAGCTTAGATGTACAGCACCGACATAATACCGCAGACTGACAGCGAATCATTCATATATAATCCTCTCGGTCTGTCATTGAAGGAAGTTGCCGAGGTCCTCGTGAATCTCCGCCTCATCCCAGGGTCCGCTGATGTTGTCCTTTTGCCCCTGCAGTCTGACTAGCAGCAGGGGGCAGAGTAACGTCACGCTCCCCAAGGCCAGGGCCAAGATCACGGCTCCCCCCGGCCACTGGGACCCTAGACCTGCCACCCCTCCCACGCACACTCCCACGCACACCCCGGTGAACTGGCCGGGGGCGTTCTCCCTCAGCCTCTGCAGCAGGCAGGGCCACAAGGCGAACACCAGCAGGGCACAGCTGATCATGGCGAAGGTGTGAAGGGCGCCAGGCAATCTCGAGGCCAAGCACACGGAGGCGAACAGGGCTGCGTTCAGGGAGAGGCTGCCGGGTGGCGAGGGCTGGGCGTATGGGAACGTCACCAGGTGGGCCAGCAGCATCACGGCAGACATGGCGTACACCGTGTCGGTGCTCACGGACTCGGTTAGTGTCTTCAGGACCGGCGAGAACCCAAAGGTGAAGGACAGAAAAATAGTGGCGCTCTGCAAGTCGGCGAGACGGGTCCGCGTCTCACAGCCCGATTCGACCTGAGGTGACAGGGCTTGGTGCAGTCCATAACCCAGCAGGGCGCAGACGAGGCTGGTCCACAGCAGCGTGTCGGGGGACAGCAGACCCTGCGAGGAAAGCAGAGAGGTGGAGGGATTGTGCGTTTAATGTTCACCATTCTATACATTAAAAAAGGGCACGGTGTTCTCTATGAGGAGTTTCGAGAGCTTTACCTGCTCCATGTAAAGCCAGAGAGTGATGAAAATGGCCACGCAGGACAGCTGCTCACCGACGAAGCCTGCTTCTTTCACCACCGCCCAGTAGCGGTACTGCCGGATGCCCTCGTTCCTCCGTAGCTCCTCCAGGAACCGCCGGTCCACGTAGTTATCAGGGAACGGCTGGCGCTCCCACAGCACCTTCCGCCAGGGCACAGCTGGACCCGGGGCACTGTCGGGCCCCATAACCCTGATCACACACACACAGCCAGATCCCTCTTGGTCAATATGTTGAAATCGTCCACTTACAGCCTGCTTGCGTTTATACTTGCTGAAACCTTAGCCCTCATTTTGGACAGACAAGAGGACGTTTTTCTTGACTTTAGACGTTGACGTCTCCACAGCGGCTGAACAGATTTTTACCCTTCAAACTGCATTTGAAACGTCTTCCCTTCGTCCATTCCCTTGACCAATCGGTGACACGTGTTAGTTCACATCAAGAGGAACAGCAGAATGATTGGGCCAAAATAAAGTGCATAATAATTAAAGGTTATTCATTCACTTGATTTAAAAAAAAAATGTAGGCTGAAATATTTAACATATTCGTCCTTTATTATGCACTGAATAGGGCAACAGCAACTATAGATTAATAAATAATAAGATAATAAGATACTTGGTCAGAAAAAGACTTAAATTCTTAAAGGATATTTCTAAGAATTATCTTTTGAAAATATTTGTATACATCTTTTAAACCGCTGGGAAGACAAGTGTTACGCGCTTGTTATGTGTGGATGTAGAGCTGGGGAACACAATGGAGATTATTTAAAGCCCAGATTTACCATTATTTCCCCGAACAAGTAAACTAGCCACAATCAAGACTAACGCTAAACAGTGTTGTGCAATCTGGAGCCGTTTTTACGGTGTCACGTAATTAATTCGTCGCGCTTCATCGTCAGTTTAAACCGCGTCCAGTTTAAAATCACAAAGTTGTCGTGATGCGTTTGCGGTCAAATCAACGCATCGTCTGAACGGTGTTTTTAGCGGTTGGTTCGGTGCCGCTAGCATGAAAACTCTCGGCACTTCCGCCTTCGACGCGACAATAAAAACTATGACGTGTCAGGCGGGTGCGTGTGTTCGTGAACATCGACACGATAAACAATATCACGAATATCTCGAAAAGGTTTTTTTCCCCCACCTACCTGAAATGAGGGATTTTGTGTCAGGAGCTGATGTTAACAACCACTCCTGGCATTATGCCGGAAGTGAATCGCTGTATCAGCGGGCTCACAGCGCCCTCTGCTGTTGGCTTCGTGAAACACACGTTACCACTGTTTTTTTGTTTTTTTTCATTATCAAAAAGTTGCCCGTGGGGAACATAACCTTCCCTGATGATGACATCACAACACCGGCCAACCCGCAGACCAGCACGCCTCCAAAAAGGTAACCTGTAAATTATTATTCTCATTTGTGTCACTTTTTAAAATACATTTTGAATCAACCAGCTTATGCAGCAACGGCCTTTTAAGCACACATACAACATAGGGACATAAATGCAACGTTGAGACAAAACATACAATAAATACACAGAAACATACTCAGTCAATTGTCAATGTTTGTTTTTTTTAGGAGGAAAGGGGGAAAAGGTTTGAGGGAGCGTTTGCATTGGTTGTAGCTTGTGTAAGTCTGAGGAGGTTTCCAGATGGCAGAAAACTGAAATGCTTTGTGTAGAAGATTTGGAACAATCAGAAAAGATGGATTCTGCATTCTTGTATAACATTTTGCTTTAACGATCCTGCAGAGTTTTGTGTGCTGTGCTATAATTTTGCTTTTTCACGTTGACTGATCATCATCGATAACCTCATCTTTATTCTGTCAAATAGCAGCATCCCAGTGCATGGACCCTCTGTCTCCCCCGTGTGAAAACTGAGGCAAGCTCCCAGAAACCACAAACGCTGACCGACAGGGTAAATTATGCTTTTAAACTGACTATAACATCTCTGTAAAGGGCTCCAAATCTATATACAGCTGTTGTCCTTTTTGTGTCATTTGGTGCTTGGGTGTGCCTTCCATGTCATCTGTCTTTGATTCTAGTCGAGGACCGGATCGCATCTTCACAAAGACGGCATCTCCAGCACGACTGGTTCATCCACATGGACCGGTAGGTGTCATGGGCTAAAAGTGTAATAATGAGAGTGATGATGACCAAAACCAGCCTGATGCCTCATCCTTTCAGCGCTCCTGGGCCGCGCCTGCTGTCCCAGGCAGGTTCCTCTGGATATCCTGAGCTAAGGGAGTGCTTCATCGTCACATCCCTCCAGCACCAGATCCAGAGGAGGACACCGGCCTCGTGTGTGAAGAAGCTCTAGCTTTTCATACAAGGTACCCGCCTAACACAATAAATCACATTTGTAAAATAAAATGCACGTTTTTGGTCAGTAGGAACACACAGAAGTCAGAAAAATGTCTGATTGTTTAATTGATACACATTTGTAACCACAGGACATTAGTTGAATAAATATCTTATAACGTCACATTCCCTCTTCCCCGCTGCTCCATCAGAGTAGGAAAAATACTTTAAAGACAGTTCAGCTCTTTGACCCAGAGACGTTAACAATCAGCAACTTAGAAAAACGTTGATTCTTTTATTTTTGCATAGTACTTCATCTCAACATACAGTAGTTTAACACTGGATGCCACAGTGAGATCACAGTAAGTACACGCTGCATGGCAAAACGATCAGACTGCTCAAAGTTTGGGTTTAACAATATAAGGCTGGTAAGAGGAGACACTATGGGCGAAAGGGTTGAAAACATAATACATATCCCAATGACACTTCCCAAGTTGATTAATAACTTTAAGGTAATCCGTTTTTGTATGATTTATGAAATTTAAAAATGCAAATGAGGCACTGTCTCATTAAATCTTTGCTAATTTGCATATATTCCCAAACCAAAAGTATGATTTAGATAAAGGCAAGTTAAGAATCTTGTTTTTTGGGGTGAATTTGACTTCTTTTTTTTTATCATTTCATAATAAAAAAAAGGTTTTTAGGAATAAAATATTCCATAAATCAGGCTATGAATGATATATGAACAAACCCCTCAGTGAAAAATGTCAGAATATAGATAGGAATCAAACTGGGGGAAAAAGTCACTATGTGACTTGTATAATATGACCTTTTAAGACCATTCTTTTTGCTTAGTTTTGGTGAATTTCATAGAACGCTATAGATGGCAGTAAAATAAACACCTGTAATAATACACCATGTATTTTCTTTCCCCTGCCTGAAGTGTCTCTCCTTAAATAATGGGATCTATATCTTCCAGCACAGGATAAACTCAGAAGAGTCAACATGAGGCTCCCAGCAGGGCAGTGGTTACGTTTAGCCTGTGGAGCTCAGGCACAACAATAAAAGAAATCCTCTGGGTGACCATCACAAGCCACGCTAGTGTCTTAACACTGTTTAACCAACCACTGAGATAAAATCCTCTTGAGCACCTTAACATCAGAACAAGTTGATGAGATTCTTGTTGGCACTAATTATTAAAAAAAAAAAAACATTAAATGATGCTCTATGAATATAAAGACCATGTTGTTCCTTGGCATCAGAGGCAGCATTGATGGTTAATAAAATGTGAAAATCAAACAAAATACAGTGATGGAAGGCTGACGAACGGATTGTACATATTAAACAGAGCAGTGCACCCTTGTTGTAGTGGTAACGACCTTCCAGGTGTCAGTAAGATAGAAATAGACGGTCACAAGAGAGACGGGCAGACCCGACATCTTCACACGGAAGGTGGCTGTAAGAAGACACCTGTCAGCAGCAGCAGCCAGGCTTCACAGTGGAAGGGAATGGAGCAGCAGCCATTAATGAATAGGGCAGTAGTCATTAACAGATTTGGATGTGGCCTGTTTTTTTCTCCCACTCCAGTGTTGGCTTGAAAAATAATTTCTAGAAACAGCAAAAGCAGAGACGTCCATGACGAAGAGAGACGTTATCAAAAGGCCTCACAGACAAGCAGCTAAATCCAAACCACCAAGGCGTGTTATTTACATTTAATTTCTTTTGTTAGATGACCTACTCTAATGGGGAAGACTTGCTCTGCACTTCCCACTCTTATTTGGCAGAGATATAAATCAAATTCTTCAGACACCATATTATCATTTCTTCATCTAGTTTATCTCAAATAAAAACATGTCCAAAGGAAAGAGGACTGTTTTTCTAGTAACTTCAGGCTCCGTTAGAAAAGAAAAATTGTTCGTTAGGTCACTTTCTGTAAAGAATCCACAAAGGAGGAATATCACACAATATACAAGTTTTTAAAAAATGTGGCAAAGACACCGAGTTTGCAAAGTAAAGAGTAAAGTCCTGTTATAATTTTCCATTCCAGATCAGGGACTCCTGTTCCCCCTCAAACTCCAGTGAACCGAGGACCAGAGCAACAACAGAGGTGACTTTATTAAGAATGTCAAAATGTCTTTTTTTTGTGTGTATAGATGACATCTTGTGTTAAAAGTCACACACACACCAGATGATCTGCTGAAAAAAAAAAAAAGCATCTGGTGGCAAGTGTGTTAGTTTCTCTCTGGGCTCCCTCCGTTTGGGGCGGTGTTATGTACGAACTTTCCTTTTATCGTCAAACAGTGAGCGGACCAGGTAGACCTGGACCGACGAGATCACCATCAAAGCAATGACGTTTACCACAGACCAAAAGTTCACCCTGTCGTAGTTGCTCTCTTGGATGTTACGGTCGCGAGCCTCGAACGCTCGCAGCGCCGTCTGGATGTGCACACTTTTGCCGAGGCGAGCCTTCACGTTGTTGATGGTGTCCTGGGAGGAGAGGAGGCACAGGGTCAGATTGACAGTTGTGAGAAAGAAGGAAAGACTTGCAGCACCCGTTCTCATTCTGGCTCGTTTGTATTTCTTGAAACCGATCACAATCATCCTGGTTGGCTCGAAACAAGGGAGCAGCGACGGCGGCCAGCAGGCTTATACTCTACACCTGAGTCAGACTGGGTTGACAGAATCTGAGTTGTTTCCTCTTATGTACCTAAATGCACATACTCAGGAAGTAACATGATCAAAATAAGAGGTAGTACTCTGGGAGCTGTTTTGGGAAAACAACATCCTGCAGCGCTGGAAGACACATTTCCTGTCTTTCTAAGTGAGGCTTATGTGACTTCTGACACACATTAAGGCAGTTCCTGGCGAAGGGGCGTTGTCGGCTATTGTGTCGTAAGCCAAGACAATTGGCTGCCCTCAGCCAATGGGTGAGAGTTTATGACATTGTTCATTCTTGTGACACTCACGTGAATGTGTGCACATGTGAGGGGGTTTCCCCATCTGCCCCGGGATTGGTCCACTGTTAAGTCGCCGTGCCAACATGCCTTTCCTCCACTGCCTGACAGCAGGGGGTCCTGCTTGGTAACGGGACCACAGGCCAACCCGTGACCGTCTCATCCTGAGATGTGTCCTCGCAAGCATGCCTGTGCATGAGACTACAAAGCTCTGTGTTCAGCTCTCAGTACTTTTGTCGCTTCCAGCTACTACTGCATCCCTATGGTTTATAGGTTCGTTTACACGCACAGATATCTTATTGTATTCATTACCAGCTGCTTTAACTCACTGGCTGCTAATGCAAACCAACCCTTACCCGCTGTTGCTGCTTCACATTAAGAGCTTTCCACTCGCCAACAGGTGGGATGCTTTTATTGTGAAGAAATGATAGGAAATGTAATGTGTTGATGACCAAGTTAGCGAGGCTATTATTTGATAAAAACCTAGTCTAATGGACATATTGTGCACTATTTGGTACAGAATAGTGCAAACAAACAGCCAAGGTGAGCTGAAAATGGCTGCAGCATGACGACGCCTTGAACTGCTTCCCATTCTGTTGGCAGCCTGCTGGGTCACTTTGCACCCCCCCATGTCATCCGAAGAGCATGTGGCACAGTGACAGTTATCTCAACAGCAGACACGAGGGACAAAGTCTGAATCAAACTACTCGGTGTGAGTAAAACAACACCATTTTGGATCATTTTAACTTCAAACTAGTGCCATTCAGGCTCTGGAGTTCCCACACAAACAAAACCCATCATACAACACCATCATCTCAAGCTGGCCTCACCATGATGTCTTCCATCTTCATTTCCAGCATGTCCGTCCCATGGATATATTCCCGCCAGTCCTCCGGCTCCTCGTCTTTCTTCATGTTGTCGAGGGTCAGCTCGAAGAAGACCATCTTCTCGGTGACGGTGCTGAACGTGTTGTCGAAGCAGAACATGTAGTCGCCATTCTCTGTGTCGACAACGCTGGGGGGGGGGGGGGGGGGAGCACAGGCGGTAAGAGCGTGCACGCCACGTGCATGCATGTGTGAGTCAGTGATGTGCCTCAGAAACTTACGTGTGCACTCCATCCGACTTGTGGTAGTCACTGAACAGCACTTGGCCGGTGGGGGAGCTGATGACGAAATCCACATCCATACTTCCACCGTATAATACCTGTAAACGGGGATGGAGAAACTATTACAACATTTAGAGCCAGGAAGAAAATACTGCAACTTTGCATGGGTTGATATCTTCTCCAGAGTGTAGCAGCACTTTAATCTCTCTATTATTAAACGTGAGGGATTCTAGTCGTCCTCCCCCCTCAAGGTCCACAGGAAGCGATGAGCCAGAATACCTTGTACCTCCATTGTAGACACTACAAGCCTGAGAACATTAATAACCCCCTGACGTCGCTTCTAGAAACACTTTCAGTAATTCATACAGCGCCGTCAACAGCAAACTGACTGGCATAACAGGTTTCATCGAGGTGTGAGCCCCATTACCTGCTGGCTCTCTTCCTCAATGGAAAATGTGCGTTTAACATACAAGTGTACCAGTGTGTTGATGGTATCTGCGAATGGGAATCATATGGTGAACACAGTGACCATAATAAAAGCAATAATCAACAAGTCAAGTGTAACAGTAGGTGGACTGGCGTGTTGGGGTTTATCACTGACTTGGCAGACGGACTTGGGTAGATGGGGGGGGGGGGGGGGGCTCAGCTAATGTCACAACTTAATACAAGTTTGTTTTTCACCTGATATTCAATCTCCATCGAGGCGTCTTTCGTCATGGACTGGAAGAAACACTCCTTGCGACCGGCGGGTAGGCTGAACGTGAAGTCGCTGTCCACAGCCTGGGAGAAGGCGGCCAGCGCCACGGAGCCCTCCGAGAGCAGAGCGACGAACGCGGACAAGAGGCACAACATTAGCCGGACTACCTCCATGGTCGAGGCCGCCGCGCCTGGAAAGTCCTAAAGACTTGCTAATAGCGAGCTAACCGGGCTGTTGGTTAGCGTGGGGCGGCGAAGCAGCGAGTTGTGATCGCCCACACTTCCCTTCACTTCTTCGTCTTCTCACTAGTGACGACCGTCGGAGGCTCAGGACCCCGCCGGTCTAAAAATAATAACACATTTTTTGATTTGACTTAAAAACAATGTAAGATCAATCCAAAAATATTTAAATTAGACACCTGTTTCTATCGTATCGATATGCATTAACTAAATTTTTTTAGTACAGGCACATTTTTCACATTCTTCTCGAACTGCACTTTGGGATATGTAGTTATTGTGTTCCATCTTAGCATAAAAAGGAGAAATCAAACATTTCTATTAATTTGCTTTAATACAACAATGTTATTTGCTGATTTAAGTTACATATGTTAAGAAGAACGATGATTGGCAGTATATTATTACACGTATTAAAGATGGGTTTTTGTGGTTTGATGTTTGTTTCCTCTATCCTTTCTAAAAAGCTATTTTTTTCATAACAATGACATGATATATATATATATATATATATCATGTATATATCTATAGATATATATCATGTCAGTGTTATGTCGCTTTAATTTTAATGCACGAAACACAAAAATTATGTTTATGAGATGATAAATACACTATATGAATAGAATAATAAACAATGTAGCCTCATCGTAGTGAGCGACGTGCAATTGATTTGAAAATTTGAAATATATTCTCAGGATGTTTTTACACATACATGTTTTACACTGTATGAATGTGTTGTGGGTATGAGGGGGCAAAAAGTACATAGTGTTCACATTCTTCACCACATTGCTCATCAAGTGATTGTGGGAATTGCACAAACATTTCCTTTACAAAAACAAAGGCATCGACATTAGTCAACTATATTGAATCGTGTGACGGTTGTGCAACAACTTTTAAACATTGCGTCCTTTAATGATTTGGCTTATCAAGATATCGGTGACGCGTCCTGCCCACAGCCACCAGCTCATCCTAGTCTAACCCAGGGGGAGGGGGGAGGGGGGTGTTGTCAAACTACGGTGTTGCTACGTCCCCCGTGATTGGTCGACACACCCACAGCACCGCTCTGATTGGTCGGACGCGGAGCAGGGGGTTGGACTTAGAAAGAGTCGACTCCCCGTCAACAGCAGTCGCTGTTCAAGCACCGAAAAAGAAGCGGAGGCAACCCGCTCCGCACAATGAAAATTAGCACACGTCAAGTGTAGGTTTTAGCCACAGGAGACAGTATATTTATTCGTAACCAACACGGGGCCCTCAGCCGGCAACACGAGCGGATCTTCGGTGTGTTGTGTAGCCGCCAGATACGAGAGAAAAACACCCCGAGGAGCGAGGATGTTGGTCCCCGCGGGAAGATAATGAAGAGGCTGCGCGTTTTGGTGGTGTGCCTCATTGTAGCTCTCCTGTGCTGGTAAGCATACCTCTCCCAATCTCCAATTCACCTTTTCTTTTCATTAATGACACGTCACAGCGATGACAGCCGTAACAATACATGACGCACAGTTTAAATGACAATTACGCCGATGTCTTGCCGCATTTTATCCGTCAGTCATCGATGTTCGTTGACATGAATCAACCATGCTACACGGCTAACGGCTAGTTGCACCGCGACCCCCCTCACAAAGAAGAGAACCTGCATGTTTATTTGGTCTAACTTGACATAACCGGTCGATAAAGTTTGTTGCTGAGATAAAACGGTTTTCGGCGTGTTAAGCTAGCCAGCTGTTTGAATAGCAGCATAGCTAGCATACCACATCAGATGTCGATGTAACGACAGAGACAAGCTCCCCTTCTCCAGATTCATAACCGGTACAATCATAATTGTCCCTACCTCTAACACATGTCTTCAAATAATCATCATTTTACAATGGGTTACTTTGCAATTAACCCGAGTTATCCACGTGGAAAATGCCAGAAGTTGTGCCAAAACCACATCATCAGACAGTAAAACCCCTAACTGTTGTCTTGATGTTATTTAGTTAGTGTGGGGCATCAGATTTGAACCCAGAATGACTAAATCTAGCAAACCTTTCTCTGTCGTTGTGAGGAAGAAATGCTGAATTGATTAGACTAAACGTGGGAAATTAAAATTGGTTACCTTTTTATGTTGAGATGCACTAAGCAGGCGTCTGCAGTCTGGGTGAAAATGCAGTGTAAAAATAATAACTTCATCATTATCCTTGTGCAGATATAACAGATTTATTATTACGTTCAGCATAAGGCACATTTGTTGTTCCTCTCCTAAGCACATGCACTCCGAGGTGACGTCAGCTAGATTAACACAACTCATGAATTTGTTTAATCTCAGAGTCACAGAGCAGGTAACAATAATACGCAGGGTTTGGGATGGGATTACGAGGCCAGCTGACGTGACACCTTTATCCAGATTGGTGACTCAGGAGCAGCGAACCTTTTGACCCGTGCACGCTCGTTGTCCTGATCATTGGTCTGTGGTGATTATTCACCATCACATTTTCCGACATTGCGGAGGGTTAGGTGATGCTGTTCTCTGGGAGACTGAATAATGTTTTGATAAAAATAATACTTGTAAATGTCATTTATGTAATATAAATAATAAGTAAACCTTTATCTGGTATGCGATCTTGGTGTCGCACCTTCAAAGTATAAGTATCCAAACTGGTTTAAAGTAAGTCTAAATAATGGAAAGAAGTACTAATTAACTGAATAAAACAATAGTAAATACTCTGGGTTTGTTACCCTTAACCCCCCCCCCCCCTGAAGAATAATCACATTCCCATAGATTAGATTATTTGAAAAGAGTTCAGGTATTGCTCTGATAAGATTTAGTGTCCCTTTTCATCTTTTTTCCCCAGCAAAGTAGAACGAACAACATGATGACGTTAAAACGCAGTTTAGCAGAACTCTCTGATTCAGCCTCCTTAAGACCAATGAAACAGGGATAATGACTGAGCAATCAACACATTTGTAGTTGTTCATTAAAATTCAACAAATGTCCAAGGGAGCACGGAATTAAACGTATGCATGTGTCCTAACTGCCTCACCCGTCAGGTGTTTGCTTGCTTTAAAACCTCGGTGCACTTTTCCCCAATTTCCCACAAACTAACTAATGACCATGCAACCACACGCACCCAGACTTCATTACTGATGCAAGCCCTTTTTAGCGTGCCGCTGTCGGCTTCTCACTCCTCTGTGCCAGCTCTAACACATCCCAGTGGGAGCAGGGAATGCAGTCCTCGCAGTAATCCAAAGGTTTCCAAGGCAGCAGTAATGTTAGGCAGAAAGGGGCTCTGTGTTGGGAGGCTGGTGGTAAAAGCCTGTGAGGGAGGGGCGGCGGAGGGAGGTATCATTCTGTCGTGTCGTGATTAACCTTCTGTTTTTAAATAACCTCGTGCCGGTTCCACGCCTTTATTATTTATGTAAGGTCTTGTTCTCTGTATATTACTGAGGAACGGATGTAGCAGCTCATCATGAGATCTTTATGCTGCAGTGCTCAGAAAGACACGACAACGTATTCTGCGTGTGTCATGCAGCTGTAGGCCGCGACCGTGTGTACAGTATTCTAGCTTAGACATCAGCTTCACTGGAGAAAGTGTGTGCGTGAGGGTGTTTATGTGTGGGTGCACACATGTCCAGCCACGGTGATTGTCGGTAATGATAGCTTACAACATGCATATTATTCCCGTTTGGATTTTTAACTTCTACAGGCGTCGACTGAGGGTGCTGTTTTAGCATTCCTAAAAAAAAAACACACACATTTTTTTCTGTCAATGTCTATACATGGTAAAACTACCCAGGAGGAAAAAAGAGAACCAGTTGGATTGGTGGTCATTGCGTTTGTAGAGGATCATGCATCATCTCATGCTATCCCCCGTGTCATAGGCTCATTAGTCCCACAGCCTCTGAATCTGAAGATTATTGTTATGCAACGTGATTAGCACTCATGAGATACCTCCGCAGGCAACTGTCCAACTGGGGTCGTTGTATTCTAAACGCGCTGACTCGACCGGTTTGTTGTTTGATTTAGTGTTTGTGCTGTTGATTAATCGTCAATGTAATTAAATTACTTTGATGCGGTTTAAATTGCTCCAGTGCACTGCAGCGTGTCTTATTATACCCAGGGAGGTGCTTTACAGTTTGAGTTGTATGTTTTGACACGGGTCCAGAAACAGAACACTGTAGGGTTTAACTTGTCCAACCTGTTTCCTTACTGAGGTCATCTATAGGATGACGCAACCCGTAGGGGCTTTCGAGTACCCTCAGCTGCCAGAGCGGTTTCAAACTCGCAGCTTCAATTCTTGAGCAGTCTTGTGTGTGTGAAATGTTTTGGATTTAAAACAACAAAACAAAAAACACAACACGAGTTAGCAGGCTAATGGAGCTTATCAAATGGAGCATCAGCTACATGCCGCACACAAACACACTGCAATGTTGTGATAAAGCAGTGGTTTGAAAGTATATCATGACGGTGCTCCTCTGTCTGAATGGTTTCCTAGAACTTGCTCAAGAGCAAAGTGAGCACCGTGCAAATAAGGAAACCAGGGTAGAGCTAGAGGACCCTCTCGTTATAGGAGCTATGCCTTCTCTCTGTTGTGACCACATTGTGAATGTTCCCCTTTCGGGGCTACTGTTGCATAATAAGATCCGCCTTGGGTCGCCCACGTGTGCAAGTGGCCAAGGAGGCCACTGATAGCACTGCTTGTATTCCCTACCAGTAAGCCCTCAGCATCTGTACTGGGTTCTGAGAACACACACATATTTGTGCTCATTTTCAAAGAAAAGATGTACGTTTTTGCGCTCGCTTGACGTGGTTTTCCTTATCATATTTTCAATTTGAGTGTTAAATAGATAATGAAAATGCATTTGCAGAATAAATTCTGGCTTGCATGTCTGATCCGCTGTCTCTGCTGTCGACGTCTTCCTGGATATTCCCAGAACATACAAATGCTTGTCTTTGGACTATATACGATTTTTAGATTTATAGAAAACATTCTCAATAACTTGATCGTGGTGAATTACTATTATCTAGATAACTGTGGATATCACGACGAGCCGAAGAAGATGTCGCTCAATATCACGGTAGAGAGGTGAAAAAAGGAGCCTGGCATTAGCATGTAGCAAAGAACACACTCACACAATGTTTTCACACACATTTGTATTATTTATTCATCCTATATTTATGAAATGCGACTTTGGGATTTATGCATTTTTTAGCTTGTTTTTAACTGAAAAAGATGTGTGTCTTATCTGTGATCAAATATAACTATTTTTTTTCCTTAACGCATTGTAAAATGATTCCACTATCTTCTGGTGAAATTTTGCATTTTGAACATAATTTTGACGATTATTGGGATAATATCGTGGACTGCATTTATTTTGGCCAACATATCAGTGGCATGAAATGCTTGCTTCCACTTCGCAAACCTCTACTTCCTCTACGTTGTATTTTCGTATATTCGCTCCAAACCGCTTGATGGAAACTTTATTTTTTGGTGACATTTCTAAAGTTAGCTTGACAGTGGAATATAAACATGGCGAGTGAAACAGAGTACGCTCTGTGTGGGTTTTTGGCTGGTCAAGGCCTGCCTTGGGACTTAATGACATTGCTTACGTAAGCCTTACCATGAAGCTCATCACCCAGCATTTGTGGTGCTGTAACACTGAATGGCTGCTGGGATTTGCAACATGTGTGTCAACAAGTCCTCGTATTTTCTCTCAGCTGTGCCTTCATCAAACCACTCCTTCGTTGTTCCGGTATTAGAGGTAATGAGAGGGACTCCACACACCAGTTCTAGTCTGAATGACATTGATTATCAATCAATCAGTCATGTTTATTGTCACTTCCAAAAGATACAAACATTGGAATAAAATACAATTTTCCATTGGTCAGGACACTCTTAAAAACATACATTCATAAATGTATAATCAATATTAATATATAATGATTTACAGATGTCTAACCTGCCTTAGTAACTTACAGTCACACTGTGCGTGCATGTGTGTGTGTGTGTGTAAAAACCTATGCATGCTGCAGTTTCTTGATAAAGGTTTCCTGCTTGACTTATGATATTTATTTTTGTCTAACATTCTGAGGGAAGATGCAGCAGCACATCTAAACTGAATGGTATCAAAGGGACTTTTAAACAAAGGAATTTAAAACATTGATTATCTCACAAAGAATGGAATTGAATGTGTTTCTAGTTATCAGTCAGAGCCAACATGATATTTGACCTAGACATACTTGTCTGTTTGTTTTTGTTTTATGCATGTTTTATTTTATATCATTTTTTTTTGTTTGGCAGACAAAATTGACAAAATTGACAATTTGAAGACTCGTTTATAGGAACTAAAAACAGCCACTTGTCTTTAGGTTAATATCAATATCAATTATCTATATTTGTATTCAAATGAATGATAATAGAATCAAATCTACTACTATGGGTTTCCGTAAGATCCTTCAGATATCTCTACTTCCATTTGCCTGACTCCGTCTTTCTGGTGTTGTAGGGGAGTTTAACACTGCAGGCTGGCAGCTCTTGTTTTATGTGAGGAGACAGAGCTGATCTGGCGTTCCCGACCACACTATTGTTCCTGCCCACTGGGCCACAGGCTGCCGGGCCCATTGAGACTGCCGGGCCCACTGGGCCACGGAGGCTGCCGAGCCCACTTAGCTCTCCTGCCTGCCAGCCTTCCTGTCTCCCAGCTGCACAGCTCTCTGTATGTAAATGCTTCACGCCCGCGGCTCTTCATACCTTAGAAAGAAAAGCTATCCATCGAGTCAACACCTAAAGGTAGAGGTGACATGAGTATACCGAGGTATCTAAGGTGAGCGGCAGGCGTGGGACGGTATGGAGGTTTAATGTCGCTGGTAATCCTGGCTCAAAAATTGAATTGAGATTCCCCATATTATCCTGTTGATTGTCAAAATATGCTGAAAACTCTCTGGCACTAAAACATACTGGTATCATTTTGGCCATCACAACTTCAGAGCCAAAACTTCAGGTCACCCAAAATATTTAGCCTGCAATGATGTGACGAAGAAGAGCAGGATATCCTCTCATTTGAGATGCTGGAATCAGAAAATATTGGAATTATTTATTACTATTTCTGCTTAGTAAATGACGTTTCATCGATTATCGAATTGCCAAACATGCCGATAGCAGTTCTTTTTCTGATTGACAATTACCCTACAATTGACACCCTACAATAATTCCATATGAAAACTGCTGAAAAAGTTATTTTAATTTAGTGCTTCATTGTGCATGAGTTTGTCCAGCATAAGTGAACTGCTCTCCTTGCTTTATAGGTGTATATATTTTACATATTTTTGGTATGGTATTTTGTTTTGGTTGAGAGGTGGAGATAAAACTTCATCTATGTTTGCTTGAACTGGTACCAGCTGGAGAACCGACTAACAAATATATACAGTATATATTGCTGTATTTTGAGTAAGAGCTATAACTGGAGGATGGTTCAAAGCAGAGATGCGTGGTCTCCTTTAGGGAGTTTTGTTTTTGCGTTTCAATACAGACAAAAAGCAGATGTAAAAGAAAAGAGGAGAGAGTATCCTTTGTTTCCATTTGGTGGTTCTCCATCTTGCTTCCTTTTAGTGAGAAAATAATCATTTGAAGTGGAATGTCCAAAGGTCAATCTTGTTAATCTTGTCACTGTTTTCACTGGGTATCAACATACTTTTGCATTGTGGCATTGTAGGTTTGGTAAATCCCAAAAAATAAAAGAGTGGATGACCTTCATTAAGAATCTTATTTTTCTGGCTGCAGGAACTTCTTTGCAGGATCCTGTTCTCACTTCTGTGAAAAGGAAGGGCTCAGTGAGAGTTGAAAGGCAGCTAGTAGCCCGAGGCTCTGTCAGTGGTTGGAAAGAAAATAACCCTGTATAGTTAGTCAATAGCACTCTGAGGGTGGAGGTTGTTGGATCCTAAAGGTGGAGACTTGCATCAACACTCGGTATTGTTTGCACCCGCGTCACAAGACGGAAGCTTGATTTGACTATTTGTGATTTAACGCTTCACTGAACTTATTTCCTGATACTGCAAAGGGGTTTCCCAGGTTGTTGTTTTTTTATTGTCTTTCCTTGTAAAAACATTTAAGGCATGAAAACTGTTCATCTCATGTTGCATTTAATGCATTTCATAGTTTCTTATTGCTGAGTTTCCACTAAAATCGGGGGTTGCTTTCTCCTGCCTTCTTAGAGAAAGGCACTATTTTTCCACCTCCTGAAAATGCTCTGGTTTTTCTCTCCTCCCCTCCCCCTCTCTAGCTCACGGCTCTTTACTGTTTACCTTCTGACCAGCCTTGGCTGTCATGCTTGTAGCGTGTGGGGGGTGATGGTCTACTTCTCTCTTTTTTTTTTTTTTTTTTTTCTTTGTTGGAGGTTTTAGTCTTGCGTGCAGAAAGTATGTGACTGTCGGGCCCTTTTAACCATCTGGGGGCAATGTACGGAAAGATATCCTGTCCATTGTTGACACGCAGGGCTAAAGGACATTGTGTACTAATGCTGATAATGGCATGTTTCGCATGTAAAGACACACCAATACCATCACATCTACTTTCCTCAGGCTGCCTTCTGAATGCAAGAAACAATCATCTTATTTCACAGGACAGAATAGTTAAATTTGTAACGGACATCCGTTACAAATGCAGAATGGAAAGGGCAATATACAGTCGGCCCATTGTTTCAGATTTGCTGAATATGTAGGTGTTAGTGCATGAATCTAATGAGCAGCACATCGGGGGCAAAGTGTTAATGTTTGAGTTTTTGTTCCCCGCTGTGTCTGACGACTACACCGACTAAGCATGCGGCCGTATTGTTGCACCCACACCCCACCCATGCAAACCCACGCCGGCAAAGTGGCTTTTCCTATCAAATTACATTATATCACATGACTGCTTCTTCCAGTCCCATTGTCCCGGGCTGAAGTTCCTGATGTCTGATTCCCAAGCCTCTTTGATCCCCGTCTGACTGGGGCTGTGGCGATGGGGCTGTGCCGACGCCATCACACTGTGACTGTGGGCCTCTTGTCTCGCTCGGTATCAGAGAAGAGGATGTGTTTTTAATTTCACCGCTGATAAATATGCGGGTCTAGATATAATACAAATACGTATTTCCCTAGTCAAGCCAGATTAAGTTATGCCACCAGTAATTTAAATGTGTTTAAAATATTGGCTAAGATTGACACATGTAAACGTTAAACACGTTAGTTGGGTTGGTCTTACAGGACTGTTTTATGTCTTTCGCGTTCTTGCGATCGTGCGTCTGTGAGTGAGTTAGTGTGCACCACTGTGTCTGTCCACAGCTAATTCGTGGCAAACTGGATAGTATTTTGGGTGGCAGCGTTCTAGCTGCAAGCTCAAGGACCTCTTATGGTTGTTCACGCCTGTTTTATACTGCCGTTGACTGCCTGCTAACTCCTCACTAACTACTCTCAACCTCTCACTGATATCACAGCCGCGTGCTCTCACTTTTAGTGTATTGGACGGTGCGTTTGGCTAAAAGCTAGCGGATCTTCCAGTACACATACTACGTTAATGACAACACACAGATCTGTAACTGTTCAGTTCTGAAGACAAAATATGAAAATGTCCTTAATTTCAGCAGATTGCAGGCCTGTTGTGAACTCCACACCAACAGCAGTCTCTCTTCCACCAGGTGACTTGGCTCCAAATAGAGGTGTGTCGGTTCATTGACACACAACATCCTAGAAAAACACTCCTGTGTACATTTTGAGGGATAACGTGCGTCACAGAGTCGCTTTAGTTGAGGAAGGCTCCTTCTCGAGCCGAGAGGCAAACAAGCGTTACAAATAGGTTTGAGTGTGCATTATATGTAGCCTTTCATTACATTATGTGATCTCAAGTGTTTTAATCGAACTGTGATTATCTGGCTTTAAGAAGAAACCGGATGAGGTGATGTCATTCTGCCAGGAACTACTTGGCCGGTGCAAATATTTCCATTAGTGTGGAATGTGTGTGTGTGTGTGTGTGTGTATGTATGTATGTATGTATGTATGTATGTATATATATATATATATATATATATATAAACAGTTTGAGAAATTGCAGGTTTTCTGAAATATTTGTCTATATGCGAGTTAAAGGGCTATTCACCAGTCCAGCCACTATGCCCTGGTTGCCCCAATGATGCACCAGTGCAGAGGATTATGGAGGATCAGCGGGCTTTAGAACAAACTGCTGCTCTACGTTATTCCATGCCTCGACGTGGAGGGAAATTTATAACGTGCACACACACACAAAACGCTGCTCGGGACTAAAAGCTGGGCTTTTAGGCTCTGCCCCCACTTTTCCTCTGAGCAGTGACGACATGTTTGTGTCTGCATGGCAGATGCGCTGTCCTACTTTTATTGCCGAGCCCCGGGCTGGCACACCTCCCTGCCCCACAATCCACCTCTGCCCACGTGGATCCCCGTTTCTATCCCCGCATCTCTTTGTTTTTTCTGTCAGAACTGTGAAGGTGGAGGTTGATTTGAACTTCAACAGCTGGATTTATTTGGCCTTTTATCGAGTGTTTGTTCTCACCAAGCTTGTGATTTAAGCTTTTGTGAGTTGACACATCATTTTATCAGGAAATCTCACTGGACCATCAGACTTGTATTAACCACTCTCCCAGTACATTAAGAATGATCTCAACTTCAGTGGAAAAACATCACAAGACTTCCTGCCTTTTGGAAAGATAGAAGACAATACTATTCACATTCCTGTAAAATTCACAATCAATAAGACCATAACAAAATAAACCCTGTGACTTCAGTATTTTCTCAGCCAGTGTCTCCTCCTTTTGTACGCTTTGCTTGATCCATCTCCTCGCTGTTTTGTCACAGTAGTTGACACAGTGACACAGTTTTTTTCATTTAAGTCAATTAGGGAGGGTAAGGACTTAGTGGCCACTCACATGCTGTCAGTTTGTTCAAGGCAGTGTGTGTGAGCTGGTCTAAGATTTAGGCCAGGAGGTGGAAAGGCAGCAACTAAGCTGACCTGGCCCACATATATCATAAGAGTATATCCATCCATCCATCCATCCATCCATCCATCTCTCAGTGGGGAACAGCACAGTTTGCATGCCATGTATCTGGTGATAATATTTGACTTGCTGCTGGCAGATTATGAATCCATCCTGAGCCCGTCGTCTCTGCCATTTTTGTGTCTGCTTTGTGTCAACCCAGTCAGTTGGTACAGTACAGTTGATTTTATATGAATGGTCCCAAAGACAACAGGAAATATCAGGGGATTTGGCAGTTGGAGACCAGCTGGGATGGGCGTATCAGGACACGTAGCCAGTAGTGTCTGTGTGCATCTGTGCAATGCTGTGTTGCTTTTAGTTGTATTATCATGCATTATTAAGAATGCGACCAATCAAGTTCAGGATCATTCATTGTCATTATGCAACATGGGGCTGCACAACAAAAGGCCATGGTAGCTCATTTGCTACACAAGGAACACAAGGCATAGCACCAGTGTTAGTCTTCTTACTTTAAAAAAGTAATTCGTTACTCAGCAAAATAACCAGCATTATTTTTTATGTTCACTGTGAACACTATTACGTTCTATTACATTTTTAACATCAAAGATGTTTATATTAATTGATTGAAGAATAAAAACACTATATACTGTATTTTAGAAAATGTGGTATTTATTTGAACTCAATAGATTGCAGCCTGCCATATGATATGCATAGAAATAAAAAATAAATATTGAAAACAAATTTCAAGTGCAAATTTAAGACACACAAATGTAAACTTGTGTAAAAAGAAACAAAGGAAAATCTGGCCATTAAGTATGCAAATCTCTGTAACTGTATATTAGGCCTACTGCATGATAAACAGGGCACTATCCTACTCCGTAAATATAAAATATAACGCTTGCGCTAGCTGCATTTGGGCTTGGGTTAGCAGCAGCAGCAACAAGTGTTGTGTTAGCATGATGTGAGGTGCTTCATAAGATTGGAGTTGCTTCAGGCAGACGTGGATAAAGTATTTTTTTCCTGGGCATAGCGTGCATGTGACATAAACATTCTTGCCTTTAATTTCAATGAGCGAGAAGTAGTGCTGGTACTTCCAGTTCAAGAACGCTACCTTTGAATTTCCCTGGCTCGTCGCCATTGTCGCTGTCTTTTGTGTTTGGTAGTCAGAGCGTGCAGTGAGACAGCGTGAGCAGGGCATGATCCGCCCACCCAGCCAATCATCATCGCATTTGCAACGGCGACATCATCCCCATCCCTGCTCTCTCCAGGCAGCTGAAGTGTGGCACTGGCCAAAGCCTGACACCTTACACTTCATTCAACCATATTGTAGTAACGTACAACTCTCTTCTTAGTAACGGCAACAGCGTTGCAACGATGGGAGAAGTAATTAATTAGATTACTTGTTACTGAAAAAAATAACACAGTTATACTCTATAACACTGTTATTACCAACACTGCATAGCACACAACTTCCTTGTGTGGAAGAATTTAGACAGGATGTAGCCAGGAGGAACATTTAAAAGGCTCTGCCAGCCTTCATATAAAGTTTAAAGCTGTTTTCGTTCAACTCAAGAGAGAAGCCTTTCTCTGCACTCTCAGGTTTCTGTATTCACTTGTGTGTAGTTGTTCATATACCATTATCAGAAATGCAATCCGATACAGCCTAAAATGCTCCATCATATTATTTATCAGCTCATTTACGCCACACAGGAACAACACGTGTGTCTCTCTTTTCCCCTGATAATGCTACACTGTGAACAACAAATCCGCGTTGAAATGCATGAAGAGTTGTTCATGTTGTAAAATGGCGTTTTTGGTGAGTAACTTGATTAATACAGTTTTCTAAAGATATGTTTTCACAGCAGTATAAAATAAGAATAACAGAGGAAATTCTGACCTGTTTAGCTGCTTTTGTTTTTAACGCTCTGGTATCAGATTGATGTATTGGTCCATGCAGGTATCAGAAAAATGCATGAATATTACATAATGCTCAGCCAGAGAAGAGTAAAAGCCTTCTTTAAAACCCCCCAGTGCTTGTGAAGTGGGACAGGAAACGAGGATAGAGAGAGGCTCAGGAAGAGAGTATCTGCAGGCTGCTGACTCACTAGTCCTCGGTTCTTGTATTACATACCAGTGGTGGACCAATGCCAAGCTCATATAGGCAGAGCCTATGTATTTTTTTCTAGTGATCCATTTGTTGGTCAAGCCTTCCCCCCCTCCCACTGTTGCATAACTATTTAACTTAAGAAGTGGGTCAAGGTGGAGATCCCAAGCAGATCCTTCTTCACCTTTTCTTCTTCTTTCCTTTTTTTCCTTCTCCTTCTGTAGAAGGAATGTCAACACTCAGGTCTTTCTATTCACTCCTGGAGATGACATGGAAAAGGGGTGTGGCTGTGACGCCATCATTCCCACTTTGGGGTTTACTCAGTAAATGCAAGTCATTTTGCGGTCTTGAATTGCTCCACTTGTCTTAATCCCTGTGTTTGAATATTCGTTATTTAGCTAGAACTGTGTGACTTGGCACGTTCCAGTCAAACATTGGTTCAATGAGTCACAAGTTGGCGATATTTGCATTTATCATCATCACGGAAGTTTATACAGGATTGTTTACTCTGTGATGTGTCAAACCGGCTCTATGTCACCTGCGTTTGTATTTACACAAGTAAATGGCCTTATCTGGACGATTGGAGGCCATTTAAAAAATGATAACAAGCAAAGTTGGGGAACATTATTCTGTTTGATATCTTTGTTTTAGTTGTATGTCTATTTCTGTGTGTGTTTATCGAGGAGCGTCATAAAGTCAAATGTGTTTACACTTACTTGACCAATAAAACTGATTCTGATTCTGATGAACAGGTCGGTAAATTAATAATTCAAGTTAATTATATATGACTGTAAAAAACGTATCCGTCCTTATGAGAGAATATGCAGGAACACACATATATATATATATATATATATATATATATATATATATAGATAAACTAAGCAGAAGAATTGGCACCATACAGCAGGACAATGTGTGACTTTTTTTACTTCCTGTGCAAAGACGCCAGCAGTGATTTTCTGAAGCTTTTGAGTAGACATTCGCCAGAGATCCACACTAAATGATGCTTATCAGGAAGCACTTTACAGCTGCGAAGTACGGACCAAGGAAGGATGAAATCTAACATGTAGGATCTTGTGTGTGGAGCAAATACCGTTCAGACTGAAAATTGATCTGCTAATTATTGTTATTTATTCAGTTGTATGAATAGTGATATGCAGGTCAAGGATTCTGACTGAGTGACCCAAACCACATTTCAAAAAGATTATTTTAAATGTGTGGATCTACTTACAGCCTGTCTTTTATTCAGCTTTGTGTTTTCTTGGGCTGACTCTGTACCACTTTGTTGAAGGCCAAAGTCTTTCCCAACATCTCCGTACTGTTTTCTTGTCTCTGTATCGATGTGTGAGCAGTGAGGCCATGTTATTATCTTTCTGAATCAACGTTAAACTGAAGGCTGACATTGCCCTACACATTAAAGAATGATCCCAGTCACTCTCCATGGTGAGGCATACAACTTATTGATTTAATGAATTAATTATTTAAACACTGTCAGATTTGTACTCTATGATGGCCAACACCCAAAGCCTTGGTATTGTGACTGGCAAAAGTTGGATCGGTGCATCCCTGCCCAGTGACTCCATGTTATCCTTAGCTTATTTTTTTTTATTTTTTAGTGCAGCAGGCTGTTGCATAATAGTTTGTGCCGTCTTATGTCAAATATGTGGACCGTACATCCGTGGGTGTGTTCGTGGTCGAGGGTGACATTCAAAACGCAACACAGTTTAAAGCTATGGCTCTAAGTTTAGCCGGGAGCCTATATAACCCTGTGGCTCATATTTACCCCACAGTGTCTGTACGCCTCCTCGGCTCTTAGGTTTCCCTGGCTTTGCTTTGTGGCCCTTCCCTGCCCTTTTTTGGGGAAAGCGTATCGGACGTGCATATAGGAACATGCGCACAGTCCATTAGCAGCAGAGATCCAAAACAACAACGGTAAATGTCAAGTCCTGGTGTCGTCTGTCCTTAAGAAGACATGACATTTTACACCTATGTTCAACCTTCAGACAAGGATAGATCCATTATGGAGAAGAGAGAAAAGATATCAACTTCTCTGCCGAGCCTCAGCCATTTTTACTGCAACATAGGCAGGTGACATCAGTAATGGCTCAAACTTTTTGTCTAAAAACTCATATTTGCACATTTCATGTCAACTTTAGTAGAAATAGCGTATTAACACCTAATCTCACTATACAGCACAGCTTTCATAAGACCCTTTTCCCATCTGAAGTTCTTTAATGTTGACGTTTATCTTCTCATTGGATGGGCTCAGATGTTAATGAACAGAATGCAGATGGAGAGGCTCTGTGAGTGACAGGACACTGACTAACACAGATGGTTGTCTCGCTGTGTGATTGTGAGTATGCGTGCTCGCTGCTCGTCTCCCTCCTACTGACAGCCCGGCTGACAGGGCGCTAACATGAGCGTCCATGTGTACGGCGCTCTCTCTCCTGACATTGATATTTGACCCCTCAAGGGGGAACTGCTCCGGTTTCAAAATCACGTGGTGTTTGAGTCCAAACTCTGCAGTTTTTGTGGCTGTCGTCACCGGAGTTAGCTTTTTGCATCAGTATTTCCATAATGCATACATGCCTTCAGGTTTAAACAAATATACAAATGCACTATAACATACACCATATTGCCAAAAGTATTCACTCATCCATCCAAATAATTTAAATCAGGTGTTCCAATCACTTCCATGGCCACATGTGTATAAAAGCAAGCACCGAGGCATGCAGACTGTTTCTACAAACATTTGTGAAAGAATGGGTCGCTATCGGGAGCTCAGTGAATTCCAGCGTGGTACTGTGATAGGATGCCACCTGTGCAACAAGTCCAGTTGTGAAATTGTAGCGGCGTGTAAAGCACGCCACCACTGGACTCTAGAGCAGTGGTGGCGTGTTCTCTGGAGTGACAAATCACGCTTCTCCATCTGGCAATCTGATGGACGAGTCTGGGTTTGGCGGTTGCCAGGACAACGGTACTTGTCTGACTGCATTGTGCCACGTGTAAAGTTTGGTGGAGGGGGATTTAGTGTGGGGTTGTTCTTCAGGAGCTGGGCTTGGCCCCTTAGTTCCAGTGAAAGGAACTCTGAATGCTTCAGCATACCAAGAGATGTTGGACTATTCCATGCTCCCAACTTTGTGGAACAGTTTGGGGACGGCCCCTTCCTGTTCCAACATGACCACCAGTGCACAAAGCAAGGTCCATAAAGACATGGATGAGAGATTTTGGTGTGGATGAACATGACTGGCCTGCACAGAGTCCTGACCTCAACCTGATAGAACACCTTTGGGATGAGCGCTTCTGGAAGAATGGTCAAAAAGTCCCATAAACACAGTCCTAAACCTTGTGGAAAGCCTTCCCAGAAGAGTTGAAGCTGTTATTGCTGCAAAAAAGGGTATCAATGTCAAATTAAACCCTATGGATCCAGAATGGGACGTCACTTAAGTTCATATATGAGTCAAGGCAGATGAGCGAATACTTTTGGCAATATAGTGTAGGTCTTTGATCATGCATTTACACGCTAGTAATTCAATGTGTTGGTTCAAAGAAATTCAGCGTGGCTATTGCTTGTGGGTGAATTATGGGAAATCCTTATTTGCGTCATAGTAGAGGCAACATGTTTGGACAAGTTGTCAGTTCAGCTCAACTCTGCCCTTACTACATGCTTCATTTCAACTCTACTGAAAAGAGAACCAACTGGAAACCAGTTCTTAATGTGTCATATCCTTTCCATTCATATTTGCATTCATTCAAAAGAATTTGAAACCTGATCTGGTGTCTCCATTAATATCCTGCTAGATTCTGTACTGCACATTATTGTAAATTGCGCACACACAGGTGAGTTGTGGTGCGTTCATTACTTCAATCCTTCATTTAAGCCTTTTGAAAATCATTGGGTCTTTCCCTCATTTGCATTGATGACGGGATACAGCAGAAATACACCGCTAAACAAATCAAAGGGCACAATACTCTGTGAAAATGGTTGCACGCTGAGATTAAGTGGTTTGAGATTGCCGTCTTGGATTTGTCAGAGCTAGGCAGAGCCCTGACCTTGAGAATGTGTTGCAAATGATTCCATGCGTTTGCTGCAAAAATCCTAGAGGCAGATTTTCTAAATTGGGAATAATCCCACAGCGAGTTTGGTCAGTTCCTGTGGTCCAGTCCATTGAAAGTCTAATAAGGGATTTATGAATGAAAACAAGTATTTATCACGCCTCTGTGGAAGAGAGGACCAACCAACTTTGTTGAGGGATCGATCTCCGGTGGTAATGAATCTGAAGGCAGAATGAATGAGCTTAACTGAGAGACACCTAAAGGAGTTGCGGCTATATCCTGGTCTGAGTCTTATTGGTATAAAGGAACAAGGAGGAAGGAGGCAGTGAAGACTGATTAAAGAATGCAGTTCGCCTTGAGCAACTTGCAAGATTACATCAATTACATGAGAGGACTTACGTTCAAACCTTGTTAAGACATGATTATTTCCTTTCCTGCCTTTGTCTTGCTCTTTGCCTCTCTCTTTTGGGTTTATCTCTCTCCTTTTTTGTGTTTCCATGTTACCATAAAGCCTCAGCATTCTTCACCCTTTGCTTACAACTAGGGGTGTAACGGTACACAAAAATCTCGGTTCGGTACGTACCTCGGTTTTGAGGTCACGGTTCGGTTCATTTTCGGTACAGTAAGAAAACAAAATGCAAAATATAAATGTGCTAGTTGTTTATTACTTTTGTGCTTTTAACAGTAGGAACATGCACTGGAGCTAGAATGCTGCTCAAAAATATAAATACAAGTATTTAAAATATTTATTTAAAAAATAAAAATAAATAAAAATAACAGACTTTCTTTAAAAAAAATAATCCATCTGATGTGCAAAATTGAACAGTTGCAACACTAAATAGTTTCAAGTTGTTGCTCAGATTAAATAACATGAATAAGGCTCAGACTGTTTTTTTAAAAACAAATCTTTTCTCCATCTGATGTGCAAAATTGAACAGGGCAGGGAGAGGCTGTTTAAATGCGGTGGGGAGCTGTGTTTGCACTAAAGGCGGGTCCACACCGGACCGAAAATCGGCGTCTTTGAGAGAGTCGGCGTCCGTGACATGAGTCTCCTTGGTGTGGTCGCTCGAATCGGCCCACGTCGGCGTTCATTTCAGCCGATTCAAATGTGTAATCCGCCATTCGAGTCGGCCATATTAAGTAGCCCGACTTCATTTACCGACGCGAGTCGGGCAGTCGGTGCGGTGTGGACCCGCCTTAACGCTAGGCTCGTCTTTCTCCTCGTAGCGATGTTCACGTGGGGGTGGTGCCGTTTCAAATGCGTCAACAGGTTTGACGTGTTGCCAGAAACATACCCGACCTCACATGAACAATGTCGGCAAACCGCTTTGCCGAAGTGTTCCCAAACGGGAGACCTTAATGTCGCGGGAGGGTCCTCCAACTCTGGCTTGTTGCCAACGCTAGCGGCATTAGCCATGACGTCCGCTACTATTGCTGTTTATTGTGTCGCGGTGTGCGCAACTGCGCATGTGCGGCTGCAGCACGCTCCACAAATGCGGTCCTCTACATAATATGTCCGTATGGAAACTCGTTCGGTACGCCTCCGTTCCGAACCGAGCACCCCGTACCGAAACGGTTCAATACAAATACATGTACCGTTACACCCCTACTTACAACCCATTGTGCTCTTAAACTTCTCATCTTTGTGTTTAGAACCATCATGTGGAAAGTTAACGGTGACATTTCGTTCCCTTTCTGTTTCAGGTACCCCAGTCATTATGTGTATTGTTCAGAGAAGAGCTCGTCTGGCCCTGGTCAGTCTGCGGGGGACGAGAACCCTGAAGGACAGAAGCAGGAGCAGGACTCCACGCAACACAAGGTGTGTTGAAGTTTTCTCTCTTTTTGTCTTTGAAAATCAGCGAATCAGTCGATCACATGAAGAACTGCTTTCAATAAACGGCTTTAATACCTGTTTTCGATAAATTATATCAAATAACAATCCTTGTAATTCCCAACCCCATCGGCGAGAAGCTAATTTTTCTAATTGTTTCTAAACAAAAGTAGATTATTGTACATTATTGGACAAGCCTCTTCAATGTCACATGGAGGTCAGGGGAATGTGCCTGCAAAATGATTTTGATTATCAGGATGTCACACTGCTCATCCTCCCTCGGAAAGCTTTATGCCAAGGTGCTCTGCCTGATTGCTGAAGCTCAGATCCAGGAGGTGCAATGAGGAACCGTGAACCAGCTCTTAAGAGTGTCTGGGGTTACTAGAGGGACCATCTAGTCTACATGCGTTTTTGGACTTTGAGAAGATGTCACCCCGGAAAGATAGCTGTGTCCGTATGCTACATTCCCGCTCCTCACTTATGGTCATGAGCTTTGGATAGAGACTAAAAGAATGTAGCCGAAAGGAGCCAGTTGAGGTTGCTCAGGAATCTGATCAGGTATCTGATTCCTTTGGAGGTTTTTCAGGCACATCCAACTGATACCAGGTAGGCCCAGAACACGCAGGAGAAATCATTCATCTCATCTGGCTTGGGAACACCCTGGGGTCTCCCAAGAGGAGCTAGAAAACGTTTCTGGGGAGAGGGGGGGAGTTTGGACTGCTTTGCACCGCCTGCTGCCACAGCAACCCGGAAAATGAATGGCCGAATATTCAGTGTGGTTAACGCTGCTGGTTCATCTCGTTGGCCGGCTGTGGGATGGTGAGCGGTATTATTAGACTTAGGCTCGTGGTGAAACGTATGAGTTAGCATAACACCAAGAGGGTGGTGGTGGGAGTTGGGTCGGGCACTTAAGTGACCTATGAACCCCTGGTGAACGTAGGAGGCATGTAGAGGAGGAGCGGCTATGAAGAACAGGTCCTGGATTCTAGCTTTGTTGCTCCCACCGAGGTGGGCGTGACTGAAGAAGAGAACAGTATATCAGATGTTTCACCATACCTCTCTACCTTTTACGACTGATAATCTTGTTGGGTTTGAAACCATGTCAGGGAAGCTTTTAAAGAGGGAATGCCGTGTTCATTACAAGATTAGAGGCTTTTCCAGGTAAAAAAAAAAAAAAAATTCTTAGAAAGCAGCCTAGTTTCATGTTGTCAATAACATGCTTCTCTGTATAATCAGTCAAAGAGGTGCGGTTGTGATATAGGAGCTGCTTTATGGGGAGAAAACAAAGCTTTCCCACAATCCCTTTTTGTTTTTGCTCTTTTAGGTCTGGGTTAAATATGTGATAGCCTCTGCTCTTAAGAATGGGCCCTCAAAGTTGTGTGTTCACATGAATATTAGAATGAATGATGACTTACGGAAGTGAGTGTGTTGTTTTTGGTATTCATGTGTGAGTCCAGAAGAAGGGGAATCATTGTTAGGGGTCCAGCAACAAGCCAGGCGTGCCAGGGCAGTTCAACAGGCCTGGCAGTCTGTCGCTGGCCTTATAACAAACTCTTTGTCTGGCAACAAAAGCCTGCTTCACAGCCTGAGATGCAAAGACCTTCTTGCATATGACATTTTCACGCACAATGCTTTTATTTTTAAATAAACACGACATCTCATCCTGTGTTCATTTTTAAGGCACTGCAGTGATATTTTATATAACTGTTTCTCCCTAGGTGTTGGAAGAATGGACGACACACACATCATATGATATGGGACTGGAGACGGAAAGAGCAGCACTAGAGCTGCTCGCAACACACAATGTACAACACGAACAGGTAATGTTAACCAGGTGTTAAAGTGTTCTAAAATAAACTACTGTAGGGCTGCGAGGTATCATCCAAACCAAGAGGGGGTAGATGTAGGTATTTCAATAATATCTTTGCTGTAGAAATGAAATTTGGGATTTTTATTATTTATGTGAATGATTTTATGTTTTATTTCAACAGACTGTGAATCCTCGGGATGCTGAGGGGGAGGAGACCAAGCCTGACCCAGAGTCAGATACTGTACCCATTTCTCCTGAGCCAGAACCCCACCCAGACCCCGAGGCTGACGTGGACCTGCAGACTGACACCCAGGACCATAACCAGGAGGTCCCTGCGTCCTCCGCTCCAGAGCCAGTTCCAGCACAGGGCCAAGCGTCCACAGATGCCCCAGCGGAGACGGTCAGCGACGTCCCCACTGCACACGGCAGCCCGGACTCGAACCCGGCCGCATCCCCAGAAGAAGCTGAAAACACACCTACCTCACAGAGTGCCGGCCAGACCCACACAGGGTAAGCTCACATCCACTCCCCCGCTCCAGAGACCTTTTCTCTGGCCATTAGAAGTTGGCTGTAACCACAGAGAAGTCACATTGGCAAACTAAAAATAATAAACCTAGAAAAAGCTTCTCTTATGATGGTTAAAGCCAGTTTCAGCCCAATCCAGTTTGCCTTTGCACATTTTATAAATAAATCATTTGTTAACTTTTGTTCCCTTCAGTTTTTATTTTAATTACTTAGATTGTTTTTAATATTATTTAACAAGTGTTATTGGCTGATCAGAAACTGAAAGGGGGGATCAAAGGAGAGCTGGTTTGACGTCGCTTTTCATGGAACTGGTTGCCCGCGTCAAGGAGTCACGTGGAACTGATCACACAGTTACATTTTGTCTGATGGACTTTGTAATGGAAGGACGTGGACATTGTGGAAAATCGCCCGTGTGGACATGGAACTTTGACCAAGATTAGTCTGCATATCCCCCGGGGTCAAAACAAGAAGAATATATCCATCCTTTTGTATCAAACTCCTTTCTCAAAGCGGCATCAGGACATTTAAAGACATGCAGATGAAGAGCCCCACCGGCGAGCGACCTCCCCACCCCACCTTTATCCATCCACTTCTTTCTCTCCCAAGCTCCCCTCCTCTTCTTCTTCATCCCCATCCCTCCTCTCTCTCCCCGTGCCACCCTCCTCTCTCTTCCCTCCCCAGTGCAAGGACGTGTGGTAAACGCCATGTCCTTTCTTTCCCTCAGTGCGGTGCGGGTTGCCAGTGCAGGAGATGAACTCCCAGTAGACAACTTTGTCTTTGCTGAGCACTCTGACTCACAGTGCGAGGTCATTCCCCCCGAACTGGCAACCTGTGAAAACTTCCCTTTTGGCAGGCCTCTCTTCAGGTGAGTCTTTAACGCCTGGAAGCCAATCAAAGCACAGAGACAGGTAATCAAGGTACAAGCTACACCTTCTCTGCTGTGCTCAACCGTCGACCGCTGGCCTTGCTCTCAACTTACTTCTGCTTTTTTTAAATTTATTTAATTTTTTTTTTTCCCCCATCGTTTTGCCTGCTCACAACCAAGGGCTGTAAATTCTGTAAAATCAACTGAATAGGGATTACATATTTGTGTTCTCAATCCTTCTTTATCCTTCTTCCCCCTCCTCTCCATTACCATCTCTTCCCTCCACCTTCATTTGCCCCGTGTCTGTGCTGTAGTGTGGACCAGGCTGGGACAGAGGACCAGTGGTTAGACCAGAGCCGTAGCTCTGGTCTTGAAGCAGAGGTCCAGTCTACTTCAGGCCACGTGGACCAGGAACAACAACAACAGCAGCAGCAGGAGGAGCTGGAGGGTGGGCTGGCTGATTTGGACCAGGATGGCAACACTTCTCAATATGACCAAGAACAGGTCAGGAGCTTGTGTTTTTTCTCCTGTGTATTAATGCATTATACATTCAATGGAGAAACATCTGACATCTAAATCTTTTTAGTCGAAACCAAATGCAAGAATTATCAGCGCAGTGTGAAAAGTAAGAGCTGTAATTCGTAGTGAATCGGTGAACTTCCTGGACAGCCCGTCTGTCTTTTGTTATTGAAGAAGGCACAGTTCAGGTGGTATTTTCCTTAAAAGTCATTATAAAATGAGGTATAATCATATTACCATACTGCGCTGTAAGTAGATTATAATGATTTATAAGAATATTTGTGTTGCATTATACATTTTATACACTCTTCTGCTCAATTTGAGTTGTCAGTGTTACAGCGCTCAGTGGGATAAAAGTATGATCAGTGGCCCGAGGACGCTGTTTGACATGCATGGTCAGTCCGTTTCAGTAAAACATATCATCACACCTGCTGGCAAGATTACCATGAAAGTCATAAATATTCATCATGCGCAGATGTTCTAGACACAGTTTTGCATGTTTCAAGTAACAAAATGAGTTTGCTTACAGTAGCGTTTCTCCCCACAGTTGAATGATAATGAAAGACGAGTGCATCCGGGGGAATTTGACTTGCTTCCAGGGGGGTTTCGTGTGCATTGTGTACGGTGACTAATCTGTGTGTGTAGCTGGAAATGACTCCCGACAAACGTGATGGGCTGTTTACATAAGAGGCCTCCTAAGTTGATGGATTTTTGGGATCAGACTGGCTTGCGAGGTCCAAAAGGGTGCTTACATAATCCATCACAATATTATTCACAGCTCAGTGCATTTCAATGCTTTAGTGGCCAGGGCCCAGCCGACTACTGTGTGTGTGTCTGTGTGTGTCTGTGTGTGTCATAGCATGCAATTCATGCAGTGGCTAACTGATGCCAGGATACAAATATTATTATTATTATTATTATTGTGTGTTACAGGCAGGACATGGCAGTGTTGCCAGGGAGACTGATCCCTCAGTTCCCAGCAAAGAAGACATCCCGACCTTCGACGAGTGGAAGAAACAAGTCATGGAGGTGGAAAAGGAGAAAAGTGAGTGTATAAAATATTAAAACACATTTAGATACATTATGCGCACAAAAGGAAAGGGAGACATCACATGAACAACTAAGTGCAGTGTTCCGTGATGCTGTTTTAAATGTATAATATATGGCTTTTTGGCATTGAAATGAATTGCGTTATTATTTATTATTTGCTTTATAACAAATGTTACCAGCATTTTCAAACATGGAGAAATCCGTTATTTTAATCGGGGTAGGGTGCGTTTCATTCGGACACCGGTCAATGGTGTCATATCCTCTTTGTGCATGCGTTATTGTTGTGTTTGCCTGCCAGAGGCTGTCATGAATTCACTTTATATCCAATTCTAAGCTGCAAGCTTTTTGGTCTCTCAACTCTCAGAGATCATCTCATTTTGTGACGGGTGAAGTTAGCATTGCCTCCGTAGACAAAGGAGGCCTTCACATGTCTGTTTTAATCTCCTCTTATTGCTTCTTTGTTTTGTGCATTGTGTACCACTCGTGTTATTTCTCTTTTGCTTCCGTCCTCATGTTCTATTCCTGTCTATCTCTGTCTCACCCTCCCTCTACTTTCTTTCTGCTGTACACGCCATGTGCAGTGGTCAGCGGAGCGTGTGTTCATGTGTCTTGCGTAACCTCTCGTGCAATGCTCTTTCTTTTTTCAGTCTCTCTGTAATGTGACCTAAATGTACCGCTTCCTCTGTCCAGGTCAGTCTCTCCATACCTCCACCAGTGGCAGCCCCCATCCAGTGAAGAAGGTCCAGAAGAACTTCAAGAACAACTACGCCTCCGTGGAGTGCGGTGCCAAGATACTCTCTGCCAACAACGAGGCCAAGGTTAAAACACGCATCCCCCCTCTCTGGACCTGGGACAGATGTGTCGTCTTACATGAAAGAACATTCAAAGTGTTGCCATCAGAAGGCAGTGGCTGTTAAGCAAGTTAATAAATGGAAGCTAATTCGCTCTCATTCTTCTGTCTCCTCTTCAGAGCACTTCAGCTATTCTCATGGAGAATATGGACCTCTACATGCTAAATCCTTGCAGCAACAAAATCTGGTGAGTGTACCGACGACACACTACTGGTTCCACATGGGTTCTATCTTTGTATAAACATCCTCTGTTTACCTCTCTCTGCAGGTTTGTGATAGAGCTCTGCGAGCCTATTCAAGTCAAGCAGCTGGACATCGCCAACTTTGAGCTCTTCTCATCGACGCCTAAAGACTTTTTAGTTTCCATCAGTGACAGGTATGTACTCCCACTGTGAGACTGGACTGGTTAAAATCGCCCCCTTCCTCCTGCATTATCAGCTCTCACTTTAGTGCCGTGAGGCCTGGCGTTGTCTTGTGTTCTGGATTTCGCCATTGCGATTTATTTCCAGCGTGATCTTCGCACAACAAGTCATAAATCCCAACCGCTGGCATTGAAGGACAGACCTCCAGTCACATGGAGTACAGTGGCATTTAGGAACATGTGAAATTGTGTGTTGAAGCACGCTTGTAGCCCCTCGCCTACACGCTTACTTTTCTCTCTTTCTGCCTGCAGATATCCTACCAACAAGTGGGTAAAGCTTGGTACTTTTCACGCCCGTGATGAGCGCATAGTCCAGAGCTTCCCACTGGATGAACAGCTTTATGCTAAATATGTGAAGGTACTGCTTTATTTTCTTCCTCCTCCTCCTCCTCCTCCTCCGCCTCCTTCTAACAGTACTCTTATGTCTTAAGGAGAGGAGCAGGAAAAACAATGGATTTATTCATTCTGAGCCATGTATTCCAGCTCCCCGTCCATGAATATACAGTACACACACACACACACGTTCATGTACATGGGTTAAAGCATGTATTTAAAGCCCAGGGGACCCTCTTATGACTTCATGGTGAGTTAGCCAGTAGCCATTAGTGCTGCCTGTCACCCCCTCCTCCCCTGGCTGGATGAAGAAATGTGACTCTGTCATGAACACACGCCCTCACAGTCGTTCACACAGAGATTCACTTGTCAGAAGATTTATAGGTGAGATTCGGGTGTCACAACTCGTGGAGCCGGGCCGGTCTCAGTTTTTTGTAGTCGGTGCCAAATGCAGTTAACAGTCGGGAAATTAAGTCATCAGCGTGTGACTTAAAGGATTATAATTGTTTGCCAGCTGCTCAAGTTACTTTTTAAAGGAAGCCCTGAGAGACAAGTAAACGATTTTGGTCAGGTGATTACAAGGATCATTTTAATTAGTTCCTTTTATAAAAAATCTATCATCTATGAAAACCAGTTGAAAAGATTAGATAGGAGGTGTCTCCATCCACAAAGAACATATATTGTTACAAGTTACATAAATGAATTCTCACCTTGAAGAAAACATGATTTTATTTGTATTTAGCACATGGAGCAGTCAGCACCTCTGCCTCTTGTGGCCGAAATGAATATTACATCAGTATAGGATCCTGACAAAAAAAAAACAAAAAAAAAAACCTGTTCCACAGATAGAAAAATGTAAGTAACTTAAAACGATTATCCTTTTTCTTCTTTCTTACGGGTCATGGAAACAAAAGAGATGACTATTTAAGATCAGACAAAAGATAATTGCCTCTCAGGGCTTCGGTACTTACAGTCGTTCCCGCTAAGATTATGTTTTAACTTGTGATTTTTTTCATTTAACATTTCTGCATCACTACATCCCCAATTTCACTCCAAAATAAGTGTTGATGTCACAAATTCCAAGTAGCTGTGCTCTTCTGACCTCTCCTCTCACACCTCTAAATATTCTCTGTGCAGACCTGTTAAACGGTTGATTAATGATGATTATCCTTTTTTATGTGGCGAGTCTGTGTGTGTGTTAAAGTGCAGGTGCTTACTTTGATTCATGTGCTCCGTTATGAAATTGTTTTTTATTACATAAACTGAGTTTTGTCTAGATTGTTTCAGGATTCCCACACTGGCCCAAGCAGCTGAGAACTTATGTCTCATTCTTGTCCTGAGCTCGTCTGTCCGTCCGTCTGTCCCTCTGTCTTGCTTGTGCCTCTTTCTGACTGCTTGTTTAGAAATGTCTTTCTAGTATCTGTTGCAGAACGATGCTCCGGCGTGTACCGGCAGCGTGTCTTGTCTGATGAGAGATCCAGACTGTTAACAGATGCTTGACTTGCTTGTAGTCTTGAGTCAGTCTTTACTGATCTCTTTCTCTTTGTTCTCTTTCTGTCTTTCTCCTGTCTCCTGTCTTCCTCTCGCATCAGATGTTCATCAAGTACATAAAGGTTAGCACCCTTCTCTCTCTGTCAGAGAAACACACTCTTGTAATGGTCACTTTAATGGGTGAGCTTTGGCGGCGCGTCATCTTTAATGCATGCAAACCAGTAGAACATGCACATAAACCTACATACTGTCGACGCTTGGCAATTCTTGTAGTGATTCTCGAGGATTTGGTGGATTTCTGGGTTTTTGGAGTGGGCACACATATTAATGCATGTATTATTGCTGTTGTACTGCTGTGGAGGATATTTTCAGCTAATCACTTTGTCTGTTTTCCTTGTAGGTTGAACTCCTCTCCCACTTTGGATCAGAACACTTCTGTCCACTTAGTCTCATCAGGTAAGATTGTAAATGGCTCTTCCCAATTCCTCTAGATTGGCATTAAAGGGCCAGTGTGTAGGATTGAGTGGCATCCAGCTGTAAGGTTGCAGATTACAACCAACTGAATACAACTCACCCTTCCAATTCCAAGCCTGTAGACCAAACACTTTGGCCTTGCTGGGCTACTGTAGTACCCTCTCCCTCAAGGTCTCAATCTGGACTCTTCATCATCAAAATAAAATAAAACATAAAATGGCACTTAAACGTACTAGAACCCCTTTTTTAGTGACGAAAGAAATAAATATAAAAGACATTTTTTTTTTTTTAAACAATCAAACAATGTTGAATAAGGTGATAATAAATCTTAAGTTCTCCCTGCATAAATAAAGGATAAATACATTTAAAAAAAGATGTATTTTAGATCCTGTATTTATTTTTAAAATCAGCTGCTATATTTCACTTCTCTACCATGACAACGAGCTCGACAGCTTTTTCATGTCGCTCGTAACGATATTCACAATTATCCCGATAATGGAAATTCACCACGCTCCACTTATTGATTATTTTGTTATATCGCAATCCCACATTATATCAAAATCCCACATTGTCCCATGTGCTCAGTTCTGCTGATGCTGTATTTTTTTACTATCAGATTATGAAAGAAATGTATTTGAGCGTTTGATCTCTCTTGTTCTCTGCCTCTCTTCGTGGTTGTTTTACTGTTTGCACTCATCAAATCTAGAATATGGTTAAATGGGATTGCTACACATTACTAGTCGATGTGTTTAACATGTTCACATACTCCAAAGTTCAAGTCCTCTGTTGTTCTGCACAGTTTATCTCACAAACACACACTACATGTCTGTCCCGGGTCAGAAGGGTCATCAGGAGGCTTGTTCTGCCGTTGGGGGGTTTAAAGGGGCTGTAAAAAGATATGGTTATGAATTATTACCATTTGCATGACATTTTATGTTGTTTTCCCCAGAAACATGAATGTGACATAAGACATATATAACATGTGAACAAACCCTTAACCTTCTTCAGTGGGTTGGCTTGCGTAACACAGATTGTGTGTGTGTTTTGTTTGTGTAGGGTGTTTGGTACCAGCATGGTGGAGGAGTATGAGGAGATAGCAGATTCACAGTACCCTTCGGAGAGACTGGAGTACTTGGATGAAGACTACGGTAAGAGTTGGGTCTTTTTAAATGGGAACTGTTCACCATTCACCATTTTACCCAACCAACGGAAGATAAGTGCACCTACATGTGCTGCAAATTACAAAGGGCCCCCATGAAGAGAGTCAAATTACATTCCTGCTCTTCATCTTAAGTCACCGAGTAACTTGTGCTGGAGTTAACTATTAATATCTGCTGGCCTTTTGCAGCGGAGTTCACTTTACCGACTCCTCAATTCTTACAACACTTTGCAACGATGTCTTGTCAAATTCCATAAAAGCACACACTTGTTTATTTTGTTGAATGTTTTTTATCTCATATATAACCTGCAGTATGTCCTTCTCTTTAGACTATCCACCTGGCTACCAACCATCAGAGGACAAAGCCTCTAAAAACCTGCTTGGCTCAGCGACCAGTATGTACACATATGTTCATATATACATTTACAGCAAATAAGCTGCGTGTTTAAATGACCTTCACACATTTTTACATGTGTTGTGTGGTTTGCATAATAATCCTCAGATAACTGAAAGAAAAAAACATGTAAACATTAACATTAAAGGGATTGTAAAGGTTTTTTTTAAGTGGGGTTGTATGAGATACTTGAGGGTTTTGGTTGCATAATCCTTGGAGCTTTTTTCCTTGTTAACCACACACACACACATGCGCAAACACACTGGTGCCCCTGAGTCTCCTGATTTAGCAAAGGGAGGACTGGTGCATCGCCACACACAAACACTGAACACACAAACCCTCAAGGCTCAGAAAATCCACATAAAAACAAGCAGGCTCTGAGCTGAACAAGGGAGAATGGGGGCGGAAATAAAAAATGAAAGGGAAAGGGCAGAAAAGTAGGGAAATAATGTTGAAGCAGTTCAGAATAGCAAAAGGAAGAGCAAATGGAAAAGCCTGTGATGTCATTGATACGTTTGACCTGTCAACTCATGTAGCAGAAACCTCTTCTAGAGTAACGTGTGTGTTGTTTTTCTTTCAGATGCCATCCTAAACATGGTAAACAACATTGCTGCTAATGTACTGGGGGGCAAACCGGAGCTGGAGGGCAGCACAGAAACAGGAGGTACTCATCCATCACACACTTCCTGCGTCACCTTTCACATGGCTTGTATTTGGCCCCGTTTCCCACCTAAATCCTTTTCTGTCCTTCTATAAACATCAGTTATGCCACTGTGGTCTGTGTTTGTGGGATGCTGCACATTTTAACTCAACAGCATGATATTCTATCCTAAAGGTGAAATATATGCATTCATGCACTGTAGTTTGAGGAGAAATTGAAGCATGCTGATTTAATGAATGTATTTTAACAGTAAACTGTAATCTGCAAGAATTTTACAAGACTGTAGATTTCAGAACTGCTTGTCACACAGTAGCTCTTTTATTACACATGTAAGACATGCATTTGCTTTTTGAACAACCACACGTTGTCGTATTGTGTGTGTGTGTGTGTGTGTGTGTGTGTGTGTGTGTGTGTGTGTGTGTGTGTGTATATATATATACAGGTAAAAGCCAGTAAATTAGAATATTTTGAAAAACTTGATTTATTTCAGTAATTGCATTCAAAAGGTGTAACTTGTACATTATATTTATTCATTGCACACAGACTGATGCATTCAAATGTTTATTTCATTTAATTTTGATGATTTGAAGCGGCAACAAATGAAAATCCAAAATTCCGTGTGTCACAAAATTAGAATATTACTTAAGGCTAATACAAAAAAGGGATTTTTAGAAATGTTGGCCAACTGAAAAGTATGAAAATGAAAAATATGAGCATGTACAATACTCAATACTTGGTTGGAGCTCCTTTTGCCTCAATTACTGCGTTAATGCGGCGTGGCATGGAGTCGATGAGTTTCTGGCACTGCTCAGGTGTTATGAGAGCCCAGGTTGCTCTGATAGTGGCCTTCAACTCTTCTGCGTTTTTGGGTCTGGCATTCTGCATCTTCCTTTTCACAATACCCCACAGATTTTCTATGGGGCTAAGGTCAGGGGAGTTGGCTGGCCAATTTAGAACAGAAATACCATGGTCCGTAAACCAGGCACGGGTAGATTTTGCGCTGTGTGCAGGCGCCAAGTCCTGTTGGAACTTGAAATCTCCATCTCCATAGAGCAGGTCAGCAGCAGGAAGCATGAAGTGCTCTAAAACTTGCTGGTATACGGCTGCGTTGACCCTGGATCTCAGGAAACAGAGTGGACCGACACCAGCAGATGACATGGCACCCCAAACCATCACTGATGGTGGAAACTTTACACTAGACTTCAGGCAACGTGGATCCTGTGCCTCTCCTGTCCTCCTCCAGACTCTGGGACCTCGATTTCCAAAGGAAATGCAAAATTTGCTTTCGTCAGAAAACATGACTTTGGACCACTCAGCAGCAGTCCAGCTCTTTTTTTCCTTAGCCCAGGTGAGACGCTTTTCGCGCTGTTTCTTGGTCAACAGTGGCTTGACACGAGGTATGCGGCAGTTGAAACCCATGTCTTTCAAGCGTCTCTTGAAGCACTGACTCCAGCAGCTGTCCACTCCTTGTGAATCTCCCCCACATTTTTGAATGGGTTTTTTTTCACAATCTTGACCAGGGCGCGGTGATCCCTATTGCTTGTACACTTTTTCTGACCACAGTTTTCCCTTCCCTTTGCCTCTCCATTAATGTGTTTGGACACAGAGCTCTGAGAACAGCCAGCCTCTTCAGCAATAACCTTTTGTGTCTTTCCCTCCTTGTGCAATGTGTCGATGGTCGCCTTTTGGACAGCTGTCAAATCTGAAGTCTTCCCCATGTTTGTGTAGGCTTCAGAACTGGACTGAGAGACCATTTAAAGCCCTTTGCAGGTGTTTTGAGTTAATCAGCTGATTAGTTTGTGGCACCAGGTATCTTCAAAATTTAACCCTAACACAATATTCTAATTTTGCGACACACGGAATTTTGGATTTTCATTTGTTGCCACTTCAAATCATCAAAATTAAATGAAATAAACATTTGAATGCATCAGTCTGTGTGCAATGAATAAATATAATGTACAAGTTACACCTTTTGAATGCAATTACTGAAATAAATCAAGGTTTTCAAAATATTCTAATTTACTGGCTTTTACCTGTATATATATATAAGAGTAAAACCGGTTTATCTGTGTAAGACCATTGATCGTTTCCAGATCAGCTTTCATAAAGATTGTTTAGCATAGGCCTGTTCAATTAATCGATTTTAAATCGTAATCGCGATTATGTAGTTAGGACGATGTTAAAAACGTGAAAATCGTAAAATCGTTTTTTCAAAAAGTTTAATTGTTCTTTATATTTATCCCTTGAGGGATGTTTTGCAAGGTTTGCACTCAAATCCCAATGGGGAAATTATTTGCAAAATGTTCAATAAAAAACAGCATATTTGAAATAATTTCTTTGCCTTTCACAAAATAATCGTAATCGAAAATCGGATTTTGAGAGATGAAAATCGGGATTTTATTTTTGGGCAAAATCGAACAGCCCTAGTTTAGCATGAGTTTTGACTCTTGGATGAGGTGGGGAAATGAGTTCAGTAAGACGAAGAAAATGCAATAAAAGCTGATGGAAAAACATTTTGCAGATAGAGGATGATACTAGTGCTGCTCATGTTTCTACAGAAGACACAACTTGAATGTGTTACATGTCTCCTGAAAAAACGACACAAACACCCTTTTCTTCAGAATGTTGCAGCACCAGCTGGCAGAATCACAGTTTCCCACATTTTGCTCCACGGTGACATTTAAAAAAAAATAGCATAAATGTAATTCTGCATAAATCTGCCATACTTCCCCTCTTTTCCTGCACTCTGTACTTGTCCTCACACTGCTCAGCCCCTTTTCTGCCTTTTCCCCCTCTGGTTGTTGGCCTGCCTGCCTGTCTGTCCACATATTGTTTAAATTAAGGGCCTCCTGAAACTGGGTCACACTGAACTGCAAGCATACGTATGCATTTGCCGTGAATGTCCATGTGTATGTTGAGCTGAGTAAGCCAGATGTTTATTTGGCTGTTGGGGGAGGTCTCCCACAGCATTTCAGCAGAACTTTGGCTATCTGTGTTTTACTTCTTGGCAGAGAGGAGCATTGATGAATTAAAACTGAGGCGGGGGGTCTGTGAAGCCAATCCTGCTCCTCTCCCTCTTTATCAACATGACTCTCTCGCTCAGCGTTTTCCCCTCGGGCATCGAGTTAAAGGGAAACTGCTCCTGACGCACAGATTTAACAGAGTTTATTTTCTTTATGCTCCTTCACAAAATCAAGGGCCCTTTATTGAAATAGGAGTCCAGAAATGTACTGTCATGGGAGAAACTCTTTACATTTCCAGTTCTGATTTCCATGAACACTTGCAGAGAAAGCAGGGAAACGGTAGAGGTCAGTTCTAACCGGACTAGACCGGTTCACAGTATTTCTGACTTCCCCAAACATGGGCTTGCCAGCCACACTCTGAAGCGAAAGGGGGTCTCTGTTCCTTCACGTCGCCTCCTACGGCCATATTGGATCGGGGAGAAAACCTGCCACTGCCAAGTCATACATTTCTGTGCACTCCTACACAGTGATCAAGTGTTATAAAAGACGTGCTCTGAGTTGAATCCTTTTCCTAAATCTGTTTTTCTAAATGCCAGGTAATGCAACGGCAGACGGGGATGAAAAGAAAGGGAGCACAGAAGTTACAGCTGAAACATCTCTGGACTCTGCAGAGTAAGACCCGTTAAAGATCTACTATCAACCATTATGAATGTAAAGTGATTTATATGTGACAGAAGGATGGGTTAAGGCCTTTACACACAAGGTTGTTGTTGTTGTTGTTTTTTTTCAATAACTGTAGTTTGGGACAGGCTTCCAGACGCTGCTCTGAGTCCGTAGGACTCAATAGGTAGTTTGTTCTCCGCCTGCTGGAATCTTTTCAAGCTCTTTTATTGAAACAGTCTTTGCATCAATTTGCATCACTGCTGCATTATCGTCGGGTCTTAAAGCTAGAATACAACTATTTTAGTTTGCTGTTGTTTCTCACGATCACGTCTTTTCTTCTCTCTGCTCTGTTAATATACTTCTAAATTCGTATCCTTGTCATTCCTCCAGACTGGAGCCTGCAGAGCCAGAACACCCTGCTACCCAGCAGGACTCTGAAGCCGCCAGCGACTCTTCCACGCCTCCCCCCTCCTTACCCGACTCCCATGACGACAGACAGATTGTCACTCTGGTGGAGGAGGAGGAGGAGGAGGAGGAGCCCAGACAATCTACCGTCACCCTGATGGAGGAGGAGGGAGAAGAGGAGGAAGAGAAGAGGGAGGAGGGGACGAGGAGGGAGGCAGACAGGAACCAGTGGGAGAACCAGACTTACTGTCCTTTCTCCTCCTTCTCCTCCCTGTCTCTGTCCTGCATGGCCACGCTGCCGGAGCTGCTCCACCGCTGGTGCTCCGCCAGGCTGGCCAAGGAGAGGCTCCGCAGCCTGAGGCGGAGGCAGCTGAGCGCTCAAGCGCAGACGCACCCCGACGCAAACACCCCTTCCCTCGCGTACACACCTCCGGCGATCCCTGTCCCTGTTCCCACAACTCCCAAAGAGTCTCTTCCCCTCGCAGAAAAAGCTCCAGAGCCCGAGGTGGCCGTTAACGGCCAAAACGAGAGAAAGACCTCGGGTGAGGCGCACACCGCACAACCAAACACTCACACCCCCGAAGCACACACTCCAGAGCTCAACATCCTCCTAGAGCCCAGCAGAACAGCCACTCTCCCCCCTCATAGCTTCTCGGACATAGATAGTTTCCTGACGTCGCCAACCCCCTCCCAAGAGGAGAAGCTGCCTCCTCCTATTAAAGACGCCGCCCTCGACCCAGCCGCCACTCCGCCCCTCCAAAGTGTCGCTATCCCAGAGACGCAGCAGGCCAGCAGTGCCACCCCCACTCTTTCCATCAGCTCCCCCCCATCGCCGGTAGCCTCAGAGACGGCCTCTCCTGCTGTTGTGGTCCCCCCTGTCAAGGAGCAGCCTGTTCAGTCTCTTCCCACGGCGTCAAGGCCTGAAGACCTCATCCTCCCTCCTACTGAGCTGCCAGCAGCTCTGCCACTAGCCGACACTCACACAGACACGGTAAAGTCAGACAGCGGGGACTCGCAGAGACACGGCGTCCCAGCCTCTCAGACTCACGGGGATCAGGGGGACCCTCTCGCTCACGCTGGAGAGCCTCATCGGGTGGAAGACGCGGTGCTCGAGGACCTGTTGAGCACCAACGGCAACGGCAACATCCACCGGACAGCTACAGACTTTTATGCGGAGCTGCAGAACGGAGGAGATTATAATGGCGGAGCGACGATCGGGAATGGCGTGTTGTTGAACGGCGGCGCGGTGCACGGATCCAGCCAGAAGGAGAGCGTGTTCATGAGGCTCAACAACAGGATCAAGGCCCTGGAGATGAACATGAGTCTGTCCAGCAGATACCTGGAGGAGCTCAGCCAGAGGTAAGCCACAGGACACAGCGAGCCGTGGAAGGATATAGCAATAACAATAAGAAGTTATGTTTTGATTGCTTATTAGATAAATAAGACCGGTACCACCGAGTGGAGTGGTTCCTTACGGGTTGTCACTGTTTTGGTCCTCAGGTACCGCAAACAGATGGAAGAGATGCAGCGAGCGTTCAACAAGACCATCATCAAACTGCAGAACACATCCCGCATCGCTGAGGAGCAGGTCAGTTTGCATGAAGGCAAATGAGAGCGAGAGAAAGATGAGGCATAAAACTGTTCATGCGTGCGTTCGTCCGGCGGTACGAGTAACTGCTTTCTTTCAGGACCAGAAGCAGACGGAGTCCATTCAGTTCCTGCAGAGCCAGCTGGAGAACGTCACCAAACTGATGCTCAACCTCACCATCACAGTCAACCAGCTGCAGAAAGAGGTTCTTTTTTTCTTTTCTTTTTTTTTGAATAAGCCATGTTTTGAGTGTCTTACAGTAAGCTCCACCCATGCCGAACATAAACCAGAGTCAGAGTTTCCTGCTTGGAATGATCTCAGCAACAATGTGTTTGATGCCAGACTGAAATTGAGAAACAGTCGAATGTGGATCTACTGAAAACACGATAGCTGAAAGAACAAAAAAGTGTGACTTGTATATTTGAAGCTCCTCCAGGACATTTCTGTAGGTCATTCCCAGGCTTTTCAGTGGCTGCTTTGGACACATTGTGATGTTTGAAATGCTTTCCCTCTGCAGGTATCTGACCGTCAGAGCTACCTGGTGGTCTCCCTGGTCCTGTGTCTGTCTCTGGGCCTCCTGCTGTGTCTGCAGTGCTGCCGCAGCTCCTCTACCACCCCCAACACCAATGCTGCTGCCCTCCCCAAGAGCAACCACTACCCCAGCCCCAAGAGGTTTGTCTCTCACACACACACACACACACACACACACACACACACACACACACACACACACACAGTTCCGCCACATGTGAACAGGACACTTTGCGTCTGGAGGCTTTGCTTCTAATTTACTGAGCAACATATGATATAATTGTCATTCTCTGTTCTGTCATTGTGATTTTAGAACAGAACAGACTGTATCAATCCTTACTTCACTTGTTATCTGTTTCCCTTTACGGTGTGTCACGTCAAACGCAAGCGTGAATGAGACGAATTATAGTGTTGAGATTCTCGTCCTGTCGTCACTGAATCAGGAATGGAGACTAATCATATGGTAGTGGTCTGTGGTCTCCCAGAGCTCTATTAGTCCAGAGACCAGACTATGTGGAGAAAGTCTGTCTATGGTACAAACGACAAGCTGCCGTATTTATGTCTAGATGGCGTTATTTTACGTGTTGACGGAGCAGCTACAGTGTTAGCATAGCCGACCTCTGATTGATCCGAACTCCAGACCTAACAAATCATGACTTCGGACTTTTTACAAATTGTATCCGTTTATTGCTATTAAGTCCCAACAGAATTGTTAGTTGGGTTCATATCGTTGTAGTAAACCAGCCGTGACGATGTAAACAACTTGGATGTCATTCTACTTTTTCTGGTCAGATGCTTCTCCTCCTATGACGATATGAGCCTAAAGCGCAGGGTGACCTGTCCGCTTGTTCGCTCCAAGTCGTTCCACTTGTCCTCTACAGAAGGTAAGAGCCCCCCCCCCCCAACACACACACACACACACACACACACACTAAATATATATACACACACTCAAGTCTCTCCTCAAACCAGCCCTCTGTTGTTCTATCTATTGTGTTTCGCCCTCTTCCTTTTGTCATTGCAACATTGAGGCTTCACACTACAGTCATGGCTCATAAAGCGGTGCAGGGATGACGGATTGTTGTCGGCCAACCCGAGAGCTCGCATCACGCTGCTTCCCTCGACAAAAATGGATTGGATTTTGGATTATTGCAGAAAATAAGCTCTGTGGCCAAACGAAGGTTTACCATACTTACAAGATAATATGCACAAATGAACACTACTTTCACAGCTTTGTTTTCTTTTATTGTAGCTAAAAGCTTAGGCTATAAACCAACTGCAACTACATGACGGTCACATGACTTCAGCTTCTGCTCGATGTCGCATTTAGCCGCTCGTTAGCAACTGCCTTTAAAGCTTCAAAATTCACGACTAACATATTTTATTTCTTAAGCTTGTGTTAACCACAGACCTTATTTTAGGCATCGAACCAAAAACAAAACAGGAAGTGCAGAAATGCTGACTCATCTCAAGGTTTTGGTGCTCTTTCCTGCAGAGCTCTCATGAGTTCAGACTAGTTGCGCCAGGCGTCCACATCCAAGTGCTATTCTCATCTTGCCGTTTCCCCTCACGCACATCGCCATGCTCTGCGGCTGATCTCCCCGGTGTTGCCAGTGCCATTGAGCAACACAAAGCCCACGGGGAGCGGGGCTGATGCAAGCCATTAACAGAATCAAGTCTTTTTGAAACCTAAAACTCCCCCTGCTGTTCATTATCCCTCAACTATGTGTGGGTGTGTGTGTGACTGAGTTTGCCCTTGAGGCTGAGAGGCTGTCATTGCCAGCTTGTGGCCAAATGCAGGCTTAAGTAGCGTAATAATAGAGCATGGCGCTTCACTGGCTCATGGCAGACATTTGCAAGTAGTAATCGATCATAAAAAAATCTCTGATTTTTAGCTTAGTTTGTAGTTTTAGTCAAATAACTTTGTCATCTTCTGTAAAGCCATGATTAGGACGTGTCTTTTTATTATTTAAACTACTTGCAAGGTCACTTCATGCTTGTTACATGTATGTATTCCTGTTTTGCCATTCCATCATTAACCTGGCCCCTCTCTCCCCTCCCCAGTAGGTCCCGATGACTTGTACATTGTAGAACCTCTAAGGTTTTCTCCAGAGAAAAAGGTACAGTGTCTGTTCCGGCTGCTGCTGTTGGCTGTGACGGCCGCCTTACTTTTCTAAGTGCTGTGTGTTTTTTTTTTCTCGTGTCTCAGTCAGTCAGTCAGTCTGTCCAGTAAGTGTGCTGGAGCAGTGAGTGGCGTCTTCGTCAGTCACTGATCTCAGCGGAGTAGCCGAGTTAAGGGAGCGGCTGAAGCGTGTTAATGATTCAGCCCGCTCCGAATGCCTGTTAACCACTTCTCTGCGGACACCGGGGGCGTATTTTCTAAATTTGAAAACACGCCCCCATGCAAGTCCCTAAAACATTTTTAAACGCGTCACATTTTGAGGTGACTAAAGCGTGGTGTGGATTTCTATCATATCATAGCACAGCACCCATCAGTTCTAGAGACACTGTTCCCACATGTATGTAAACATCCTCCTTTAGCTGAGAATAAACTACAAGTCCATTTATCGAGCTCCCCAAAACAGAATGATATCATATTAATGCCTACATGAATAGGCTGCCCACAAGTCACGTCACAGGGCAGCGCATGCTGGTTGGTACTCTGAATAATGACATAACTTTAATTATCCTTTGAATGTAAATCTTAGTGTAATATTATTCTCTGATCAGTTTGTCATCATTTCTGATGCAAGATATGATTTTATGGCCATAGACTGCAGTTTTAAATCAGACTTAGACTTAGATCAGAACCCTCCAAATCCCAGATTCCATCGCTCCCCATGACAGTGTCTCGCCCTTCTCTGATCCATCTGTGTGACCTTGTTGTCGAGCACAGAAGTGGTTAATGTGGCCTTACGTTATTGGATGTATCTTGACTCTGTCTAAATGTTTTTTTTTTCCTTCATTATTCCTGTCTTATGTTTCTCCTGTAGAAAAAGCGCTGCAAGGCAAAGTCTTTGGACAAGGTTGAGGTCCTGAAGCCAGCCGATCCCTCGGCTCGGCTCACAAACGGGGGTCTAGACTGCAATGGCTTCCAACCATGCCTCCCTTTGCCGCCGCCCCCACCTCCTCCACCTCCACCACCACCACCACCTCCTCCTCATCTTCCCTCGCCTCCCCTTCCGTCTGCAGAGGAGGTGTCATCGCTGCCCACATACAACTCTAAGGAGTTCCCCTCAGAGACCAGCAGCTGCACTTCATCCACCCACTCCGAGGAGTCCTACACGAGTCGCCTCCCCCCTCCCTCCCCCATCTACCCCCCCACCGGCCTGTGCAACGGACACGGCCTTCCTTTCTCCCTACAGCAGCCTCTAGCCGGGTCCCGTCAGGAGAAACGCTCTGTGAAGCGGCGGAAGTCGCGGCAGACGGAGCTGCAGTTCCCCGCCATGCGGGGGGGCGGCGGCGGCGGCGTGGCCTCTCTGCCCAGCCTGCAGCAGCTCATGAAGGGAAACAAGGAGATGAGCGTCGGGACCATCGGGGTGACGGCGGTCACCGGACACGTCTGAACACAACTTTCTATTCACACACACACGTGCGTACACATTATTTGGTAGCAGGCTCGTAAGGAGGTGAGATACGACTGCATGCCAAAGAACCACATTTCCCATGAGCACCGAGGCACGCTACAGTGGCTGTAGCTCGACATCATCCAGTCCTAATCCACTCCTGTCAAAGAGCTGTTTACGGTTACGTGCCTTTATATCTGTTCTAGACCTTTTAAATGCTAATATTGAAATAGAATTGTCGACAGAGACACTGTGGTGGGGAGAGAAACAATAATAATAATACAAGTCAAATCCATTGAAGTGTGTTTTTCTACTGGACAAGCACATTGACAGGTGAGCGGCAGTAAGCTTTTATCCCCTCTGAGCACAGAGAGGCGTCGGCCTCCTTCTACGATCCTCCTCCTCCTCCTTCTACGATCCTCCTCCTCCTCCTTCTACGATCCTCCTCCTCCTCCTCCGTTCCCCTCCGGGGGGGAATCAAGAAGTATTAGGCTGCTCTTTTGGATGAAATGATGTGGTGAGGGAACCGTCTTCCATTGCCGTCATTTCGTATCCATTCTGTCTTTTTTTTTTTTTGTTGGTATTGAATCCTAACACGACTACAGGTGTTAACAGTTGTGGGACCAGAGAGTTCAACTTTCACCGCACACACCAGACACTCTCTCGCTCTCTCTCTGTTCCTCTTCCTTTGCCCTCGTCAGTCTGTTACCAAGCCAACCGCCAGAGTTGAATGAAGAAGGTAATGTGTTGAACCTACCGGCTCACAGTGGCGCATCCCCGCTTTGTTAGTTTGGGCTGGGCCCGAAAAGCTTGCTCACACATCCGCATGAAGAGAAAATGCTGCTGTTGTGGCTGAGGAAGGTAAAGGGTTCGAAAAGGGCTTGTTTTATATATATATATATATATATATATATATATATATTATTTCTTGCATCCACAGCTGAGCCACGCTCCTCTCTTGTCGTCAGTGGGGTGGGGTTTGTTTGACTTATTCTCACAGCCGGGACGGAGGCATCCTTTGTTCGGGGGCGCAGTATACTGCAGGAGCACGTTGGGTCGCACATATGTTTACACTTCCATCACACACACACACGCATCACACCGGCATCCTGCAGCCAGTTTTATTTATCTATCTATTTATTTATTTAAATAACTACAGATTTTTATCGTTGAACCCAACTCGGTCTCCGGATCCTGCAGCTTCGAAAAGCAGTTTCGCCCCCCCCCCCCCGTGTGAGAATGTTACACAGAGATATTAGGGTGAAATTCACTCGACCTCGCCCACGCTCCTTTCTGCTTCAGCTTGACCTCTGACCTCGTGGCGTACCCCTCATTCTGTTTGATAGCAGTCGCGTGTCCCCGCAGCAGCTCAGCAAGATAATTGAGTATTGATTTCGAGAACTGCAGGCTTCTCGGGGTCCTCACGCTGCTGCTTTTTTGTTGGAGCTGCCGGGTAGTGGATGTTAATTATTGTCCCGTCTCTCTGACCTCGTGACTCGCCGGGTTTAGTGTTTAAACGCCGTAGCGAGTCGCAGATGTGCGAAACAAAATGAAATGTATACCTTTTCCTTTTAATGTGTTGCGGTTTCTGACTGGCTCTGTGCGGTTGGTGTTGTGTACATTTTGACATGAGATTTCTCTTTTCTTGTTGCTCTACTCTCCCAAAAGTAGTGTCATTACCTCTCCAGAGGAGCTTCTACAGCTCCTCGTTCTCTTCACCAAGGTCACCTCCAACAGCCCCCCACTCCTCCCTATTTGCACGACTTTCTGTGACTGTGAAGATGAGTTTTTTTTAAATATGCCTGCTTTTATTAACCACTCTATTAAGATGTTCTCATTATGAGATAGAGACGCTTTAAACTCTCCTGGTCTCACTCTCTATCTCTCTCTCTGTGCATCCTCGCTTTCATACACTCATCGTCTTTCATTCACTTGTCATTGCTCTTGTCTTTGCCCCCCCCACACACACACAAACACACACACACACACACACACCTCGAACGACACTGCGGTTTGTGAGGAGAAGGATGTGAATCGTTGAATAAAGGGAACGCAGCGAAGATGGGTGAAACTCGGAGCACCATTAATGTGATTCTCTATGTTCCACAGGCCGAGCAAATCATGTTGTTGTTTTTTTTTTTACCCTTTTTGAATGTGTATGGTCTAATTTGTGTGTGTGCGTAAAACCTGTATGCATGTGAGAATTGTTTTCATGTATGCGTGTGTGCGTGTGTTATGAGAAAGACTACTTTGAATCTACATACGGGGACTAGGGAGAACGCCCTCTGAGAGAAATTCTAGGAGCTCAGTGTGCACTTTGTATGACTCCTCATGCCTTTTTTTTGTTTTGTTTTTCTACCTATTATGTCCAGTGTTTTCTTTTTTTTCTTTCTCTTTACTTCTCGTTCTCGCTGTGATAACTCTGATGAGCTGCACAGTATTTTTTGAGCAGGAGTGAGTTACTACAGAACTGTAGTGCCATTAGAAACTGTGAATTTCTAAATAAACTTTTTTTTTGTCTTTCACTTTGTCTTTCTGTTCTGTGTTTCTGATCATTAATCGGTCTTAAAGTCTATCTAGTTTAAATCAAGAGTGTGAGGCTCTGTGTTTACAGGCACACTATTGTCATTTTAATAACAGCAGTTTAAGGAGTAGACGAGGAGTTTGTGACTATATTCAAATCACAGCCTAACATGCTGTAAAATAAAATCCGGCAGGGTGCTTAAACTCCGACAGATAGATGGATAGATGACTTTCTGTTAATCCCTGAAGGGAAATCAAATTGTCATAGCATTGAAACAAAAAAAATGCTCAAATACAATAGCATTAAATACAGTACAATAAGGTAAAATAAAAATATTAGTATATACAATATAATACAGTGAATCCACCAGGATTATAGTGGTTCAACTGTTCGAAGAACTAGATACAGTGTGTGTATATATGATTAAAATATATGTCTCACAAACACTAGGGGACATTTTTGATTAATAATCATCCCAATCTTCTGCTGTTGGTTGACAACTGAACATAAATGTCAGTATTTTGTTCATGCAGGCGACGTAAACACTGACTCTTCTCCCCAACGATGTGATACTATCTGCTATACTTCAAACCCCAGTCTGTCCCAGGTCCTTTCTGTGTTGAGTTTGCATGTTCTCTCTGGGTGCTCTGGTTTCCTCCCATCATCATGTACACTGTATAATGACAATAAAAGCACTTTACCTTACCTCTGAAGAAAAGAATGGAGCGTTAGTATAAAGTAGAGTAAAATGGCAATATCCATGTTAAGTACGACCATGACACGGTTGTACTTCAGTACAGTACTGAGTATATGGGTTACATTTCTTCACTGCAGATAATCAATACATCAGCCACCAAAAGAAACGTGTCTGATTAATTTATTTCAACATTTATTCATAATATTAAAGTGATAAACTTAGAAGAGCAGCACATTCATGCAGGATTATCATCAACCATTTGCAGAGGCAGGTACTTTGTTACTGTACTATATTTTTTGTACTTTTTTTTTACTTGTACTCCTTACATTTAAAACAAATACCGGTATCTGTATTTTCTATTTTCAGTTTCTTAACTTTAGTTTTAAAACATTTTAGAGGAATTGTTGATTATTATTTTGTATTATCAATATGATGGGAGACAGCCTCTAGAAAATTCCTTCATACGTTTAATTTTATAACTCGAGTATTTTGTCCTTCAAAGTGATACTTTTTACTTTACACTTTGAGTACATTTCAGTGCTTGTACTTTTTCACTTTTGCTTGAGTAAAGAGGTAGAATCAGTGCAATTTCAACATACGTATCTGTGTCTCTGAACTTCAGCAGAAGAACGTGCTACCTCCCACCACCAGGTGTCGCTGTGAGCGCCGCCCAGCTCTGTTTTCCTGCGGCACGTCCCCCTCTCTCTTGTTTCCGTTGTTTACGTTTATCCAACAACATGGAGGACGAGGTGGATGTTGACATCGAGGGAGACGAGTTTGAAAGTAGCATTAGGTGGGAATATTTGCCGGTTTCTGATTAATTAACATTAATAAAAGTATGTTAGCCTCGCGTGTTGTAGTCCCAGCCTGCTAGCGGAGACCTGGCGGGTGTTTTTAGTCCCCCGGAGGAGGCTCCGGCTCCGGTGAGCTGTCCCGCGATAGGCGTGTACTGGGTCCGTGTTTTTAACGTCTCTTTTTTGCGTTCGCAGCGAGCTGGACAGAGGAGGTTTAGACCAGGAGCGGTTCGTACAGTCGGTGTGGAAGAGCGACGCGGGGATACTGGTACGAGCTCACGGAGCTAACGGAGCTAACTGGTGTGTTGATGGCTGTCAATGCTTGTGTTAACTAACTCTCTCTCTCTCTCTCTCTCTCTCTCTCTCTCTCTCTCTCTCTCTCTCTCTCTCTCTTCTCTCTCTCTGTGTGTGTGTGTGTGTGTGTGTGTCTGTGTGTGGAGCAGCCATGGCAGCTGGACGGCTCCATCAGCGCAGAGAACAGGGAGGTGATCGAGAGGATGCTGCTGGAGGAACAGTATCCTTTAGGAAGTGATGTTGTCTTAATGGCTGCACAGTCTGGCTTCAGCCAGATGGGACTCCAAAATGAAACCTTCATTGACAACACATTCACATTCCAGTGTCTGAATTAGGGGTCGACCACCATGGCTTTTTCTGGGCCGATACCAATTATAACTAATCAAGGAGAGCAATAACTGATATTTGTCTGCAGTAAAAAGTAAAAAAGTTCCCTGAAGTTTTGTAAAGTAAAAATAAAGACCAGAGAGAAATGACTGAGGCTGTATCAGAGCCAAAGTAACGTATTTTAAGATGAAATTATTTTATAGGCAAATCGGCTTTAAGAAATGGCCGATAACCATAAGTTGTAGCGTTCTGAAAGTGTTCAACTATGGTGCACAGTTTATTTGTTTAGCTCCATAGTTTGGATAACGCTCAGTTTTAAACGTACTGGTCCTGAACCATACTTGTAGATACTACCTGACAGGTGAGGGGATTCCTGACCATATATGGGAAGGTGATGTTGACAACAAGCCCAAAGTAAAGAAGTAAGTCAATCCTTCCTTCCTCCATCATTCACACAAGCAGAGTGCATTTCATGTTGTCAGCAATGTTACTACGTGTCACATGTTCAGGTCTCCAGCCAAGACGTCGGCCTCGGGCTCCTCTTCTCGTTGGTCCAAACAGGAGACAGATCTGTTTGAGGAAGGACTGGTGAGCGTCGCATGTCAACATGCAAACCGTCCACACATTTCTTTGTGAGTGTATTCCCTAAAAAGTGTGATGTGTTTGTCTGCAGGCGCAGTTTGGCCGAAGGTGGACTAAGATCGCCAAGTTGGTGGGCAGCCGCTCCATTCTTCAGGTCAAGAGCTACGCCAGACAGTATTTTAAACACAAGGTGAGTCAGCTACCTATGTGCTCACAAGTTCCAGTTTGTTAATACAAGCTTGGTTGTAGAAATAGTGCTTTCCTCTTTCACAGCCTCTTCCTCTTTTTTTGTCATCTATGTTTTGTTTTTTTCAGACTAAATCAGAAACCAAGGCTGCAGCTCCCTCTGCTGGTCCCATTCTGAACTCACAACCTCCGCAGCCCACCTCCGGTCATGGATCTGCTCTAACAAACACCGTCCGCATAGAGAAGCTTTCTGATGAAGAGGACGAGGAGGTAGACATCACCAATGACCAGAGTGACAACGGAGACGGGGACGATAAACTGCAGGAGTTCTGCGAGCCGGAGCAGCTAACGGGCACCGAGATCCTGACGGACACAGATGAGTGGGAAGAGGCGGATGTGGCGGAGACGAAGGACCAACCCGGCCACGCATCGGTGTCTCCGCAAAGTCCTCAACCCTCGTCTTCCTCAGAGAAGACAGGTGTCACTGGGCTGGACGAGAAAGGCAGCGAGGAAGTGTCACTCCATCCAGAAAACCTTCAGGCGGGAGCTCAGACGGACTCGGAGCAAACGGCCAATGAGAACGGAGGCCAGAGCTCCCGGTCTGAGAGCTCAGTGCAGACTGGTGGACTTGTAGAGACCTGTGGTGATGACACAGGTGAGACTCACCCACTGTTTTTATGTAAACCCCCCACGTGATGATGTGAAGTTACTCTGTGTTCGTATTTGCATCCTAGATTCTTCTGAGAAGACCGAGCAGAGTCCGACGGATGGACCAGAAGACGACCAGGAGGAGGAGGAGGAGGAGGAAGAGGAAGTGGAGGAGCTTAAGGTGCCTGAGCAGGAAATAGAGATGGACATGGAGGCTGTCACTGAGGATGAGAAACAAGCTATCCCAGAGTTCTTTGAGGGACGACCATCCAAGACGCCTGAAAGATACCTTAAGATCCGTAACTACATCCTGGACCAGTGGTAAAAAATTTGACGCATGTTCGGTAACGTTTGTCGCTGCTGCTCCGCAGAACACGTCATTGCAGGTTCTTTTCGCCAGGTTGAAGAGCAAACCCAAGTACCTGAACAAGACGTCAGTCCGCCCCGGGCTGAAGAACTGCGGCGACGTCAACTGCATCGGGAGAATCCACACCTACCTGGAGCTCATTGGAGCCGTCAACTTCAACTGCGGTAACACTGCTGAGCTGCGTTCTTCTGTTATCTTTCTTTTAAAACCCGGCTTCCCTGTTCATTTTGGAGCTGTGCCTCTTCCCTCGTAGAGCAAGCGGTGTATAATCGCCCAAAGGTGGTGGACCGCTCCAAGCATAAGGTGGGAAAAGATGTCCTCGAGGCCTACCAGCTGGCCCAGAGACTGCAGAGCATGGTAGGTTACACATAGACCCCCACGAAGACCCTCAAGTATCTAAACTGTAAGTTTGCCCGGCATCGGGCTAACTGACGATTGGCTGCTCGTTTTTTAGCGGACCAGGAAGCGGCGTGTGCGGGACACGTGGGGAAACTGGTGCGACTCTAAAGACTTGGAGGGACAGACGTACGAGGTTTGGACACTCTCAGACACTTAACTATTTACTTATACCCGGGTGAATTCACTTATATTATATATATATATATATATATATATATATATATATAGGATATATTTACTGATCCTGTGTTGGTGGTGTTTCTCGTCAGCACCTCAGTGCCGAGGAACTCGCTCTGCGGAGGGAAGAGATGAAGAGGCAGCCTAAACCCTGCAAGATCTCCAGATTCAGAGGGTGAGCATGATGGATTCACGACAGCCTAGTATTTATATATTTCTACATCTGTTACGACTTGTGGTTTTGCTCCTTCTAGGACTTTCGATCCCTTCCAGTTGATTTCCTGCAGGTCTTTTGGAGAGGAGGTGCAGGTCAGTGGCCGTTTATTCCATCACTCAGTCATCAGGAGGGTAATGTGTCTTGGAAGATGGGGGATCTATTTAATCTGAGGTTATGTGTTCACAATAGGCGTGGAGCCATAGGACAATTTCATGGAGCCATAGGAAAATCTCATGTCACGTTTATCTTGGCCAAAATAATTGCGATTCACAATGTTCTAGCCAAAATGTGCATTAAAACTCTTAAAATTGCACTCAAACATACTGGAATGAATTTATTATTTTGTTAAGAAACTAATATTTGTATGGCACCACATATCTTTTTTTTAAATTGAATATCCCTTTAGTGAAAAAAATTATTTAATAATATTAAATAAGATTATATATTTTCACAATGTATTTTTGTATCCTCTATTTTTTAACTCTTAACTCTCTTTTACTTGTTTAAACTTAAAAAGGATGTTCACGGATCAAGGACGTTCTCTATAGTGTGAAGCTGAGGATTTTGCTGAGGTTCTCCAAAGAACTTTGAAAAAATATGGAGACCGTTGATATCTCTAATTGACACGATAGATGTTATGCCTGATGAACCAAACGACTGACTGAACTATATTATAACTATCTTCCTTTCTTCTTCGTACTATAATTATTAGCCATTTCTTTTGAGGTTCCTCCGATTTCTGTTATTATTGTCTCTTGTTTTGTGCTTGTAGAGTGGAGGCCGAAAGGGGGAGGGAGGGCAGGAAAAGGGGGGGAAATGAGTAAAACGTGAGCACTGTACCTCTGTTGTAATTGCATTACATGCACTCTCTTTTGTTGGTGCTCAATAAAACATATATATATATATATATATATAAAATATGTGTGTCTTATCTGTGACACAATACAAATATTTGTTTGTTACCTAAATGTTAAGAAGAGATTCCAGTATGTTTTAGTGCAATTTTAAGAGTTTTAAACATATTTTGATGAATATTGAGATAATATCATGAATGGATAATCGCGACGTGATCTATAAACATTAAAATGTCTTCTATGCTTTCTCCCCAGGAACCGTTCCAGGTTATTGTGTGTGCAGAGACTCTACTCATAATGGACATGGTAACGCTATACACACAGCCGTGTTACAATCTCAAACAGTTGTCTCATTTTATTCTGTTATTATAAGCTGCTATAAAACGACGTGTTGTGATTGTCAGCATGCCCACGTGTCGCGGGGGGAAGTCATCGGCCTGCTGGGTGGAACCTTCAATGAGGAGGAGAGAGTGTTAAAGGTGGGAGAATGAGTGGAAAGCAACCATGTGGAAGATGAGGATGGACATTTAGTTTTACCGTATACTCTTTGTATTCTGTGCAGATCTGTGCAGCGGAGCCGTGCAACAGCGTGAGTACGGGTTTGCAGTGTGAGATGGACCCGCTTTCTCAGACTGAGGCCTGCGACGTGCTGTCGTCCCTGGGCTTCAGCGTGGTCGGCTGGTACCACTCCCATCCCACCTTCCACCCCAACCCTTCAGTACGGGACATAAACACGCAGGACCAGTTCCAGGTGAGGTGACTGGATGAGAGGAGTCACGCGGGGGCTCATCTCAGTCCCTGGTTTGTCTTTCCGTGCCACTGTTTGTCATCCGATAATGCCGGGACGCGCTCACTTGTGTTTGTACGCTCCGAGACCGGGGAATCATGCTTGCCACGGGATCCGATCAGCCACATGCTGAGGTGGCCTGGCTCCAGTCGGGTTCGGATCTCGTTACCTGTCCTCATTTGCTGCTTCAACATAAAATCTTTTAAATAACAAAATAGCGGGGAGAATTTATAGGAACATGTGTTTTATCAAATCAGCTGAGCTTTTTTGGTAGCCGGTCTTCAATTATTCAAGTCTACTAACACAGGCAAAAAATAACGGGGGGCTTTTATTCTGAAAATGGTAAATGGCCTCATTTATATAGCGCTTTTGTCCAAAGCGCTTTACGGTAATGACTGACATTCACCCATTCATAAACACATTCACACACCGACGGCGGAGTCAACCACGCAGGGTGTCTTGCTCAGGGACACCAGGCACTCAGCTAGGAGGAGCCGGGGATCGAACCGGCAATCTTGCGGTAACAGCCAACCCGCTCTACCTCCTGAGCTAAACCTCCCCTAAATTTGTTTATCCAATGCTTTACAGCTACTTCCTATATCCTGTCACTATCTGATCAGGCAGGTCGCATTGAAGTGGACACAGCTGAGTTCGAATCACAAAAGTCGTACTGAAAATATGAGCGTATCCCCAGGCCTTGATGTGAACATGTGATCTGATTCCCTTTGTCCTCATTGGTCCAGAGCTATTTCTCACGTGGCGGAGCCCCATTCATCGGGATGATAGTGAGCCCGTACGATCCAGCCAATCCCTCGCCCCACTCCCAAACTACATGTTTGTTGGTGAAAGAGGGCCAGGAGCCCTCAGGCCCACAGAGTATGTTAAACACACTCACACACACACATACACGCAAGAAGACATGATCCAGAACTTCAAAACAGTTGAGATCAAGAGGCTTTAAAATCAAGCTGACAATGTAGGTCAGCAATTTCAGCACGCAGCAGCACAGTTTATCCTCTCTCTCTCTCTCTCTCTCTCTGTTCCTCCCCCAGAGCTGCCCTTCAGATTCGACTTCCTGTCATCTCAAGACATTCCAGACTGGGAACAGACGTTGAGGAGAGCCCAGTGGATCATCCACAAATACTGTCAAACACCAGGGTGAGTGAAGAACATGACCTGACCGAGGTTTTAACAGGTCTCGTTTTTAATTTATTTTTAATTTATTTAATTTTTAAGAGTGTCTTTGTGGGTTTAGTTTCGGTTATTCAGAAAGGTTTCTAGTTTTTTAATAAAGGTAGTAGGCATGAGACGATATGAAAATGTTGCATCACGATTATCCTGGACAACATAATCTTCATTCAGGATATTATCCCGATAATCAGCAAAATATTAGTAAAATGGCACTAAAATCCACTAGAGTGATTTTAACTTTCTTTTTTCAAAAACATGAAATTGTGTTTTTTCCAACATATATTGTTAAATAGATGCAAATATGACCTGATCTAAAAGGGTTAGAAAAGGCATTTTCATTCCAGCTCTAAATGAACGGCGGTGCATCTAAACTGTCGCTTTTTCTCTGCTCTGGGTAGGAGTGTGCAGATGGACAGATTTTTCCGGAAAGACTCCCATCTCACCTGTCTGGAGAAGGTCTGTCCACCAACCTTGAAGCTAATGGCCAACTGACTTACCTCTTCTGCTGTTTTATCCTCTGTCTCATTTCACCTGACCTCTTCTATCCGTTGCCTCCCTTCAGATGCTGTCATCTCTGGCCAGATACATGGAGCCCCTGCCAGATGAGGAGGGAGACCCCTTCCTCACCCAGATCCAGGCCCTTTTCCAGTCTAACTTTATTGCCAAGCAGCAGCCGTCCGACCAGGAAGAGGGGGAATCTTTAAATACTTCACACGGACCAGAGGACTCGGATGACTTCGCTTTTGATCAGCTGATCTGTGAGGAGGGGACCCCGGCGGGAGGAAGAGGCTCTGATCTGGATTCTGGCAGAGCCTTGGACCAGTCCACCACACAGACCACAGACACAACCGCAGAGACAAACAGCAGCACAGTTTTACATCTGGGCTCTGTGTTGTCAACCGAACATGACTACTTACTGTGACTTACTTGTACTAATACAATATTTAACAAAGTCGAAATGTGTTTTGTAAATATGATAAGGTCAGTATTACCAACTTGCTCGTTTTATTATTTTTAGTAAGGTCTTTTAACCGAAAATAGAACGAGAAGAAAGAGGAGAGTGTGTTTATGGGGGGAGAAGCATTTTACTTACAGGAAAATAAAGATCAATTTATATATATTTGCCTTCTTGTTGTATGTTGTATATTGTATTGTATTATGTTTTAATAATAACTTGATAGGCCTTTTATATTTTTGCTTTTAGATGGTGTCGTTTTACAACACAATGTCTAAAACTGAGGTCACAATTTTCTCTCTTCCATGAAAGGGAATAGAATAATTAAGACTCTGTTTCCTGTCAATCGAAGGAAAGAGACAAATGAAGTTGTTTAGCATTAAAGGATGTAAACATGTTCTAGTAGGAACCTGAAATACAAGTATTCACCAGAAAAGGAGTACAATTAAATCTAGATTTAGCTCAGAGAAAGTAGAAAGTAATGTATATTAAGTTTTTCATGAACGGTGTTGTTAATTGTTAATAATAATAATAATATTAATAACAACAATTAAAGTTGGCAGAGCGCGTCCCTGGTGGTCTAGTGGTTAGGATTCGGCGCTCTCACCGCCGCGGCCCGGGTTCGATTCCCGGTCAGGGAACTACTTTTTTGTCTGAGCCCAGATGGTGCAAATGTGAGAGGCCCTTGAATTAACTATTTGATAAATGTAGCGGCCTAAGATTTCTGTTATTTCGTAATAATAAATGTAGTTAACTGCCTCTCAAGCTGTCAAGCGAATTCAATTAAATAACCCCAGAGGGGCAATTCTAAAAGGGTAGGCGGAGTTAAAAACAACTTAAACAACTTGACAATACGAGTCTGATACGGACAATGCAGTAGGTGGCAGGCAGCAGTTATCACGTATAAAGTAACATTTTTATTTTTTCGTATTTCCTTGTGTGGAGAGCGCCGGAACCTTCGTCTTGGAGGTTGTTTCTAGGGGGAATGTTTTTGACCGCGGATGCATCAAACTGCCCCCAAAAAACAAACGGCAACCAGTCTCGTTATTAAAAGTACCGACTTTTCGCGTCTTGAAGGGAACTAAATGTTTTTAGTCGACTTGTTGAGGAAACAACACCTTTTAGGCTAAAATGCTAACATGTCAGTCTATGGCTGTTAGGTAACGGTAGGGGTTACTTGTAGCTAGCGGCCGCCGTTAGCGATGACATTGACGTACGGGGAAAAGTTACGACTGTCCGATATGAACTTAGCGATGTTGTCCGCCATTTCTACATCAAGCTGAGGAATATCAGCCCGTTTGTATAAGAGGCTGTTTGGTCAACCAGGAAGTGTTTTATCACCAGCGGGGACGATGATTCTCCTTGGTGTCCGTCTCTTTAGGAGCAGTCGCTTCGGTTCTCTTCCTGCACGTCTGACACCAAACTTGCGCGCGTGCCACGAACGAGCCGGACACCCCGAGTTCAGCCGTCGCGTAGCAACAAACTCTGTTCTCCTCGGAGCCACCGAGGCGCCAGCGCCTCTCTTATCATTATTCCGTAGCAATGGGAGGACGGCGCGGATCCAGATCGGTCCCAAACCCATTTCGCCTCTGCGCTCCGGTCCCGGACACCACTTCCACACCTCGGCCCCCGTCAGGGCCCTGCCCGCTCCTCTCGTGTGGCTGCTGCTCAAACCTCTGCAGAAGCTGGTGGCCATAATACTGGGGAGGTAGGAGACGCGCATCAACGTTGCCCTGATACTCAGTGTTTGATGCTGTTTTCCAGAGATGGCAAGTAACGAAATACAAATACCCCGTTACTGTACTTTAGTAGAATATCCAGGTTCTGTACTTTGAGTACTTTTTGTACTTTTTCTCCCTAGTGTTTAAAACAAATATCTGTACTTTCTCTACGTACTTACTACTTTTTCAAAACATGCTTGTTACCTGTTTTTAATGCATTTGAAGATAATTATAGATATTCTTTTACATTATTAATATGAAGCGTCTACTGGAGTTACCCTTTTTGTCTCGTGTCATCTGTTTTGTCTTGTGCCTTTGTCTCATTTAACTTCCATAAATTAATCTTTGTAGTGGACTGGCTATAATAGTTTCACTTGGCACACCATCGGCGCGGTGACATTCATTCATTCGGTTCTATTTTGGGTCAGAGAGCTGAATTTGGAAACGTTTCAGCTCCCCCGTCATGTAAACTCCCTGCAATACAGTTAGTTGTTTTGTCTTGGCCTACTTGTCTACTCTCAATATTTATGTGTTTCCTCTAGAGATTAGTACAACAGTTTTTGTGCATCGTACACTGTTGTGAACATACTTTATGCATGTTTTGATGCTGCTTTCTTGACCAGACCTACTTTGAGATCTCAAGAGGGTCCATCTAATTGGAACATTTGCTGCTGATTTCCAGACATAAAAGGAGCTTTAAATGATTCCCGTCTTTCCATTATTTACCACTTTATGACTATATGTTTTAATATGTGCTGTGTGACTCTGTGTGAGCTTCATAAACAGGTAATACTGTGCTGCAGGAGTATCAGGAGTTGGTGGGCAGCTCTACCAGCAAACCGCCGGCAGCTGATGCGCCAGTGGGTCCGGCGGCGACGCTGGCATCTGTCAGCGGGGGCCGGCGTTGCTATGGTGATTGTAGCCCTCCTCCTCCTCACCCACCTGGATGAGTCCCCAGTGACTGGACGGACCCGCCTCCTGGTGTTCAGCAGGGAGAACTACATGGAGCTGGCAGCTGTGACTTCAGAGGCGGTGAGGAAGAGGAGGGTGAACATTACAAATGATCCTTTATATAAATACACTTTAAACAATGATAACATGTAAGGTGACATTCAGTAAATGGATGCGTGTGTGTGTGTTTGCGTGTGTGTGCACTGCAGTACATGGAGAATTTTGCAGAGATGTTGGTTCCAGTCACAGACCCCCGTCACCAGGTGGTGGAGCGGGTGGTGCAGCACCTGGTGCAAAGAAACAAGGACATCCCTCAAGTGTCCGATGTCACCTGGAGCGTCCACGTGGTGCAGAGTCCCGACGTCAATGCCTTCGTCCTTCCGGTCAGTTTAAAAAAAAAAAAAAAAAAAAAAGGAAATGTAGAATAACAGGATTTCTGTGTCTCATTTGATTATCACCTTGTTATGGATGAATTAACGTAGAAGTCATTTACGTGAGGATTTGTTTCTTCTACACCTGTTAGGAATATCTTCAAACACCAGACTTTGACTGTGCTTTCCGTTTTGTAGAACGGGAAGGTTTTCATCTTTACGGGGATGCTGGACGCTGTGGCGGATGTCCACCAGCTCACTATTGTCCTGGGTCATGAGATGGCTCACGCTTTATTGGGACACTCTGTAAGTAATTGTTGCATCCGTGTGGTACTTGAGCTGACAATCACTGTATTTTCCAGTCCGGAGTTAGTCTTGGTATATAACACATTTTGTTCCCACCGCCTCACAGCACGGCAGCAACATGCCGCCGCCGTGACTGCAGCTATGCAACAAAAAAAGTATCTCTCATCGCATGCATTCATTCATTCAGTAGCAAGCTGTCGCACACAAAGTCACAGCACTGGTGAGTTTGATGCAGAAAACACGAGAACCCTTTCAGCTCTGTGGAGAAGGACGTGCTGCAGTGTACAGAAAGCTTGTGTGCCGTTTGCTGACATTTGAGAGCCTCAGTTGATTGTAGCAGACCTCGCTGTGCATGCGGATAAGTCATCGATGAAGAAGAAAAAATGTCCAAGAACAAAGATTTTGGTCTTATTTTAAAAGCCGTTGGCACACGGAGTGGAAGTTACAGCTGGAAGACTTCCAGGTCTCTCCCACACAAGGTGGTAAAATAAATATGCATGGGGACCTATAGGTATGTGCATTATGCACCGAGATCTTCTGACTATTTATCATCAGCCCCCCGAATGGCTGAAGTGGCGCCAGTTGCAGTGGTGTTGCATCAGCCCACGATAAAGACTCACTGACAGTCACCTCCAAACACTTACCCTGGCTGTGAAAAAAGTCCCGTATATTCATTCTGTTTTGCCGACAAAAGCCCATTCATCTTGTTCTTAAAAAAAAAAAAAGTGTCTAATGAAGTTGTGGGTATTTCAAGACTTTAAACGTCCTCGGAGGTAATGCTTGAAGGAGATTTTAATTAGATGAATGGAATGAGCATCGAAGGGCTTGGTATTACCCGGTAGGTGTGCTCTATTGGATTGGCTGTTTAAAACCTCTAAATCTGTTAAAGCGTGAAGGTTCCACTAAAATAGATGGGAACAATCGATATGTTCCAGCAGCATCATTCACCTCCCAAAAAGTTTTTACCTCTATTTCTCTATCCCCAGTCTCTTCTCTTTTTTTAACCCCAATCCTTCACTTTCTGCATTTCATTTCTTGTCTCCTCTGTCACCTCCTCCGTGACATCTCCCCCCCCCCCCCAGGCAGAACAGGCCAGTCTGTCGCATGTCGTGGACCTCCTGTCTCTTATTCTGCTGACGGCCATCTGGGCCGTGTGTCCTCGAGACAGCCTGGCTCTGCTGGGACAGTGGGTACAGGACAAGCTTTCCCAGGTGAGACCCCATCCAGAATGTGAACACGCTCCCATGAATAAACATCAGACTTTCATTTGCACACAGCGTTCACAAAACACTTTTACTCTACGTTATTGTCCATCTGTCTGGAGTCTCAACATTAGAGGCAGAGTGTATGAACAATGTCATGCATGCATCGTTCATCTCTCCCTCAGTTGATGTTCAGCCGTCCCTTCAGTAGGAAACTGGAGGCTGAGGCCGATCTCGTCGGAATGCAGCTGGCTGCAAAGGTATCGTCATCTCCACTTTATGTCTTAAAGGAACAACCCGCACTAATGGCACTATTACAACAATCCAGTGTACTTGTTGTAATGAGTACTACACAGCCAGAGAAAGACTTGTATGCTGTGGTTTTAGAGGGGATTTTAAAAATGTTTCCAAAATGTCAGTGTTTTCTGTCTGTTTTCAGTCTGTTTTGGTCTGTCTGTTTATTGTTTTTGTTTGGTCTGGTATCAGTCTGTGTTTTGCCAGACATCAGGGTCGTCTTATCTTGGGGCCTCTTATGAAAGATGCTGTTGAGTTGCACGATGCAGAATGTAGGATCCAGCACTTTTGGAGCTTGAATCATGCCTGGGACTAAAAGTTGCCCATTGCTTTTTCAGTTCCCCAACCTTATGGAAGTGCAGTACTAAATGAAATACCCCATTAACGTTATATGACACCACTAAATAACAATTGGTGCATTATGTATTAAGGAATAGTTCATTAGGTAATCAGTGTTTTTAACGTGGAAAAATGATTCTCCTCTAATGTAATCTGTCTGCAGGGCACTAGAGGGCACTATCGTCCAACTAAACTACACTCACATGACTTGTCAGTAAGGATTTTCATCTCAGCACAAGACACAGGGATGCCACTTTATATGTGTGTGTGTGTGTGTGTGTGTGTCCTTCTCAGGCGTGTGCAGATGTGCGAGCAGGACCCGTATTCTGGCAGCAAATGGAAATCAGAGACCAGCTGACAGGAGAGACCGCCCTCCCCGAGTGGCTGTCCACACACCCGTCGCACAAAAACAGATTCACTCAGCTGGACCGCCTCATGCCACAGGTACAGACACACACAGTCATGAAGCGCTGCTCACTTCAAATAAACAGCATGGGTAGCTCTTAATATGCCTTTATCTCAATTACGTAAGAAAACACATCCCTGCTGCTCTGATTCATGTGTTTATCTAAAGTAAAAGACTCTTTGATCCCTGCGTGAGGGTAGAGCCCTTCACCTGTCTGTTGTTAAGGAGAAACAGTTTAGCTTTAGGAGGTGTTGGAAGGAGTCTTGGAACTAATGAAGCGTCTGGAGAGATGCATATCCACCTGCAGAGATGAGGAAGAGGAGACTCGGGGAGGAGAGGAAAAGATGCTAGGTTTTAGGAGGTTTTGATTTGGCCACACTGGGGTCTGCTTAATTAAATGCCTTTGAGGCTTCGAGTTCAGGACCTGAAAGACAACAATCCCAGCGGTCGAAGCTCGAACACACAGACAGACACACACACACACACACACACTGTGCCGGCGCCTGTGGCAAGACTATCAATGATGTCTGAAGGCGAGAAGGAAATCAACAAGCGGTTAAGGCGGAAACTTGTGTCAGTGTCCACAATCATTACGTGTGCGTGTGTGCGCGCACGTGTGTGTGTGGCAGTTAGAGAGAGGGATGTACGATGTGTTCTATCGAGGTAAATGTAACCTTGAGCGTGAGTTGGACTGTTGGTACACTGTCAGGTGCTCCAGGCAGGAAACATGAACAGATGGGTAAACCACTAATTGTCCATCAGGTGCGTGTGCGTGTGCGTGTGTGTGTGTGCATGTGTGCGTGCGTGTGTGTGTGTGTGTGTGCGCGTGTGTGTGTGTGTGTCTGTCATATATCCCTGTGTGGTAGATTGACCTCCGGCAGTCAATCGTTGACGAGGCCAGGCTGCAGCCACAGGCAGCGAAGTGCTGTTGTTTGGGGATTCATCGGCCTGTATTGTGTGTGTGTGTGTGTGTGTGTGTGTGTGTGTGTGTGTGTGTGTGTGTGTGTGTGTGTGTGTGTGTGTGTGTGTGTGTGTGTGTGTGTGTGTGTGTGTGTGTGTGTGTGTGTGTGTGTGTGTGTGTGTGTGTGTGTGTGTGTATACCCTCTTCACACACCACACAGTCACATCCAGCATCCGGCACAGTTAACAGCTGAGCTCAGTCGGGTGAAAGTGGTGCATAATGTGATGTTTTTAACCTTGCGAGAGGTGACAGCATCAGGCTACTTAACCCGACTCTTCTGAGGGCACTCCGCCTCCACTAGTGCGCTCATCATCCTTAAGCAAGGCGCATTAAGTCCACCGGTAGCGTTAGAGGAGAGAGCGGCTGTCGAGTGGGAAGCCGAGTGCATGTGTGTGAGTCTTGTAGGTGATTCTGAGTGAGAGATTAATGAGTTTAGTGTGGGCGTACGACACAGACAGAGAGAATGTCTCTGACGGCTGGGAAGTGCTTGTAGCTGCTTCCTATCGGCTGGAACCTCGGTGAGATGGATTTAAAGAAGAGAGGCTGCATCTTTAGCCTTTAAACCTCCATGTTGTTTTCGTCAGTCGGTCGGTCCAGACTGATGGTAGCTGTGGCTCAGAGGTAGAGCGAGTCATCTTCCAACCAGGACCTGTCATTCACAAGGTAGCCCCGCCCCTAAAGCATACCCCGCTTTATGGTTTGACTCTAAATGGACCATAATTTACTAAAGGAATATGCTGGATTGAAGAAGACTTGAAACTAGAGATTGAGACCATAAACTCATGTTTAAATAGAGAGAGAATTCTGGTCATTTTCTCATAGACTTCTATACAATCAGACTTATTTTTTTGGTTTGACATTCCCATCATTCTCGGCTGTAGTGTGTGTTTACAGCAAATTAGCACATGTTAGCATGCTAACACACTAAACTAAGGTAGCGTTAGCATTTAGCCTCCAGCACCGTACAGCCTCACAGAGCTGCCACAGTGGCGTGGATGCTGTCGATCCAGTTTATCTCAGTGTCTTTGTCTTTTTTGTGTTTGTTTGTCTTTGTTCCTTATTACATTGTCCTTGGTCTGCTCTCCTCTGTCTCCGTCCAGGCTCTGGAGTTGAGGGAGAGCTGCGTCTGCCCGGCGCTGCCTGCCACCGACCCTCGCGTCGTCTTCTCCAAGAGTGTCCGTGTGTTGCTGGAAACCGCTAAGCACCATGGGAGAGAAGGGCCAGAAGGGGCACAAAAGCCCCACTTGCCTCACAGGCCGGTCTCCCTCCTCGCCGGACTGCCTGCAACTCTGCTTGCCCAAACTGACCTCCCTCCTTCCCCGGACATGGATCAAGCAATGAAAGGTGGAGTCGGGGCTTCGGAGTTAGCTGTCGCAGCCTCTGCTCCTGCTGAGGAGGGAGGAGCTCAGCCCGGCTGACAGGGTTGTTAAATCCTCACAAACTTGTAGGCTGCTTGGGTGGGTGAGTGTTTGATTGGTATAATGGCCAGCTAGCATCATCAAACTATTTACCGCTGCTACAACACAGCTGCTATTACATTTCTGAGACCCTGTGTGCACAGAGGTAAATATTCCACCTGTCACCACAAGATTAGTCCTCCTTCTCTCCACTACAGATTCCTTCTGGATGCCAGCACATCGGAGGGCGGAGCAGGGGGGCGGGACCGTGAAAGGAAGTCACTTTGGAGTAAATTGGTGGAAAAAGTCAGCAAAAAAATAATAATGGAAAAAGAAGAAGAAAAAAACGAAAAGAAAATCAAGGCCTCTCCTAACACCCCTGCTGACTGAGCTTCAGAGAATGTTATTCACGCCTTGTGACTACAAAGATGTCACATTAATTAGATAACCTCGAATGGGGGGGGGGGAATCTTCGCTAAGCTCCCATACATGGCCAGATTAATATGTGCATTATTCATCAACACACGGCAACAGACGAGAGTAAGCACTTTGTGTGCGTGCAGCGTCGGAGAGCTCCGTCCACAGCAGGCGGGGGACGTTCTAATTATGACTACTGCTTTCTCATGCCACACACAGCAACTTTTACGCGTTCTCCCCCCTGAGGGACTTAACGGTGTAAATTTATGCCGGGGTTGTTTGCAGGTTTTTCAAAACGCAGCCTTTTCCGCATGGGGAACGCCGATATCCACCGTCAAGCTTTGAGAGATCTTTCATGGGGGTTTTGTAAAATCTTATTTAACAAGGCGAGTTGACTGAGAGAACATTCTTATTTACAACAACAGCCTGCGGGAGCAGTCGAACAATGGAACTGGGGGAGCGCTGCTATGGTTCTTGGTAATCATGTGTGCGTGCCTAAACAAAGCACATTGGGTTTAACTGCAAAATCCCCCCCCTAAAAAAAGTACTACTGTGATTTCATGTTGATAAATTATTTTGTTTGTGTCGTTCCTTTTAGATTCAGGGTCTGTATCAGACGGCAGCGTCTTTACAGGAGCTACGGTAGCTTTGTTTTACTGCAAGCAGGCGAGGTCTGTATTAGTGTCTGTTTCTACATTAGAATAAGTGGCCAGTGAAAGAGTTAATGCAAAAATGTGCAATGAAAAGCCAAGGGTATATTGTTTTGGTTTTTTTTTGTTTGTTTGTTTTTTTGCATATCAATAACTCAGCAGGAACATGCTCTGATTGAAGTTGCAAGCAACACAAAAATAAAAACATCAGAAGAAAACCAAAAATGGGTCTTTTTTTCTCCAAAGTGGATCAAAGATGTACATTTATCAACAACAGAAATGAGGAAACACAATGTAATGTGTGTGTGTGTGTGTGTGTGTGTGTGTGTGTGTGTGTGTGTGTGTGTGTGTGTGTGTGTGTGTGTGTGTGTGTGTGTGTGTGTGTGTGTGTGTGTGTGTGTGTGTGTGTGTGTGTGTGTGTGTGTGAGAGAGAGAGAGAGAGAGTAAAAGAGAGAGTAAAAGAGAGAGTAAGAGGAAAATGATAACCTCAAAACCCTCGTCAAACTATTAAGACGGAGGGTGAAAGATGAGAGGAGATGTGATATCTGAAGTGTTCCTGTATGTGCAACGGCAGCATTGACTCGCCGATGCCGGGACTCCCGGGGAAACTCCCTGCTGGACTGATCACACGGACGTTGGGTTTGGAAAATCTCGTAGACGAGTTCTCACCGAGACAGCCGTAAGATCATGAAAGCCACCAGTGTTCCTATCAGTCGGAGCTTCTTTTGTAACGCCGGCCAACTGTTGCAAGCTCTTGCTGCTCCAGCACGAATGAGTGTGATATCTAAGCTGAGATGCGTTGCTCTTCCCGGCTGCACAGATTTGACCTTTCTCTCTGGGAGTTTTTGGGTTTCTCCGGCTCTCATCCATTCTAACACTCGAGGCATCTGGATGCAGCTCCCTCACCACTCAGACAGAAATTGGAACATGAGCAGGCAGCAGATGACACACTCACACCCAGAGGTAATTGTAATGAGCGTGATACAACACACACAAACGCACACAGTGCGCTGAGTAATTGTAGCCTACTGCTGGAGACTAAACAATAATGCGACAGAGGGCTTAATCAAGGAAAACAAAGAGACAGCAGTCAGAGGGATTGAAGGGATAGAAATAGAAAGTAGACAAAGTGGAACCGTGGGGATTGACGGGAGAAAAGAACATGTTTATTATCTCAGATGTGTGAAAGAGAGCGTCTTGTTGGTTTTATTTACATTTAAATCAAATATGTGTTTGTTTTTTTACATGTTTTAACTTCTGCTGTGTCCACACGCCTCGGGCAGATGAGCAGTCAGATATCTGGGTGTCCACTTTTTGTCTGCAAATGTACCTTCAAGTCGCAGCTTGTTTTGTGGATCTATTTTCTCCCGCCCACTCAGACTGCTTCTGAGACCTCTGACAAACTGCTCACAGGTATTTCTGGGTATTGACAGGCAGAAGAAAAGGACAAGGCTGAACGCACGATAGACGGCAAACTTGAGATGCTGTGTGTCCCCCCCCCCCCCCCTCCAACACAACAAAAACACTCCTAGAGAGAGTCGGGGCGGCGAGAGAGCAACGCAACACATCTGCTGTGTAGGTGGCTGAATGATGTCCCAGAATGCAGTCTGGCTGCCCGCTGACCTCCCTGTGGAGCGTTGCTCGAAAGTGGCTCATCCACTGTTCCATTTCTTGGATCCACACACACACACACACACAAACACACACACATGCAGCAGCTGGCTGCTATGTGCAGAAGGGGATACGGTGATGGAAATATGTGTGTGTCTGTGGTAAAAGTTGCCGCGTCCTTCCGCTCTGCATTAATTATACATGTGGCATGTGGGTGTCTGATTGAAATGAATATTTTACTGCTTTTAATCACTGCCATTGCCAGAGTGATGGAGCATCTGGCTGCGTTACCTGGGTAATTAAAGATGCTGTCTCACACGTGCACGCATGCCAGTCTCCGAGGCTGTGTCTGCAGTACGAGACGGAAGTACTCCAGAGGCTTACTAATGAGTGGAATTAGATTTGGAATGTTTTTGAAGCAATGGGGCCCATTGAAAAAAAAAATAGAGATTGCTTTTGTCTAACTTTGATTAGCAAAAAGCTTTTCATACAGGCCAGGGGACAATGGAGAACCTCTCTTAGCTGAAGTGGCTTGAGTGTCGGGCAGCCAGTATGTTGTTATGTTAGTGTCTAATCATTTCAAACCATTAGTCTGAATGCAAACTCTTCTTTCGTACAACTGGCAACGTTCATCCGTCACTGTCAGGAACAACCTCTTTTCTGTCTTTTTTTTTTATGGCTTGTCCCTTCCTGTTTACTGAAAAGATCCCCAGAAATGCTTTTCTTTGCAAAGCCAGAGATATTTATTGTTAGTAGACAAATTGGTCACTACTTGCCTACTGCTGCAAGGTCATTTTTCAGTATAATGAGAGAGCCGGGCTTCATGGAGTTAAAAATCCATCATGGCGCCGGGGTCATCAAGGCTATCTGGGTATTCTCTTTCAACACACAACACAGGCCTTTCCTCTAATGGCTCCTCACGTCTCTCCCCCCCCCTGTCTGTCTTATCGTCCTGAAATGTGCTCGTGCATGCGTGCGTTCACGGTTGAACTAGTGGAGGTTTTGATAGTCTGGCTGCTCTGATGCTATTAGAGATTAGGATGTTAACACAGTCCCTCATCTGACTGCATCGATCCCAACCCTTGCAGTGGAATCACATTAATACTAACAACGTCAGGTACAAGCTTTGTAGCTCCCTTTACCCCTCGCTCTCTTTTTTACATCTGCTCGTCTGTCAGTGTTGATTTGAATTTGAATAACCCCCCCCACCCCCCCCCCCCCCACCACCACACACACACCCGTCTTACAACAGGGAGAGGGCACAATCTAATGAAGGGAAAGAGGGAAGAAGATTGCAGAAGCGGAGGGGCGACTAGAGGATGTGTGAAATGAGATGAGGTGAAATGTTTTAAATCAGTCTTCCTCAGCTGCTATGACACCGGTAGCTTTCAGTGTTTGAGCGCATACATCAAGTCACAACCCAGAGCGAGCACATTAAGATAGTGAACAAGTTATTTTTTTTAGGAGTCTAGACGAGGAATGAATAGCGTGCAAACTGTCTGGTTTACTTAAGGCCAGGTGTCAGAATATAGATTGTTGAAGAAAATGATGTTTACCAGAATGCACTTTAGAGATGGGTTTAATCCCTTTAGAGCATTTTGTTGGTCACCCTTGAATTGAGAAATTTGTGTTTGATTGGTGTACACAATCCAGAATAACTGACTCCACCTTCAAGTTTGGCTGAGCCATCATATGCACCTACTCTAATGTATTAACATAGATTTTCACACTTTTGTGTATAGATGTGATAAACATCTATACACATCTTGCTGTCCATAATTTGTAGTAATTGTGATGCGAAATAAAATAAATCATGATAAAGCGAGGCTCAATTAAATTATTTTCTTCTGAGTTTGCGGTCCTGAGACGAGTTTCAATCAGGCGAACGAGGGGAAACACCTGTGTGAGTACAGCGCGCGCCGATGTGCGCACCGACTACAGACAGCTCGGTAAAACGGCGATGAAGATGTTTCCGTTTCCCGCCGGAGATGCGTCGTTCAACGGCCGTTAACGTGACGTCTTCTTCGAATGGAAGGAAGCGCCGTGAGTCCACCGCTGCTTCGCTAGCTGTTAGCCACAGGTGCCTGCTATCAGAATAATGGAAATACAAGATGGCGACTTGGACATTTCTCAAGAACTCGCCCGTCAACTCGTTATTACGAGTGGGAAATGGATCATTTTGATACTGGAGTTTCTGAGTTGGGTTGACCAGAACCTTTCAACATGGCGGATAAGAGGACCGATTCAGTCATGGTACGTAGTTCTTTATTTCTTAACAGTGCGGCAAGTATAAACTGTGTGCATTGTTTTGATCTGTAATCTAGATACACCTAATTTGATATAGAACACTGCTGTTTATCGTTCTCTCCATAAGAAATTGAGTTATAATATGCTAGCGCGCAATTACTTGAACGTGACATTCTCGTAATTCTGATTTCACAAGTGGGGTGTTCCGACTAGCTGGTGAAGGCAGTTTCATATTTACAAGATACGACTTGTAGTGTTCACCAAACTGATTGTAAAATGTTCTTCAAGTTATATGTATGGGGCTAAATCTTCCTAAAAGCTGTGGTTAGTGTTATTTTGTTAAGGTAAGTTAGCTAAACATGCTACTTACAAGCACTGGGCTAACACATGATGACATAAAAGATGCTATTAATTATAGTTTATTAGGTCAAAACGTCTGAACAAGAAAGTAGTGACTACTCCTAGTCAGTAGTTTAATGTACTTTAAGTATTGTACTTGTACATTTCTGGAGCACCCTTATTTACATTTGATCCTACTTTATACTATTTTTTAGGCCAATATTGTACTTTTTACTGCACTACACATTTGTCTGAACATTTGCAGATTTGCAGATGTATAATATTAGTACAAAATAAATATTAATAAAGTAAAGTCAGCAGGATAACATAATTTAATATGAGCTCCACCTTTACCAGCTACAACAACATTGATGTGATGGACATATTAATGCAGCATATCACAAATGATAACTCAGCAATACATTATATAATATGATTCTGAAATCGACCATTCTGGTAGTTTTACTTTGAGTATGTATATTTTGATTTATTTTGAATGCAGGACTTGTAAAAGAGTATTTTCTTTTTACGTTCAATACTTCTTGCATCACTAGAGGTGGTTACTCAGGGAAAGTGGACTCTGCATGTGTGTGTGTGTGTGTGTGTGTACGGGACATTGATGCATGTGTGCCTGCCTGCTTTCAGATATTTACCAGGCATATTATGAGGCATTAAGCCTGGAATAAATTACAATAATTTTGCGTAAATGCTTGTACGTTTGTTTCTGTGACGTTTGTTTTAAAATTTTGACATTATAATTCCAGCTTACCGCTCGAGGAAACCAGCGTAACATCTGAGGGAAACCTTAATGCCAGCCGCTACATGCTGTTAGCTAAGGTTCACATGAAACAGACTTAGTGCCAAAAACCTTAGTGACTGGGAATAGCTGCATGATTTCCCCTTGGTTTGAGTCCAGCTGAATTCTGTGGGCTGAACATGTTTAATGACTAACTTTGATAGCTTAGACGTGGAAATTGTAAAGAAACACCCACAGAGCCCTTACTGAACCAAAGCACCGACTCGCATTATACCTCAAAGTCCTACAGATCTGCCAAGAAAATTAAATTGTGTGTGTGTGCGTGAGCCTATGTCTCTTATTCAAACATGCATTTACTGTGAGGGGGGGAAGGTGTTGAAAACTAGCGGTGAGAATCAATCCTTATTTCTGTTCTCCCACATCTTCTTACTTCACCTCCGCTTCCTTTCAAAAAACCCCATCTATCCATCCATCCATCCTCCCTCACTCAGCTGTGTCGTTGTCATGGTTTCTATTATGCTTATTGCCTGCTCTGGTTTGAAGGACAAAGCACTGATGATGGGTAGTCGAGAGAGAGAGAGAGAGAGAGGAAAATAGATGTATGATATGCTTTATTTTTTTTTGTCTCTGGCTGTTTTAATGTCATCTCTCACAGTAACACACTACTCTCTTCGATCCACATCCCCATGTATCCAGAACGGCAGCTCTACGCCAACACCCCCCTGTGCGTCAGATGTTTACCTCTGGCAAGCCTCTTCTTTTAACTGATCAATAAGCAGGTGTTAAAGCACTCCCTCTCTTCTCTATAGCCCCTTTCCCACTGGACAAAAAAACCCACTAACACCTGCTCACATCTGGCTTTTGTTTTTAGTAGGAAAGGCTACAATCTGCATTAGTTTCCTGGACAAATGACTCTGCAGTCGATCGGCAGTAGACACAATAATAATATGTCATGTCACGATTATCCTGGCCAAAATAACTGACCCTGCAAGAGGTTGAATATGAATACCTAAACTCCCTACTAGTCAGTTACAACTGAAGAAGCCTCTTGGATGAGAAACATCTTCAAAAACCTAAAGCAAGTCCAGTTGCCTATGATAAAGCGTTAAAGCGACCTGGATGACTGAGAATCTGCAGACATGAATAAGTTTATCCTAAATCATAAGATCCCCCTGTCTAAATAAAGGACTCAAACATTTTAAAATGTATTGTCTACCATGATAACAAGCTTGGAAGCTTGTGACGGCGTTTATCGTTATACTGATAATGAAAATACACCATGATCAATTGTGTTTTTGTCCCAATCCAGAATAAAATCTTATATCATCCCATCTCTAGCTGGCAGTGATGGAAACATGTAGAAGTCAATACATAATGAATAAAATCAACAGGGATTTGGACAATTATTATAATCTCAATAACATTTTGAACTAGCAACTAACATGCATGTGCTCCTCAAAGTCACAAGATTCCAGTCAGACAACAGTAAATTAAAAAGCACTCGTCATTGAAACACACTTCATCAAAACTCGACAGAAACAAAATATAGCTCATCAAAGCCGTATTCCTCTGTCTTTCCACTGTTCCAACAATCACCAACTGTGGCTCAGTGGAAATAAAGAGTAAAATGTGAATAACAGCCTTTACGTGCCCTCCTCAAAGCTCCCAGACTCCATTGACAGAAACAGTCATCAACCTCAGCCGATCATCTTAAAACAAACTTTTTTCAAAGTCGACGGAAACAAAATATAACTCATTTAAGCCATATTTGTTTCCACTTTTCCCAACAATCGCCAGCTCTGGTTTGAGAGTTAGAAAGAGAGACTGAATAGTAACGGACAGAAAAAGTTTATCACAGGTCTCCTACAGTTTTAATCTAAATCACTAACTAAACCCAACTAATTCCAATTTTGAATTCAAATGAGTTTCAAAGTAAGAAAAATGTGTCCTTTATTACCTATTTTAGCATGTTTTGGTGGAAAAGTGGTATTGGGGAAAGGCTGCTTAGGATTTTATCGGGATAAGAAACACAGTAAGTGTTGAATTGATAATGATTTTCCTTCATGGTAGAGAAGTCAAAGACAGCCTATTTTAATCCTTTATTTATGCAGGGAGACCTTATGATCATCATAATCTTATTTCACAATATTTGTTTCTCTACTAAAATCAAGGTTCACTTAAAACAAAAATCTGTCTTCTCTGTGTAGAATAAAAAACATTTGTTTCTTAACAAAATGTGGATATTGGTATGTTTTAGTGCAATTTTAAGAGCTTTAAGCGTATTTTGGGGTGCATGTGTGTCAGAAGTGAGACAAAACCATTGGACTTTTTTTAGTGGACCTGGTTGGAGAGTCGGGAATCGGGAAAGAGATAGTCACGGTGTGTGATTGTGTGACGATGAAAACAGAAAGGAAAGAAATAGGGCTGAAACGATTACTCGAGTTATTCGAGTAACTCGATTCTAAAAAATACTTGGGGCAAAAACTCTGCCTTGATGCTAGGGCTGGGCGATATGACCTCAAATCAATATCACGATATATTGAGGAACTCACCTCGATAACGATAAATGAACGATAAGTAAACCCCCCCCCCCTGCGCCTAAAAAAATGCCACTTTAAAGGACTGTAAAACTACACTGTAGTTAAGATTTATATTATTTATTTGGTAGTATTAAATAACAAAGTATTAAAAATACAGTCTCTATAAACAAATTCAAATTATGGAGTTGTCAAGTAATCAGGTTCTCTATAACGGGAGAAACAAGTTTACATTTCACATTTTTCTGATCGACATCGTCCTCGCTGAACCCAAAATGTTGCCAAACGATCGATGACGCATTTATTTTGGGAATGAGGTGCTCTTCCTCCTCGACCAGATTTACTTCGGCTGCCGCGGCAGCAGCCGCTTCATCGTTTAAACCGCCGGGCTCCATTTTCGTCTCAAGGTGCGTGTCCACAGGGGCGATTTTAAACGCGTGTGGACGCGCCGCTTCCCGGTATTGCACGCTTGGCGGGCTGCCACTAGAGGATGATTGACAGGCGCTCTCCTTTAAACAACACATTTTTGCGAGCGTTCGCGAGCGTTCCCTAGGCGGCGAGTCGAGCCCGGCGCCTCTGATTAGCATAAAGTAGATTCGACTTCAACTTTAGGCAAATGAGGAGCGGCCAACTCGCGCGCCGTCTCTCGACATTCGCCGCGACGCTACCAGAATGCATTGCACAGCTTTTCACATAGACAATGAATGGGACGCGGGGAAACACCGCTGCCTGTGGACACGCACCTTCACCCACACTTTCCCTTCTTGTTACAGACTGGATGGGGTGGAGTCACGTGACTGCACACGCTGTATACGTAGTACAGTACAGCCGAGCGTCTTAAAGGGACATGAACATACTGGTAGCCTACCTACACACACAGCCAAACAAGAAAAAAACGACTTTTTTTTGTTTTGTTTTTTATTAAACCGAATATACCGACATGCGCAAAATGACGTCGGTTGTCGTCGTAAATTTCGGTATCGGTACATTTTCGGTGTATCGCCCACCCCTACTTGATGCTTCCTTAAATTCCTATCTCCTGCAATATGCGGCTGCTCAGCAGGGATCATTGTTCCACACGGACCGTTTGTGAGGAAGCCAGGGCTCCAGAGTGCAACCATTTTGGCAGTACATGCGACCAAAAATCAGTGAAGTGCGGCTAAATAATATGTTCCTTGGTCGCACCGGTGCTCCTCACATTCAGCGGGTCTGTTTATGTGTGTAGCGTTGGTTTTTTTCCCCCACAGCATACAGAGATGAATCGCCACGGTCTGAGCCAATCAGATGCCGAGTAGGGGCGGGCCTAGGTCTCTGATTGGCTCAGACCCCGGTCTCTACTTCACTCTGTTTGTATAGTAATCAGGCGTAGTGACTTGAGTGTCATAAATGAAGACAACTGTTAATCGTTTTCTCGTACAGAAAGTTGCTGTGCCCGTAACACCCGTCTCCCCTCCCATAAGATACCGGTCCCGTCTCACGGTCTCCCCTCCCGTAAGATACCGGTCCCGTCTCACGCGTCTCTGTCCGAGCCGGTGTCGCGATCCGGGCGGTCAGGTCGGGCGTAGTTTTAAGAACCGATCGTTTGATTCGGTCTCCGGTTTTACATTATGCAGTACGGCCCCCCCCTCCCCTCCCCGCAGCATCTCAGCGTCAGGCAGCCACAAACCAAAGCAGTGAGGAATCAGACATGATAATAACATTTAACAGTATTCATACTGTCACCAAAGACGAGCATTTTAAGTTTATTTTTAAGCAATTTAGGTTATTTTTGATTTCTTGTTTGTGTTGAGATTTAAATAAAGAAAAAAACATTTATCTTTAGCATTTTTTCCCTTTCTTTTTTTCTTATCTTTATTCCTGTTTATAGTCATTGACCGAATGTGTTAAGAAATTAACAGTGTATATGAGAACTATATACAATGTTCATTTTTTATCCGATTAATCGATGGAATAATCGGTAGATTACTCGATTACAAAAATATTTCATAGCTGCAGCCCTAGAAAGAAAGCATTTAAGCGCAATTCTTTTCTCCATCGCATGCATCACCCCCTCCACTGTGTGATTCTCTCACCCCCCCTCAACCCCCCTCACCCCTCTCTCTCATTGTAAGGTTCTTAGGGCCTTCCTTAACTTTTAATAAGAGTCTTTAATAAGTCCCCAGATCATGACTTGGTCGGTCAGGGCTTCCATTTCAACACAGCTCTGCTTAATCCCACTCTAAAATAGATCTGCTCCCTCCACTCTCTCTTACTCTCTCTGCCTCTGCCTTCATTCCTCCACAAGACTGTAAAAGCATTTAATAAACTACTGGGGGATCAGGCAAGGTTGTGTCGTCCTCTGTGGTGTGTCTGCCGTCTACCAAAAGGTATATGACTGCCGATGTGCCAGTTTTATTTATTTTTTATTAAGGAGTGTGTGTGTGTGTGGGTGTGGTGTGGCAGTGGTGAGGATTTTTTATTTGGTATGAATCTCTGAGCTGATGACAGCCACAGTGAAAATGGTGAAGTCAGAATTAGGCCATGTAGAGATTTAGTCTGTTAATTGTCCCTCCAGCCAGTATGTTTAGCCTCCTGTGACTGTACCCATTCACCAAAAGTGACTCAACCATCACACACGCACGCACACGCTCACACTTTGAATTTGCTAAATCGCCTCTCAAAATGTGTTATCCGTGCTTGGAGTTCCCAGATTCCACGGTCTTCATGGCGATGCCACGGTGCGTCTGCGTGTCGTACTTTTAGTTTCAGTCTCTTTGGCCTACTTAGGCGTGTTGTAAGTAGCACACTGAGCTGCTTCTCCTGTCCCTGTGGACTCGGGCTGAATAATTGAGCGGCGCTGAGACCGGGTAATAAGCTACACTGCCTCTGTAATAACCTGCCGGACAACGTGTGTGTGAGTGTGTGTGTGTGTGTGTGTGTGTGTGTGTGTGGTAATGACTGCTATTACTCCGGGGCTTGGGAAGCAGACACATGCAGTTTAAGGAACCAGACATGTCATGTGAGCATGTTGTTTTGTGTGTGTTGACTTTATGCAGGCTACAAAAGTACTACAGATCTTTTTTTTAATTGTTGGAGTGAGGCAGGAAGGAACCTCAAGGATCCTCACTCGTTTAACAACAGGTGTTTCACTTTCTTCTTCTTTTTAATGTTTTTTTTCCTTTGTGATAATGCTCATTTATATACTTGTTGCATTCTGCTGTTTGTGCTGCCAGTTGTCCAAAGTTATCCAGTCATTCTCTATGATAAAGAACCTCCTTTTTGTTAGGAAAGGTGAAAAAACAAATTCAGGCAAGCAGCAGCCAGTCCCCCCCACCCCACACACACACACACACACACACACACACACACACACACACACACACACACACACACACACACACACACACACTGTCAAATTATATACACAACTCTGCAGCCCCCCCCCCCCCCTCCTGTCAAGCCCCAGTATCAGTCTACAGCTGAGTGATCCCCTCCCCTGCTGTAATCTCAAACCAGCATCACTTTGATCCGATACATTCTTGATGCACAGTCCCAAACCTGGAATACTTCCAACCCACTCTGTCTGGTCCCCCTTTCATCTCGCTGTCTCTCTCTCTCTCTCTCTCTCTCTCTGTCTCTCCCTTCCTCTCTCTCTCTCTCTCTCCCCATTGGACGACAAACTGACTGCAGCTTGTTTGATTTGTTGATTCTATTTAATTATTCAAAAGTAAAATGATAAGCAAAATTGAGGTGCTCACACTTCCTGATGCTGCCATCATTTCCTCCTCCTGCTTTGTACCGTTTCATAGATGAAAGCGATGCCTCCTGGTTACTGAAACATGACAAATCAGGGAGAGAGTGGAAGAAAAGCCATTCATCAAAAAGTTGGACTTGACAACGTTTTTTTTTTTTTTTCTGCAGTAAGTGAGTGTGTTTTGTCTCCCGGCTTTGTGTACACACTTTGAAGTGCACGTCACAGGTTCTTGTAGTGTGTGTGTTTGTGTGTGTCTGTGCATGTGTGCGCGTGTGTGTGTGTGTTGCATGCAACAGTCTGCTGCAGACACCTACAGTACCCTCCCTCTCTCTCCTCTGTCAGTCTGTCTGTGTCTCCATTTTTTAGTTTCTGATGTTTGCCCACCACCTCCTTTTGACAACCACTATAATAGTCTGTCACTCCATCACCTTGTTGGTTGGCTTTGGGTAGCTCCGTTCACAAAATCACTGTGTTAGCCAGCTAACTAACTTCTGAACACACACACACACACACACACACACACACACACACACACACACACACACACACACACACACACACACACACACACACACACACACTCTGAGTTAAAGCTGTCCTTGTGATGGATGTGTCCCCTCAGACAGAACTGCTGTGTTGCATCTCAACCTGCAGCCTCACCTTCAGGCTACACACACTGCCAAGGCGTGCGTGCATGCGCGTGTGTGCGTGCGCGCGCGCGCGTGTGTGTGTGTGTGTGTGAGAGTAGAGAGGGTTTGATCATGAATACTTTTTTCCTGAAATACAGTAGAATCTAGAAACACACATGGACACACAGGCTCCTAGTGGCTCGATGAAGACCTTTTTGGCAGAGGTTCTCCTCTGTGCTGTGGGCTCATTAATGCTCTGAGTGTGTCCCCGTGACTGAGGACTAAGCCCTCAGCTCTTATCAACAACACCAGGCCTGGTCGGCTGCACACTGACACACACACACACACACACACACACACACACACATGCACACAATGGATTATGAAGAGTGTGGATAAGTCGCCAACATCAGCTCTGATATCCCCTTACAGGACAATGACAGACACCCCCTCTCCCATTCCACTGTCACACTTATAGTGTGTGTGGTTGTGTGTGTGTTTGGGCGTGTGGTTTTTGTGTAAGGGTTGGTGGATGCACAGCTTTCCAATTGATCCATTTGTATTTGTTGATCCATCTGGTTCCTGTCATGGATAGGTCATGTTGTGAGTTTTTTGTCGTTGTGTTTTTGTGTGAACTTGTGCATTGTTGGGTGTGTCATCTCAACACAGGGTAACATAAATGCTTACACCTACTCTCCTCGTGGATACTATTTGTTTCCTGCAGAGCGCACATACAGGCACACACACGTACAGGCACAAACTCCGGGGTTATTTACATATTTATTACTGCGCTGTGCTTGTGCTCCACAAACTGATAGAGTGTGTGTGTGTGTGTGTGTGTGTGTGTGTGTGTGTGTGTGTGTGTGATTAACTGGGTGTTGGTGCAGAGTAATGTTACAGGCCTGGTTCAGAGGACAATGTAAGCGGCTGGTGGTTTATGACTCTTTTAAGTTTGTGTGTGTGTGTGTGTGTGTCGTTCCCATGTATTGTTTGAGCCCTCAGGCGGTATCTATTCAGCTTGGTGGAGAATTATTATTACTTTATCCTCAGGGAGAGCAGAGGTGACATACTGCAACACCTGCCACCCACCACCACCACCACCACCACCAATCCCTGCCACTTTCCAACACACCGCACACACACCCATGTGAACTTGAGGCGCCTCCCTCCCCCCCGCCCGGGAGCTATAAGCATTGAATGTTATATATTGTTGTCCCGTTTCTTGCACGTGATAAGGGAACAACATGTTTACATGCAGACAGGAATCCCCCCCCCCCCCGATGTTCCATTAAAAATTCTGCATTATTAAAAAAGTACGGTTTTAAGGAATGTTATGGAGTGGCCTCGTTTTCATTTCATGTACTTTTACAAATGTCATTACGTGTTTTTTCAATAGACTTTATCCGCCCAGGGGTCACAACAAATTAAAGACCTTGAAGAAAAAACATGCAAAATAGCCAAAATTGTTGCTGTAGTTCTAACAACAGCGTGATATTATTTTTTCTATCTCTGCATTCTTGGTGCCTGCTTTCAGCCGGAGGCTATTTTGGAAGATGCAAAGGACTCTCCTCACATGAAATCCCTCTCCTCCTCCATTGTCCAGTTCTCCCTCTTATTCTTCTGCTAAGAGCAGCAGACGTTGAATTCACAACATAAGAAATATATTTATTTCATTTGGAGCTTTCTTAATCTGGGCTCTGTGTACAAGAGAACAAATGGACCGGATATCCTCTGGTGGGTTCAGATCTAATCACGTTGAAAGGCAGCCAGTGTAGCCTGCAGCGCTCGATAATTGGTTGACCCCCAGAAACACTCAGACAACTCTTTCTGAGGATATGATTTTTTTTTTTTTTTAACGGCTGATGCTGAAATGCAGACAGCTGGTACTAACGATGGTTCTCCATGCTTTTACTGTCTGAATTAATCAGATTGTCCTCCCCAGATTTGGACCAGTTAGGCGGCTAGCTACATACTCACAGCTATGTTACCATTACTACTGCATCTGGGGGCCTGGTGTGAGATGGAGTGAGATGGAGAGGCAGAAAGGGCAGGTTTTTAGAGAGTGAACAGTGGGAGAAGCTCTGTCTGTGTTGTAACACTTGGGCTGAACTTGAGGACACAAAGTGAAATGACACTTTGACCATTTTCTTTCTTTTTGCGTTGTGTAGAGGCTGCAAATTGTGTGACTATCGGTTTGCCTCTGCCTGTGTGTGTGTGTGTGTGTGTGTGCTTGTAACCCTTCGGCGTGTCTGGTGCATGCGTGTGTTCCTTTTGTCTGTTGAGGGAATTGAGAAGCATCTCTTTAATTTGGTCTATAATTGAATTGGGCCCATGGGCATGCCATACTCTTCTGAAGGATGGCAGCAGATGAGAAGGGGATGAAAAGAAGTGGCAGAGGGAAGGAGAAGGGGACAAGAGATGACATGGCAGACTGGAGGAAAAAGGAGGTGGCATATGGGATGGAAGAATGGAAAATGAACAGATGAAAGGAAAGGGGTGATGGAGGAGGAGGCTGACGGAGGACGCGGTATTGCATCCTCAGTCATCTGTGAGACTTCATAAGGAGTGGTTGTATGGGTGAGTGGCTGGCAGTCAAGTCAATATGACATATGAATATTGCAGGAGCCATTCTCTCTCCCCTCCTGCCCTCCTCAATTATTAATGTCTGGTTCAGAGTTGGCTCAACTTTTACTTGATGCCCTCCTCTTCTCCACTACTCCCTGAAAACAAGTGAGTAGACGGACAGACAAATGGACATTAAAAACAAAGGAGGGGGGGGGGGGGGGGAGTTTACCTCGACAGGGAGACCGTGATGAGGTTAATCTACTCATAGGCTTGATAATTTATTTATGCAAGAGAAATGGAGTTCAGTTTTTCTGCAGTGCATTGTCAATCCAAACAAACCAAAAGAAATGAGCGGTCAATACCAATAGCCAGAGGCTTGTGCTCATCACAAGCTGCTGCAGAAATGCAGCTATCAGCCAGCCACCTTTTTATTACTTGATTTACATACAGGCTACCAAGTTACAGCATTATCAATTTCATGCATATCTGTGAGTGGGTCTTTTTCTCCAAGTAAAAGGTAAAAAAAATGCTATCATATGTGTGTGCACTTGTGTGCACTTAAAGATTGAGAAGCACCGGGTCATTGTAGTTCGAGGCAACGTGTTTGATACCAAGATGTCTGTTCTACTGCATAATCACTGATGTGTGATGTTAAATCTGTTTGAAGGGTGTGGATGGAACTACAGCCCATGGGCCTTTTTAGAAATCAGCACTATGGAGTTGTGTAAGAGAGGTTTGGATACATCAGGTTCAAAAAGGGTTTGCTAGTTGGTTAAAAATGTAGGGCACATGGGAGTCTGTTCCAGTAGAAAATGAAAATGTATTGTTTTCGCTCTGTCAGGCCTGTCATAACTAACTTTGGATTATATATTGTCCCAGAAGACCATTTTGGGCCGCTCATACAATAATATAATGGATAGAATGGACTTTCGGGCTTTGTAAACAAATATGTGCAACATCTGCACAAGGCCCAAGTCTGCTAATGGTCAGGGGGGAATCCTGCTGTTTTACCCGGCATCATGTTGCTTACATTCTCATGTAAACAAACACGCTTGTCAACGCAACACGCAATATCGAGGTCTGCAACAATGACGGAGATGTCCATATATCATATTAGTCGATATAGTAATTGTTGTGACAGGCTTGCTCTTGGTCCACCATGCAGGATGTTAATGTGTTAATAATATAATATGTTAATTGGTCATTATATATATTGTAAGGTGGAGGAGCTGAGTCAGAAGTGCAACAGGTGTAAGTGCGTTGACCTGTGAGGTCAGAGGTCGTCCACCGTCACAACGGGCTCTAATTGGCTGCGGTCCATCCTTGTGTCGGGGAAGGTGAAACCGAGGGATAACCACTGAAACGGCCGATAACTCGCCTGTCATTTCCAATTTGTGTTAAGTATCATTTGAAGGCATTAAGTGCCACATTAAACCTGCGAGTGTGAGTGTCACATTGGATGTATGAGAACCGGTAACCATAAATTACGTTACATGCTTGAAAGTTTTGAAGGGGTCAGGACCAAACTGATGCAATGTGGCTAGTTGTCCTTGAGTGACACGTTGCTGGGCAAACTGTTTCCGCCGGCCAGGTTGCTGACATTATGGCTCTTGACCTTAGCGGCAAATGAGGACAGACGGAGGGAGGTAAGTTGGAGGGAGATGGTGGGCAAAGAAGTTGTGTAAGGTGGTGTGCCGGAGGGGAGGTGGAGGCTGGGTTGTGATTGACGGGGGTGTCGGCAGGACATTGGCACAACAACAGGGTGACCAGAGTGTAGGAGCTCCGCCCCTGCTGGGTATGACAACTCAGAAGTGGATGTCAAGGTCTCCCATGCTATTCTCTCTCTCTCTCTCTCTCTCGCTCGCTCTCTCTCTCTCGCTCTCTCTCTCTCTCTCTCTCTCTCTCTCTCTCTCTCTCTCTCTCTCTCTCTCTCTCTCTCTCTCTCTCTCTCTCTCTCACACACACACAACACACACACACACACACACACACACACACACACACACACACACACACACACACACACAGCCTGTGTTTGAATGTTGACCTTGTTGGGCTGACAGAGTTAGCAGGAGCAACACCTCTCTTTGGCAGCATCATCTGTTTGCTCAGAGCACTGCAGTATGTGGTTCTGCACTGCTGGTGTAGTTTTGGTTAAACTCCCGTTGGAGGAATGGATGCAGGAAAACAAGACAGGCGGAAGAATGAGGGTAAAAAGCAACAGCAGGTTTTTAAGTTTGTCTGCCGTAGGCCTGCAGTGTATGTTAGCGGAAGTTTGGAGAACCGGCATCGGCTCAAAATGCAGACATTCAATCAATTCTCTCTTTGAACTGAGCAGATGAAAGGAAAAATTGACAAGTTATGTGTATCCAGGCATAGTTTTTTTTTTTTTTTTTTTTTGGGACATGCATATTCATTAGATTGCATCCCTGCTGTGAACAGAGCACCAGAGAGACCTGCAAGGGTGTTTGTTCCTGAGTGAAGATAAAGAGTTGGCTGGATGTCTTCATCAGCCCAAGAGGCAAAATACAGAGAGAAGTGGTTGATGTGGTCTTCTGTTTCAGACAACAGGTCAAACCTTTTTTTCCGTGTGGCACTTTTGCATACAAAGTCAATGCAAATACGCGAACAGACGCAAATTTGTGCCGGACAACACGAATGGCGCAGTGAGGCGAAATCCTGTCAGTGTTGGGATTCTCATCCTGTCATCGCTGAAGCAGAAATGGAGACTAAACATATGGTAGTGGTCTGTGGTCTCCCAGAGGTCTACGATAGAACCTCACATTAGTCCAGAGACCAGTCCAGACTATGTGGAGAAACCAGGGACTGTCTATGGTACAAACAACAAGGCAGTTGCCGTATTTGTCTAGACGATACTGCATGGCTAAAAGTGTGTGTGTGTGTGTGTGTGTGTGTGTGTACGCAACGCACAGCGTCTCTGCCGGTGTGTTGCAGCTCTTGTAGCAGTGATTGACGAGGAACTGTGAGTGAGTGTGCAGCAGGAGTCGAGCTGAACCCCATCTGACTGATCTGTAAATATTCCCTCTTTCTGCTGCCTCAGCAGTCTCTGCTGGAGCACAACACATGGATCACATTGGCAGAGTACAGGCAGTCAGGGAGGGAGTGAGTGAGCATATGTGGGAAAAGCTAACAAGTATAAGCAAAAGAGAGGAGGGGGGGGGGGGGCAGGGAAGAAACTGTGGGGACTGGAGAAACAGAGGAGTGGGAGAAGAGTGGGGCTGCAGCGCTCTCTTCATCAGAGCTGCAACATTGGGTCCTCGGGCCCTGCTGGACCCCAGCCAGAACCACACAGCAGCAAACACAGAGGATCCACTCCCTCTTTTTTCCCCTCTGTTGTTCACAGACTGTTCTCCTTCCCTGTGTCTTCTTCTCAGTCTTATCGGCCTCGCTTTGGATGATATGGGTAGAAGAGATGGATGAAAGAGAGGGGAAGCTGATGGATGGAATGGAGAGTTTCTTAACAAAAAATGAATTAAGTCAGACTTCAACATCAAACATGACTAATTCAAAGGTCAAATGTGCATCCCCTCCTACAGCCCTCAGAAAGTAGATCTCCAAGCACATCACAGAGCCTCTTATTGATGAGTAATTATGCTTCATGTCAAACTTTAACGTACCAACTAAAATCAAGGTGGAGCAAAACGATTGATTAAAAAGTGAAACTGAAATAAACGGGTGAAGAGTCAAGTGAGGTAGTAACCTGTTGCCTTGTTCTTCTCTTTTTTTTGTGTGTTCAGGCGCTCGACGGTGATGGTGAGAAGCAAACGCTTGACTTCAGATGAAATGGACATATTGATATTAAAGGCCGGTCCCGCAGTGGAGCGTTACTGGGTAATTTTCTAAAGTAAAAGGACATTTTAGTCATGACCTTTTTTATGAATCTATTTCTTTAAGACATTTCCCTCTGATGCACACACACGCACACACATTCTCATATTCACATTTCACCGCGGCGGCACGCTGAGTGTTTCCGGGCGGAACTAAAATCTTTTTAAAGCCACTTTGTGAGGTTTGTCCACTAGCTTACTCCATTCAGTGTGAAATGAAATTGTGAGCTTCTGTGAGGCTCGTCCAAGTCTCGATTCGGAGGCCTGCAGCTCCTTGAAAGGAGGATTTTAAAAACGGCAAAGGTTTGACACAAAGTGGCTTTGTTGATTGCGTGAAATTGGGTCCGGCATATGGGCTTCTTACACTGCCGCTGCTCTTATGCAAGACTCCGGTTGCCCTCCTTTTTTTAAATAAAGCCTGCTAGCATTTCCATTACTCTTTTGACAGAAGCATGTGACAATAGCTTTCCTGTGCGGTAATATGATTACATTAACATGGGGGGAATGAAGCCAGTTTGCTCTCAGAAAGCTCAAATCAAACAGGCTCTTCTCTGAATAGCAACTCCGCTACATTTAACAATAACCACAAACATCTTCCAAGTGAGCTGAACAAGAATTTTTTTTTTTACTTTGTATCTATTTACACTTGTATAACTCTTTTTCTGTGCCCCTTTTCTGTTCCGAACATGCTCTCAGGTCAGTTCTTGAGGCCCAAATGCAGCGGAGGCAGCATGATCCCTCATGGCTGAGGCACACTGCAAGAATTATAAAAAGGGTGAGTGTAATCAGCATTGTCGGTACTCTCACTGCTGTCAGACGACATCGTGTACAAGCAATGTGTGCAGAGCATGTTGAGTTAAAAGAAAATGGGGGTTTCTTTTGTGTCTATTTCAGAAATATTTTGCAGGTGCTCCACACCCCTAGAGTGCTGTTTGTTGTGGTTCAAAACTGCCTTTTGAACTTATGTATTTTCTTCATGCTTGCTTTGAAAAGAGGCTGTCAAAATCCCCTCTAAAGATTACTGCCACAACAGATCCAGACTGACACTACTCTCCGTGGGAATTGTACAAAACACTCTAGGAAACACTACACAGAGAATTGTAGGAAAACCATTAAAGGGCTGTCATATTCTATATTTAAGACATATTTAAATTGCTTGAGTAAATTTGAAGTAGACATACTTTCAGCAAATTGGCAGAAGTCTAATATTAAACTCCAAACACAAACATGCTACATGTAAATTATTTTTTATACTTTTTAATTTCATGTAGTTTTTACCTGATAACACCTGACCTGATATGATCATAATGGAACTGTTTAACCGCAAGCTGCTTTATTGTTGTTTTTGCCCATTTGGTCCCGTGCTGGTTTCCTAATAATTGCAGATGCAATGACCCAGTTTAGCTGCAGGGATCATTAAAGTTTAATGTCACTGAAATTACCTTCTTTTAGTTTGCACTTTCTCCAGAAACGTCTAGATCAAATGCATAGAGGTGAGTCGAGGTTAGGGGTGGGAATTGATACGTTTTTATCAATATCAATGCCATTGTCGATTCTGCCTATCGATCCAATTCCTTATCAATTCTCTTACCGATTCCTGAGTAGTTCAATAAATACTTATATACACTATAATAGGGGGTTTTAGCCCATAAATTAAAAATAAATAAAAAACGCACCTTGAATTTTTACACATTTTATTAAAAAAGCACCGCAAACCATTATAACGAAAGAAAAGCTCAACATAGAAAGTTGCACACACTTGTTTGGATTATGCTAGAAGTTATTTGAAGCTTCTAGCTGCTTTTGTCTATGAAATATGGATATTCTTTTGGGTAGTGTCTATGGGTGTTATTTTTTATTTTTTTTTGCCAGGAGTGGTCCTTTCCTCTCCCTGCCCTAAACTTTCTCTATCACTACAGTAACTTTTTGACCGTCATTTTCTCTGATTTGAACTCCTCTGTGTCTCCCGTTTGGGCAAACGCGCCAAGCGTAAATCAGGCTTTTTCTATTGGCTGTAAAAGCCGCTGCGGGAGCCAATACGAGCGTCCGATGCATAAACGTAACTCTATATGTCACTAGCAAGATGGCGGATGAGAAGTTGATCGATATACATAAACAAACGGAGAAATCTAGTCACATCTTTACAACTTTACGCATTCGTTTTGTTTTCAGAAATAAATCGCTCACGATCACGAGGGAAAAAAACGCATGTTTGTAGCGCAAACCATTACGGAGTTATGACGCTCTAAAGACAACATGATCTTTTGTTGCGTATATGCTACAATGGTTCTATGCCTCCACTGATTACACACGGCAGCATTTTCATCGTGTTTGGTGAAATGTAGCCAGACTTTCGATTGCTTCCTCCTCTCCACGATGCTGCCTCGTTGTTTATAGGTTGTCGGCGCGCGCAGGGTCGTCGCAGAGAGAGTGACGCAATGTACCGCGACACAAAATTCAGAGTAAACTGGAAAACGTGGTGCGGAATCGTTAAGAAGAATCGATAACGTTGGAGGCTTACGATTCCGATGGAATTGGTTAGTTGGAGCCGGTTCTGAGTAGGAACCGGTTCTCGATTCTCACCCCTAGTCGAGGTGCCCCCTTTGAAACGCAACATTTATATTGAAGCTTCCAGGTTTGTTACGAGGTCGTTTCTGTATTAGTGGTGCTCGCTGTGTGCATGAAAGAACGGCTGGTGAAGCTGCATTCCAGCAAATCTCAAGATATGCCTGTCCTGCTGATCTCAGTGAGCAGATGTCAGAGCACTATTCACAAGTTTACAATCTTTTATTTGGTCCCTATCAGGTTTCTGTCCATTAAATGTGTTTGAGCAGAAGAGCTACTGTGTATATTCCTTTTAGCCCCTCTTAGCTATGAGTGGCTTCACATACAGTCATGGAACAGGCCAAACAAACCACTCTTAGAGCACATATAACTCTGTGTGTGGGTGTGTGTGTGTGTGTGTGTGTGTGTGTCAACAGGAAGAGAGAGAGGGGCCATTGTCACCCCAATATTGACCCCAAGTTGTCCTCGTAATTAACAGATAACCTTTAATGAGGCATTGGCCCCCATAAGGCCTAATCACGGAAATGTCACATTTATCCAGGCGGCGACACGTCCTGCACCTACACACACACACACACACACACACACACACACACACACACACTTGCGCCAAGGCACATACGCATGCATCGTAGAATGTGTTAATGGTGTCCTGTCATGCCATAAATGTCATCTGACTGTAATGTTTGGGGACTGCCTCCGTTTGCTCTTTACAGAAGGATTGTGTGGGTGTGATGGAAATGGTCTGAGAAAGATCAGCCTGTCACAATGCGTTGTCACCTTTTTATTGAGAGGAACACTGAGCAGAACACATGATTCAATCAAATCTGTCATCAGATTAAACTAATTAAAGAATAAGTCAGAATTATTTTCCCCCTGAGAAATCTATGTCATAATCATGGCATTTCATAAATTATTCTATACTATAGAATCATCATTATGTAGTTATTTCAGCATCATTCTTATCTTATTGCAATTAAATAGTTTATTTTGGATTTATACTGCTGTAGTAAACCAGCCGACGTGTGTCTTGCTATTTACAGTGAATACAACTCAATGAAATTCTACTATTATTATATACTTATTCTGTTCAAACCCGACAGGCACCATCTTTTCCCAGCTCTCCTCCTCCTGTCTCTTTCATACACTTTCCCTCTCTAGTCACTTCCTTCCTGCTGCCTATCTGGCCTCTCTTTGAACACAAACAACTTTTTCTGACAGTCCATTTATGGGGAGGTAGATTGATGTGTGTGAAGTGTCTGTGTGTTTGCAGTGATGCACACTATAAAGAGAAAATGCACGCGCATACGCACGGAGGAGCGTCCACATCCAGCCAGATATCCATCAGGCAGCTGTTGTTTGTAAGAAAAAGGTTAAGCTGTGTCCTGGATGTCGTCTCAGAGGATTTTTTAATATATTTTTTTAGCTGTCATTTTCTTATTGGGGCTATATGTTTTCACCTAGTTTAACAAAAGCAATAAAAACACACCTGATGTCACCTGAGAGGTCTGTGGGGCTTTCACACCAAACCTGAAGTGAATTTTACATGCGGTGCTATTGCATACAAAGTCAATGCAAAGACGCGAATAGATCGGAATTTGCACCAGATGTTGTCGGGTGGTGTGAATGAGGCCAATGACACACATTTTTGAGTTGAAATATTTCAACTGCGACACTTATTAGCAATGAGATTCTCTTTTTGATGTCACTGAATCAGAAATGGAGACTAAACCACAGAGACCAGACCATGTGGAGAAACCAGAGACTATAGTACAAACAAAAAGGTCGCTGCAATATTTATGTCTAGATGACGTTATTTAAGGTGTTTGAGCAGCTACAGTCTTAGCATTGCCTGCCTCCGATCAATCTGAACTCCATTGAGAAAACAAGCATTGTATGATATACAAAACGTCATCATTATGTAGTTATTTCGGCATCCTTTTTATCCGTTTACTGCAATTAAACCACAGCTAAATAGTTCATTTGGGGTTCATACAGCTGTAGTAAACCAGTAGATGTGCATCTTGCTTTTCACAGTGAATACAGCTCAGTGAAATTTAGCAAGCTACTCTGTGTGATGTTATGAACTCAGACAGGGTGGCGTTTGGTTAAGGCCTTGTACAAAGCAGCAGTAGTGGTTATTTTAACCATGATTGATAAAATGTTGTTGGTGTCTACATGGAGGTAAGCCCCTCCTCCTCTCTGGTGCATCTAGCGCGAGTGACGCAAATTAACACAAATTATCCTGCGGTCAAACTTAAGTAGATAACGAAAATTCGCTTCACGTTTGGTGTGAGCACACCTTCAATCTTCGCCTGCCAATTATATTATTTAAAAACCCATGAATATTACAATAGAAAAGTATGGATGGCTCTTTGATTCAATGAACTATATGCTGGAATTTTAAAGAGGCCAATAGGGTTCCAAAGAGTGAGCGTGTGAGAGAGTCCTATACACAAATGAGAAAATTACATGTTTGGCGATTCATCGGCTCTGCAGCGCTGAGTGAGGCTCATCGTGTGAGTGTCATTTCACTGTAAACCGGTTTGGAAGTGAAACTGTCAACTTGCATCAAGCAGATACGTGACGGCCTCTGAATGTTGAAGAGATTCGTGGGCGACGCTTTGTCGAATGCAGAGACATATTCGTATACCATATTGGCCGCCCCCCCCCCCCCCCCACACGTGCGTGTGTGCGTGCGCACACCAAGCGTCAAGATGTACGAACAGACACAATCGCATAGATATTCCCCCTGCAACTTGAGCTCTCGTCATGCCTCCCTGACTTTCTCTCATTGTCTGAATCCGAGATGAATACACACTCAAACACACACACAAACAAACGCGCACCCACACACACACACACACACACACACACACACACTTACACAGTCGCACCAATTATACCACCCGCACGAACGCATTCTTCTTGAGGTTAGAGGACAATTTGTTCAGCATCTGTGAAATTAGACATGGGTTTACAATGTAGCCTTTTCAATACTGATCACTGTCATACAAGTCTGTGTGTGTGTGTGTGTGTGTGTGTGTGTGTGTGTGTGTGTGTGTGTGTGTGTGTGTGTGTGTGTGTGTGTGTATTTGCACGCATGTGTAGTTGTGCATTTTATTCTGAAGCGAGTTAAAGAAAACTCACTTTTGTGTCCAGGAAACAAGCTTTGTGTAACTAATTTGAGGTTTGCACACGCTGAGACCATCTTACTGTATATTCAATTTAGTTTTTTTGGATACAGCCAAAATGCTCCTTAATGCAGGACTGCCTCAGGCCTACAAGGGTCTGTTCGCCATGACTAACCTGCTCTCCAACCACTTTTTTTTCTGTCAGTGAGTCATCCATTCACAAAGCACATTTGCCATTCCACTTTACTATCAAATGTTCTGCCTGAATAATATGTGCCAATTTGTGTATTTGGGGGAAGAAGCAGTTTTTCACAGTTGCAAATGCTCAAAGACGGCTCTGCTCTAACAGAATGAATGTCACTGAGAAATACTACGGCGTACCATCACAAAAGAAAAATGAATAAAAAACTATTTAGTTTATTGTCAAAGCGATTAAAAAAAAAAAAAAAATTAAAATGCCTGTTTATAGTTTTCTGTTGTTTCTATACTGAACGGCATCTTTTTCTTTTCTTCTTCACCTTAAACAGACTACTGACTACGATACGACGTCTTGTGGCCACTTATGTAGGAACAGCATCTCCTTTTGTACAACATATACCAATGAACGGATCAATAACAATCAATAGAGAAGCTGTGCATGCCTCCAGAAAACGGACAATAATATAACACATGTGAATGTTTAATACTAACACACTACATGTCCATTACTTGTACTTGCTAATGTCTAAAAGCTAATGTCTAAAACCAACAATTATTAGTCAATATAGACTTATTATCATTATTTTATATATAACCAGTATATAATAACAATTGATGGTATGGAGGTTATATACACTTTACATGGAGAGAATGAGAGAATTTTTGCACTCATTTCACATTAGACAACACTAGCAAAGTAAAGTACAGTTTAAATAAATAATTACGCAAATTTGAGGAAAGCTTATGTGAAGCTCAAATGGTTTTACAGCTGCAACAGCGACCAGGCTATGGCGGAGGGCGAGGACCCAAAAAGCTTTATGGATTTTTTTTTACTGTCCACCGGCATTTATCCCAGTATGCCAGATGGCCAGTACATCACTGGATCAAAGTTACCGGCAGCTTTCTCTAGTGCATTTTTTCCTACTGGCCAGATAGGCGGGTGGTCTCTATAATCTACACGCAAAAGACCAAATTTACTTGCCACTGTTGCAACATTGGACGCTGTATTCTGCCATCATGTCTGTGGCCACAGTTCAAGGTGGCGTTAATGTGCACCATGATATTTAGTGTCACCAAATGTTTCCTGCTTGCTTTATCTTTGTTAGTGTGCAGCTTTATTATTGGGCCAGCTGTGATCGCAGAGACAGAACTGCAAATCCTTAATTAATTTAGGATCAAAACAAGTGTCACTCCCCTCCCCTCCTCAAATCAGTCTTGATTATCTTCATGCTAAACTTTGATAACAAAGCCCATCAGTTTGATTCCCCAATCAATCTCTGCTCTTGTTTTCTCTCCGCCATGACACGTAATCCACGGACTGTAAACAGAAACATAGTGCAGAAGTAATGTGTTGTGTGCATGAAACACCTGAAATGAACTATGGGATACTGAGGCTTGAGTCCTCAAATATTCAAGTGAAAGAAGGAGGAACCTTTTTGAACTAAAGCCTTTGTCAGCCGATCGTGGCGCATTTGGCCTAGTATGACGGACTCTGCCACACGGTGGGGTTATATAGGCTGCTGTTGCAGGAAATGTGTGTGGGAGCATATCCGAGAGAGAGAGGGAGAGAGACTGGACTCTCGTTAAATCAAAGCCGACTCTGTGCTTGCTCCCTGAATCCCCTGTTGGTGAAAACTCAGTTTGTCTGGGAGCTAAAAGAGACCGGTGAATTATTAAAGCCTGCTGAAGCTTCACTCATAGAGAACCAGCAGACCACTGAGACGCCACAACACACACACACACACACACACACACACACTGAAAGGCCAGTCCAATGTAATACCCACAGGGTACCATACACATGAAGAATGTTGACTGCTCATGCTGAGCAAAGCTGGTGGATTTCAGTGTTTGCAGCCGCCGATGGACTGTTGGAGCCTTTCAAACCTCCAGCTATAGGCTACCATTACTACTACTACTACTACTACTCACTACAGCAGGGAGAAAAAAAATATCCCATCTGGCTCACAACATTTAAACTCCTTTTTTTAAAGATTAATTCTGATGGCATTTATGTTTTATTAGGTAAATATAACAGTGGACGAAAATGCAACTCTTCTCCAGCACTGTCGGCTGTTTCTCACATTTGAAATCTGAAAATGACACCCACCAGTTAAAGCCTCCCTCCCCATCGTCCATCCCAGCGACTCGCTCTCCAAACATCTTCCAAACATCTGCCTGACTCACTCTTTATAGTTGAGTGGATAGTGTGATTCTTCACAATGTGGCTTGTAACCACGAGAGGCATTTTTGTTTATCCTCCGTAATGTTTTGACACGATTTGAGTAATCCCTCTCTGGAATCATAGTTTTCTTGGCTTTTTGGTTCACCGGCTGTAATTGCTGCACTCTCACGACACCAAAGCTCCGACCCTCGACGATGTGAAAGCATATTTCGTAATGCAATTTAGATTTTTAGCAAAACCCTATAATCCAGAAAACAAGCATCTGTGCAGAGTTTGAGTTTCTAGTTGGAAGAAGTGATGTTTATTATTTGCTCACAGGGTCAGCGACCGCGTTAGGATGCTATTTTAGTTTTTTGATGATGATGATGATTTATTCTGTTTCTTTGAATAACAATCGGCCATCCTGAGAGAATAGACTTAGCTGTGCTATCAACATGTTCATAGAAAAAGCAATGACTATGTAACAATGTTTTTAGTACTTTTTTTTCCCAGTTAAGAAAAAATGAGCGTGGAGAGAATAAAAGCATGGTGTCCCGTGCCCAGTGGTTTAATTAAGCTGCTTAAATGGAGCTGGCGTTTAAGCAGTAACATGAAGTCATTTGTGCCACCTAGATGAGCTGATGATCAGGTGATTCCTCTAAGTGCCATCCACACCCATTCACACAATAAAACGGTCTATTTAAACGCCCAGCTCCATGCAGCTTCTGATTGGCCACCACGTTGGCCGCTGCTGCAGCATTGCAGGCTGAAAATGCCTTCGCCCATATTTTCTTTAATTTGAGCTGATTCATGGAGTTGTGGTGACCTTCGACTTCAAATTTATATTATAACCACCTATCCAGTATGTTTTTATTTAACATAGAAACTATAGCACTGAGCAACAGTGTTACGGAGAGAATATCAATGAAGCGTGCGTGCATTTAGGGACGATATAAGATTCTTAACAAGGATCTGGATGAAAAACTCTTTTAAACTGATTTGAAGAAAAAAACGTATGTAATTATTTATTTATTATTTATGCATGAAAACCTTTATGATTGATTAGTTTGATTATTTGTTTTTCACTAAAAAGGATGTTCACAAAAATAGGCTTGTCTCATCTGTGGTGCAATAAAAATAACTATTCTTATTAACAAAATGTAAAGTGAAAGTAAATTAAAGTGATTCCTGGATGTTTTTGTGCCACTTTTAGGAGTTTTAATAATAATTGAATATCTATCAGGGTAATATTGTTAATCGCAATTATTTTGGCCAGGATAATCGTGACATGACATTTCCACATCGTCCCACGCCTTCTCTCAGCGTCCCATAGTTGGTATTGGTAGCAGTGTTTTGTATTAAGTGATGAGCCGGGAGGGAAATGTTTACCAGATTACCTCCTAAACTAGTTTAAACCTCCTGCTCGACAAATGCCACCAAGCCGCCAGGAAGGTTGAAAACAAACGCGTTCAATTATCTGCTAATCCAATATGATCAGGGTCGAGTGCATGATAACAGTGGAAGTCCTTCACGCCGCCAGGTCTGCCTTGGTTTCTTTCCTGCATTTGCCACTTTGACATCCTCTTGCAGTCGAGGGAGATTGCAACTAATCTATTCTTGCGAGCAAGTGGCAAGTTGCGGCATTATCTGCTCTGAGTGCGTGCGTCCACGTGCTTGTGTGTGTACACGCGGCAGCATCCATTGACTGCTGCTAGTCAAGCTGGCATTCATTATCAAGCAGGTAATAACACAGAGCACTGGGTCTAACTCAACTGGCGGTGGACTCATTAATATAAACACGACCCTAAACCCAAACTCAATTTACTTGAAAGCCTCTTTGGAGACACGGGTTCAGTGAAGTGTGTGTGTGTGTGTGTGTGTGTGTGTGTGTGTGTGTGTGTGTGTGTGTGTGCGTGTGCGTGCCTAAGAAAGGTATTAATCATTCCTCTTCCACACCAATACATGAACAGTCTTGTGTGTTGGTGTGCGTGCATGTGCATTACAAAGCTCCAATTAGATAGCTGATCAGTGGTGTATATTTTAATAGTCACTCATCTTTTCCTCCCTCCCCTCCCCCACTCATCTCTGCCATTAATGAGTCCAATTAGCGCATGCAAATATTTACTTCTAACCAGCATTTGTGATTTATCACAGTGTTCATGCTTTAAAACAAACAGTCTGAGTCATTTTGTGTGCGTCTGTGTGTGTGCGTGCACATGTGTGTGTATGTGGTTTTTCTCTCTTTAATCATGAAGGCTCCGTCAGCTCATTAGGCCCTCCCGTAGAGTAGGATCAGCAGCAACGCGGTCAGAGGAATCAACAGACGGTGTTAAGAGGAGGAGAAGGAACATCCCAACATCCTTCACTGCGATATTCGGCTATGCGGCCGCACGTACACCCGTGTGTATCAGTCATTGATTTAAGGTGTGCGACTGTAATGTGTACCACTCCAGCACCATCAGATTAATGACACCCAGACATCGCAGAAGGCACTGGGAAGGGGGGGGGGGGGGGGGGGAGAGAGATTAAATAGAAGAAAACAGAGAGATGCTCTTTTAGGGAGTTATTGCTGAGAGGTACTTAAATGTGCTGCACATAGCATTTTAAAATATCAATACATCATCGGCAAATGTGTTATGATGCCTTGGTAGAATTGACAGAAATAAATGGTTGCCATTATAAATGCTAGTGTTTCTCCAAATAAAAAAACGTTCCTCCAGATCTTTGCCTCCTCCTGTGCTGCAGGTCGTATTGGTGATTTGATAATTTAATATGCTGCATGTTGTAGGAGTACACTTTTATATATATATCTTCACTGCAATGTTGCTTTGGGGTAACTACATTGGGTGAATGTAAAGCACGTGATATACTATATTGGCATTGGCTTATCCTTTTTCCTGCGTGATTTGTGTGTACCTGGAGGATTAAACATCCCCACCGACCATTAAATTAGCGCTGAATCATCTCTGGCCAACACTGGAATTGTCCTCTGACATGCATAACTAAACATACTGACACGTAAAGGTGGAGTCAGTGACTCTGGAGAAAGATTATTATAACGTGGAGTTCAGCATGTAGACATGTGCCAGATTTACCGTCCCTCTTGCTCCCACTGCCCGTCCTATGCACAAGCCCAACCATAACCCCAGTCTGCTGATTGGCTGGAATAGCGTTGTGTGACTCGGTACGAGTCACTTCATTGGTTCCCCATTCACAGAGCTATGGCTGCGTATGAACACAGAACGTAACGCCAGATATTTGCTGAATTTGACCAAGTGTGTTGGATTGACGTCACTGAGGAGGGTATTGTGTTGTTAAAGTTGAGATCATGGATGGAAAAAGTGGTGGCAGCGTCAAGCTGAGTATTTGTATCCCTTCAAAGCTTGCTGCCATTGTTGGTTACCTTACTTCCCACCCTGATATGCCGCCGCCACCACTTAGTTGCTGATGCTATAGCTTTATTTCTGAGGACGACCACCACTCAAAGGTTGTGTAGGGTCATAGTTAAAATCATGCACAACAGCATTAAAACATCACATTTTTATTATAAAAAAAAAATACATTTTATATCTGATTGATCAGAGCTGTGAAACAATTGAATCCCAGTAAAGTCAAAGAACATTTTTGGGGGAAAGTAAAAAAAATCATAGTCATATATGAATTTCTATAAAAAAATGTACAATTGGAAATTATTTGACAAAATAGAGAAAAATATTTTATTAACACACTGTACTGTTTTGCCAGTCTGCTGGTCACCAGAGAGCGAATATGTGGGAGTTTGATGGAGCCCAAATCAAACACTAATATATTCAAGAGTGTGTACCAATTACTTTTTATGATTATCTCTGACCTGTAGGTGGGTGTGACAGACGGGAATTGGTTTCTCATGTCTTGCCATGAATGCGTTTGTACAGTGTGTGTGTGTGTGTGTGTGTGTGTGTGTGTGTGTGTGTGTTGTGTGTGTGTGTTTGCGTGCATGTGTATGTGCTCTAATCTGATGGCTGCAGCATGATCATCTATGTTTTATTCATCTGGGAGTCAGCAGCTAATGGAAATAGGAGGTGTGTGTGTGTGTGTGTGTGTGTGTGTGTGTGTGTGTGTGTGTGTGTGTGTGTGTGTGTGTGTGTGTGTGTGTGTGTGTGTGTGTGTGTGTGTGTGTGTGTGTGTGTGTGTGTGTGTGTGTGTGTGTGTGTGTGTGTGTGTGTGTGTGTGTGTGTGTCCCCTCGCCCGGTTGGGTGTGAGAACTTTGACCCCCCGTTCCTCTGATTAGCCTTGTAGATGGTGGTCTAGGTAACGCACAGCAGTAGAGGAGAAGAGAGAGCTTAATAGATGCTTCTCATTTCTATGGAATTAAGTCGCTGAACTCCTTGAATTCATTCATGAATTCAATCCATGATTTAGAGCAGTGTCCAGGAGCAGTACAGGAAGGCAAAGAAGCTACAGGGAGGGGATACTCCATCATTTTTAGGCTGTTTCACATTAATATGCCTAGCTCAAATTGAATACATTATTTACACTATATTTCAGGCAATAAGTTGACAATCAATACTCAAGCATGAGATCACAAAACACGTTTTTGGCCTAATGAATTCATACGCTATTCAAGACAATTTCACAGAAATGTCTTCATAGGATAAAATAATAAGTGTTGACATTTTGGACAAATATGGATGTAAACTGCAACTTTGCATAGGCATTCAACTGCAAGTTTTTAATACTAATTTGTAAATGGTAGAGGGTTTGCAGTCACCTTTGTTGGCATTTTGGCTAAAATAAAATAATGTGTTGTGTTTTAATTGCAATAAACTGATAGAAATAACAAAATAACTGCATAATGACGACAAATAGTCTGAAGTCATCATGGTTTAAGTCTGTCCAAAAGACGTTAAGCAAATAACTTTCAAAATGCCTGTTTTCTGAATGGGGTTTGGATCAATCGTAGGTAGGCTATGCTAACAATGTAGCTGCACCATCAACACTGAACATAACGGAGTCTAGACATAAATACGGCAGCTCAAAATGCCTGTCAATGATTTGACAGTGGGATGGCCCTAAACCCTCATATTTTATTTATTTAATTCTTCCCTTTACTGTTTAAAAAAAATGTCATCAAACTCAACGGTTACTTTTACAGTACAACGGGTGCAGATTATGATACAGTGGAGTATATTCAAGGACCACAATGGAAATAAGTCTGACTTTTTGTGCTATCCTTGACACTGTTTTAATGCATGATTTGTACCAACATGTATTTCAACGGATTGTCAAATAAACTAAACTATAACTCAACTAAAATATGGTTTTATCAAGGCTATCACCTACAGATTCCCTTCACTGTGCAACACTTAACCAAACAGCTTAAACATCTCCCTGTGCGTCGTGTTTGCTGTGTGAAGGGTTTCTTCCGTGTATGAATGGCGCTGTGCGAGCCTCCGTCAGCAGCAACATTTACCCTTTTGATCTCCAAAGCTGTGCTTGCCGAGTGCTTACTTCTCAAAATACAAACCAGACGTACCCCAATTATTTTTCAGGTTCAGCATTCTGTCCGTCCTTCCTCACCCATCAGTCCCCTCACCTCACCTCACCCCTTCCACACTCCCTCCCACCCCTCCTTCTCCGTCGCTCAGCAACCATCCGTAATTAATGAGCTTTTACAGTTCGATCTGATCTGCCTCAGGATTGGACACGTCTGATAAGCCGAATGGAATATACACACAGGCCTGCCTCTCTCTGCTCACCGCTGCCTGGAAATATAATTACTGGAGGATGAACACACACTGAAATACACACAGACCGAGTAAGCCCAGGTTAATACCAATCTTTTTCCTCTTCTCTGCACTAATTAGAAATGTTCTGACGAGAGTCATTTGTTTGGAAGTTGAATGCACCGTGCACTTGTTGTCGTTATTCAGAGACTCAGAAAGTTGGATAATTAAATCTCTTAATGATACGCTTTGGCGAGCGTATGTGTGTATGTTAATGACATGCTCTGATGCTCTTAATGAGCATGTGACGGCGGCGGCGGGGGGGTGGAAACGGCATTCTGTGTCGTCACTTTAAATGTAATCTTTCTCCTCTACGCCAAATGACGGTTAACACGCTCATCAGTCACACACTCGACAGCTGTCAATATGCCGTGGCGCCTCGCAACATCTTCACCAGGAAGTAGACGTAAACCATGTGTGACGTGACTAGTTTTCTTAGACATTATGTTCCAATACCCATGTGAGTCCTGGTGTATGGATCTGTGGGAAGCAACTCTTAATGTGGCCTGCAGTGAAGAATGGTGTGTGTGTGTGTGTGTCCTCATAGATGTCACACAGTGAGCATGTAAGGGCATAAGCACATCCCATACAGACACTCATTCAGTGTGGAGTGAAGCAGCACATTCAGGTTTATTGCTGTGGCCATAGCAACAGCCATGAGTGGAGATGGAGATGACTTTTTTTTTTGCGGTGATGCACTGAATGTCCTTGTTCAGATGAGAGAAAGAGAAGGGAGGGGTGGAGATGGCTGGAAGAAATTTTTAGAGAGAACAGAGTGGAGGCTTTCTTTCATATCCTTTTTATTTTTTGCCGTTTTTGTTCTACAAGCCAGCAGAGCTCAGTGAGGGACTTTTTATGAGTTTGTCATTTTTTTCCCGTCTGCCCCTTTTCCATCCATAGCTTGTGTTATTATGGTGTCACTCATTCGGATCAATGCAACAGCAGAGGAGTAGTGACGTTTCAATATTCAACACGTAGCAACCTTAACACTGTGAACATGTTATAACTCACCAGACTATATTTGAATGTTTTTCCAAATCTTCGACTTTAATCCTGTGTGATACATTATGTTCTCCATACATTTGCTAGCATATGGAGAACATAATTGTATACACACATGCATTGCACAATGTTCTTACACCAGCACACAGCAGCAGTAACGTCACAGCCACGCACACAAATGCACATGATGTTGTTCCTCAGCGTGGAACCTTGTATGGCTGTATCAGTGTATGAATGTTAGGATGAATGGTAGGGGCGGGCTAAATCTGGGTTTGCCACGAAACAAAGTAATATTGGGCCAGACTTGCAGATATTGATATTTATTATTAAAAGCTGCTTACATAATATTAAGCACCACCCTAGTTACAGATATAATGTGGACTGTGATGTTAAAGATGACGGCTTAATATTAAACGTAACACGATGCCGTGATATCGTCTCACCAAGTACAGACACACTAAAGGGAGTGGTTTGAATTCAATTTTAATGTTTGGATATTATAAATAAAATGTTCTCCCTCACTCTTAATGTTTATGTAACTTTAACTGTATGATCCCCACAATGCTGTCTGCAGTCACAACTGGGGCATCATAATGCCGGCTTTGTTTGGTTCAGTGTTAAAAAAAAGATGTGTAAAGAGAGAGAGAGAGAGAGAGTCTTCTTTACAGCAGTAATGTGGGATCTCTATATAAAAGGGGCTCATGAGAGAATGAATAATGTTGTTGACTATTCATGATACTCTCACATCTCTTGACTGTGAAACTTAATAAACAATGTTGTTAAGTCTGGTTAAATGAATAAATAAATAAATAATGCTACATGATAAATAGGAGGCTTCGGATCAGAGCACCCTTCCTCATTCCCTAGGTCTCCCTCTGTTTATGTGTTCTCTTCCCTCTCCTCTGTGAGGGTGTCTGTAATCTTTGTGTTGGGGAGGGAAGAATAAGCCCGTCTTTGTCAGGGCATTAGGTTTGGAGAAGCCGAATACATTAAATGGTAAATGGTGGAAGGTGGAAGCCTGTGGATTTGGATTCATCTGAATGCCATCGCCCAATTTCTGTCTCCCCCGCCATCATAAGCCTGCAAGTATGTGGTCTGTATGCAATGGCGTGTTTTAAAGGGTCACTTCACCCAAATTACTAAACCGTTTCATAATTTACTGTGTGTGGCAACTAGTCATGCAGATGCTTTCAGTTTGATGTCCTGAGGGGTCTTTTTTGTGTTCCTAGTGACTATTCATTTGTGAGAAAGTAGTTCTGCAGAATTTAGTTTTTCATTTGTTAAATTAGTGTCAAGTGTCATTGTTTAGCGCTTGGAGCGGTGCAAACCTCATTTTCATTCACTTCGGTATTAAAGTGGTGGCAGGAAGCTCAAAATCAAGTCCTCCTGCAGGGCTGGACACCACGATCAATTATGTACCTTCACAAACGAAAAACATTCATCGTCGACTAATTCATCAATATAAATGACCTGTCAATCATGGAGAATCACACGTTAGCATCACTTTAAATCTTGTGTTAAACAGAAATGTGCTTTCTTGGAGTTAAGTTAGTGAACTGAAAAGGTGTAATTAATGACTAATCGACCCAAGAAAAATCTCTGACAGCCCTGCATCCAACAGTTTGCAGGCTTCCATTCCAGAAACTCCGGAAAGTACACTCACATACTGATGAGTGCTCCGTCTAGTGGAGGGGACAAACAAATCTGTAAACTTTTATTATTGTCTTTCAGCCAAGTGAAAATATCTAGTAACAACATGAGATGGTTGGTTGTGTGTGGATATTTTGAAACGAGGAAATGCCCACAATAAACTCTAACAAGAGTTTTTCTAAGCTTTCTTTTAATCACGTGCAGAAAAATGCAAACCCACCATGGGAAGGGTAAATAGGTCTGTGAGCTGATGAGAAACATGAGCTGAGGATGAGAGTGATGTGTACTTTGGTTAAGGGAGGGAGGGAAGAGAGGATTCTGCTATTAGGTGGAATGTGGTAACGGAGAGAGAGAGGGAGAGAGAGAGAGAGAGAGAGAGAGAGAGGAGGATGGGGTGGAGGCAGAGCTAGAGAGAGAGGCAGGCTGGGAGGAGGGGGGGCTAGGTTGCTGACTCTGAGCTTTGCTGTGGTGAGCTTTGAGCTAGCGTCTCTCTGAGCTGTGCGTGTGCGTGAGTGTGTGAGTGTGTGTGTGTGTGTGTCTCTAGGCTGTCGTGGTGCAGACCGTAGCATAGCCACGTTAGCCTCCCTCCAGCACTTCCACAGCTCAGTCAGCCGGCACCACCGATGTGCTTCAGCTGCAGTTTGGCTCTACGGTCTCTGAGCGTCTGTCTGTAGCTGAGGATTTCCTGCCCCTGCAAGGATTCTCTCTCTTTCTGGCCAAATCAGAGAGAGAGAGAGAGACAGAGAGAGAGAGAGAGAGAGAGAGAGAGAGAGAGAGAGGGACGGAGAGGAAGAGGAGAGGAAGACGGGAGGGGGGAAAAGCGACAGCGGGCCGGCAGTGACCTTCGTGGTGCGGTGGCAAAGCAGAGGAGGATCCGGGGAAACGGGGCACAGGATCCATCAGGTGTGTGTCGGCGTCTATAAGGGCATGGGTGAGAGTTTGAGAGTTTGTATACGGTGGCTGTGCATGGTACAGTGAGGAAGGATGCTTTATGAACGGAGCACGGAAATATGTCATGTCTTTACACTTAAATGTCATTTCAGACTTAGGCAACGCCTAGTGTTCAAGTTAGGAAAGTAGTGCAGAGGCGAGGGAGAGGAGTTACAAGGGGAGATAAGTATTGAGAAAGATATTCTTCTTTTGACATGTTGTAGATGGATACATCCTCACAGAAGCCAGATATAGAGATGCTGATATGACGAGAGAGAGAATACCAGAGATGGATGGAGCAGGAGAGAGAGGGAGATGTATGTTGTGCCAGCTAGAGCTCAGCGAGGATGACGGACGTGTATGTGTGTGTGCTTTCTCACCGCCTTGCACTTGGCTAGCGAGAGGAAAAACGCCTGTATCGGAGGATCAATCACTGTGAGCTGGGCGCTGCCTTCAGGCTGCAGGCGAGAGAAATGTGCACTCCGAGCTTTCAGGGAGCATCTGTGTGTGAATCTTCTTAATATGAAATTTCTCCTCCTGTGGGATTTTATCGTAGTATCGCTACATTATTATTATTTTTTTTTATTGGCACTTATGGGCTGGAATCGTCATTATAAAAGAAACGTTTCAGCTAGAGGGAGCTGGCCCTCGAGGTGCAAGTTGCATGTGGTTGTGTGATGTACTTTACACCTGTATTTATTT
>NC_139920.1:17808644-17816144 GCF_963514095.1 Eutrigla gurnardus
GGAATGCAGTACTCTATCCTTTCTCATTTTATTTTCTATATTTATTCCAGTGAAATTCATGGGAATTAATAAAATGGAGAGGCTGTTTTGAATGAAATAGTTTTGACTCAATTTGTCCTCTAAACAATATCATCTGATGTACATATACAGGTACTTGTGTTTTCATCTTTATTTATATCGCAATATCGTGATATCGTGATACGTATCGTATCGTGACCAAAGTATCGTGATGCGTATCGTATCGTGAGGTTCTTGCCAATACTCACGCCTAGTGAGTCTCTGCCAGGTGTGTGCAATGACCACTGTTCACCCTGATTCAATTATTACAAACCTCAATTAGCATACATTTTATGTAAACAAAACGATGTCGTCTCGTACACATTTTTCAAACGGCAACGGAGCTTCGGGGATTTGACATATTTAATTCACTGCACTCTCACTTTGCTCCAGTGGTTCAGGTCAATGAATTTGAACTCTTAAAACATCAAACTATTCTCCAGTACGATAAATGGCGCTTTAAGTTTCATTGTCCTGATGCTAATAGTCCTCATTGGTACAATCACAGTATTCATCCTCTTAACCAATCAACAATCATTAACACACAAAGCACAGAACATTTTTTTAGAAGCCAATCATCTTATCATCTTGACTCTCACATTGTCATCTTCCTCCTGCTGCTGGTCACGTTTACTAAAATGTGAAGCTGCACTCACTGCAAGTGTTTCTTCACAGCGCTTTGCTTCCACTTTACCTAACTGCTGCTGCCGCCCTGTTGATCTACTGAAGTCACATCAGTGTTCTTAGTGACGGACTGACTTGTAAGCCCTCTCATGTTTATCAATCAAGAATGGAATAATGACAGTAGAAAAATGTTGGATGTTTACGAGGAGATACTTGGAAAGGGATCAATATGTGGGTCTAAGGTGATAGTGTACTGTATGGCTTTGATACACTATAGTGCTGTGGCCATAATGATCCGTGGAAACATCAGATCATCAAAGCGTAGTTTATGGGCCAGTCAGTCATAACTGTCAGTTGCACATGCAGGTTGGATGACATCACATTTTAAGTGGCCAAAACTCTGAATAATGTAAGTTACATTATCCTTCCTTAAATATCAGCCAGAGGTTGTGGCATTCAGTATATGTGACTTTCATACCGGGGGAATGTGAGAAGAGAAGTGAGTGAGAACCTGATCCATGCTGGTTATGCTGGTTAACTAATATACAGAAAGGTTTGGCATTTCTTCTTGTAGATGCATGTTTCCATATCTGTACTGTATACATGTTTGCACACCCTGGATTTATTGAATTGGACTCAGTGTCACTTCACAGGGCTTGGGGGTTTGCTGTGAATTGAAAATGAAATGTTTTGTGTGAAGGGTTAAGAGGCGAGCAAACTAGATATCACTGGTCTTCACCCTCAAAACCCAATGATGTACCCTTGAGAAAGCCATTTAACCTCGGCCGTGCTCCAGTGAACGGCAGGAGACCGACTCTATGCTGTACAGAACACATCACCATTTGTCTGTGTGGAGCAGAACATTAGACGGCACTTCCAGAAGATCATAATAAATAGGGACGTTACTGACAAGTAGGGAGACGTGTTTAGGTCGTGTATTTCATTAGGGAACAAACTGTAAATAAAAAATGAATCTCTGCTCCTTTCCAGGATCTCACACTTCTGATCTGTTATTTTTGTTGTCAAGAGGAAGCAGGGGAGGTGCTAATGGATGGTCGCCATTTCTGCAAAAATAAAAGTAACACATGCAGAGTAGGTCAGCGAAGCCTTCAACTTGCGATGTTCCAGGCATTTTAGAAGCGTTGGATGCTCCATCTTTATGTTTACAGCCAAAAATAGCGCAGGTTTATTGCCGTCACATGGCCCCTTTAGGTGTTTTTGTTTGTACAAAGTGAGCGCGGGTGAGAGAAATGAGCGCTACTTTCTGTGTCCAGCTCCAACTTCATGCATTTATCTCTGAGCCACAGCTGAGCTTAAACCAGGATGAAGGAGGAGAGGGAAAAAGAAAAAGGTGGACAGTAACAGAGAGGTGGGTGAGAGGCAGCACGCACACACACACACACACACGACCGATGCCAACATTCCAGCTCAGGGTTTTTTACTCCAACAGCCATAGATACAGAAGGTACATAAGCACTGGATACACATCAGGGACCTACAGACAGAGTTTCATTGCTGATGTCCGGAAAATGTATTGATGCGGTTTCCCCTCTTTTTTTTTTTTGTTAGTTCCTCCCTCGCCGTCCCTCCCTCCCCCCTCCCTCTCTCCCTCTGCGGTGTGAGTGAGGCAAGGCCAGATGAGTTGCTATGTCAGAGGGAATGCAGCAGTGAGGGAGGCAAAGCTTTATTTTTCAGTGAAAGGTGTATATTTTCTCTTGTCAACGGGCATGGCTGCATCAGCCCGCCCTTGACCCCCCCCCCCCCATCTCGATCTTCCTCCTTGGATCTCTGCGTCACTCTCTCTCCATCTCGCTCTCTCTCGCCTCCTATCTGGAGCTGTACAGAGGACAGATTGAGGGTATTATTTTTCTACGACTGAGTTTTTCTGCCACACAGTGATACTGAAGGTCCCATTCTGTTCCTGTGTTCCAGATAAATCAAAAACATTTTTCTACAGCTGCAATCAATGCCCTAGCCCTTTCTCAACAGCTCTGCCTTTTTCCTCTTACTCATAGTCGCGCACACACACACGCACACACACACACACACACACACACACACACACACACACACACTTTCTCTGTCTCTGTTTCTTCCCGAGGCAATGGTTCTCTCTTGAACGCTGACATCAGATAGCCTCCCTCCAGCAGTCCACTCCTCTGGGGAGGGATTTGCATCTCATTTGCATATCGTTACAGATTTAATAGCGGAAACTGTGCTCCATCCTGAGCGAATACGACGAGGAAGGTGAAGATGGCTGGGGGAGAGTCCGTCTACTGGTGACTGTGTGCCTCCAAGCAGCTGTTACTGTCTCGCATGCAATTACACATATTCTTTAAAAACATTATAATGGTGATGATCTCATACCTTATAAGTAAAACTGTCTAAAAACGGGGTTCTGTTGGAGAAGACGGAATTCAAAATGGCCCTGCTATGTATGTTAGTATGTCATATTGTTCACACCGTTTGTCTAGACAGGCATCCTATAAAAATCACCAAAAAGTAATACTTTTCATTTAATAATATACAAGCCCAGGATGGGTTACAAGCAGGGGTATGCTTAACACGGCTGTCCCCTGAAAGTAAATGAGTCAAATCATCTGTAGGTGACCCCCGTGTCGACTTGAATTTCTTCAAGTTGAGTGGTTTTTGAATGAATATACGCTTCAACTCCTCAATATCCAAACCAAGTTCCTGTGACTTGCTTGCCACCTCTTGATTAAAGTCAAATGGGTTCGCCCCAGTTGGTAACAACCATTTTAGAGACTGGACGATCAATCGCAATCACCGCTTATGACGTAGAAGTATGTGGTGGTGTCTGGATCTGCAGAGACCCCGCCCTCTGCCTATATGTTCTCTCTTGTTATAATTTGTGCTGTTTTTAGGACACTTCTGGGTGTCAGCAAACAGCATTTGGACCCCACGTGCCAGCCAGTATGCATGGTGTCAGACTGTTCTCATTCCCACGTCAAATGTAATGCCCCTTGGCGTACTGAAGACCTCACAGGCCTGACAGAGACTGAGAGAGCAGGCAGGCCACATCAGGATTAAGCGTGCCTTGGGCTGCATTCACCCAAAATCCGGCACCTTGCCACACATTTATGAAGTGAGGGTGTGTTTGTTTATCCTTTTGACTGTTTCTGCCATGAAACAATCAGGAAATTATGTTTTACTCTTCTGTTTCAAGGATGGCGGTCGCTTTCTAGCTAGCTCGATCACCACTGCGCTCTCTGTCGCTTTCTCATGGAGCTGGAGAGGAGGTGTGGCGAAGTTTGAATGCTGTGTTTAATGGCAAACATCAACTTGATATACCGTAACTTTAAAGCTGGACCAGCTGTTCTCCTTTGGGACAAACCACCCCTGAGTTTTTAATATTTCTTGTAACTGTTCGGCATTCATCAGTCAAAATTTGTATCGTCGATTAAACAAGTAATTATTAACATCCCTAACAGAAGCCAGTGGAACAGCAGCTGAATGTCATGTAACAATATTGATTGTGCCTTACGTAAAGGCACCTCAGCAGGACAGCAAACTGAAGGACAGTTTCAAAAGAATGACAGTCACTCTCCCATCATTAAAAAGCAGCACATGGACTGTTTATGCAATACGAGAAGAAGAACAACAAAATACTGTTGAATACCCAAAACGAGCGCACTTTCACATTCACTTAATAGGGCAGAAAATATGATTTGTTTTTGTAAATTCATATCAGTCAGTGTGTGACAATCCAGCGATAAACTAGCGCTTTTTTTAATTACCTTATTGTGCTCTCTCTCCTCGGCAGCAAATTCCTGGAAGGAAGAGGCTTTTTCAATTAGAGCTGTTCCCCCCCTCTCACCCCTCACCCCCACCCCCCCAGCCGAGCTCCACACTCTGCCACTCGCTTTGTTGTTGTGTGAGTGTGCGTGTGTGTGTGAATTATTTGGTAACCTTTCTAATTTCACACTTGTTAAGTTTCCATGTAAAAGGCAGCATTTTAGAAAGGAGCCCTCAGGATGGGTGAATGTCATTAGTGTGTGTGTGTGTGTGTGTGTGTGTGTTTAAGTCAGGAGGGTTGATAGTACACAGATTAGTAATGTGAAATCAGGGGCAGGTTTGCGTCTCAAGGGCCTTTTTTTCGACACATGCAAACAGAATACTACACCGTTGCTTACAGACTGCGACCGAATGAGGTGATCAGCCGTTTGCTGGCGTTGGTGATGTCGGGCCTCGCCTTGCACGCCGTGCTGCTGTGTTTCTGTGGCGACGATTATGTTTCCTCTGCGTTTCTCTCTCTCTTTCTCTCTCTCTCTCTTTAATTTATGTGTTGTTGGTGGAGCTGGTGCTGATGGGCCCAGAGATGGCATTTAGCTAAAGAGCAGAGAGGCTGTTAGCTTCTCCATTCATCTAATCAATCTCACTAATGAAACCACTGTCCTCTCCACAGCCTCTTTCTTCCCTCTGCTCTCTCATCCTTCTCTCTTGCTGCCCTCTACGCTCTCATCATTTGCTCTCCTTGTATCACTTTACCGTCTTGTAGCACGCTGCTGTTTCCTTCCTTCCTTCCTTCCTTCCTTCTTCCTCTCCTTCCGTCCTCCCTTCCTTCATTCAGATGCCCCAGATTCACCAGTTTCTTTTTTTTCCCCCAGTGAGGCTGCTTTTTTCTGGTGTTTGCTTTCTCCATTTCAGCACAACCCGTGCCGTCTCCCCTCCCCCCAGCAGAATAGATGGCGGATTGACCCAGTTAGGGTTAGAATGGGTGCGTTTGAGTGTATATGTGCCAAGGTGTGAACATCTGCGTTTCTATGCCTGTGTGTGCATGTTTGTTGTCACATGCGAGGACTTGATCCTGTGTAGGAGTGCAGGTGCTTTAAAAGATGAATTCGGGTTTTAACGGTTAATCAGTTTTTAATTGGACATTGGGGCAGTGTTGTTGACACAATGTCAATTTCAGACGCATTATTTTGTACTTTGTGAAGATGCATGCAACTTAAACCACAACTAGGTCTCGTTATAAAATAATATAATCTCTGAGGTGAAGGCAAAAACACCAAAAGGTGACATGGTAAGGGCGACACTGTACACGATTTGAAATAATTAGTCGTTGAAATGATGGACAACAATTTAGTCTGAATTAATTAAACATGTAAAGTCTTTTTTTTTCAGTGAAACTGCCTACAGTCTGCATATTATCTGACCTGGTGCTCCGATTGTTCTCTCAACAGATGTGAGGATACAAAATACATTAATTAAAAGACATTTATAGACATAAATTGTTATTTTGTGTGCTCCAGCTCTGATCGTTCCACATGTTAGCATCACAAGATAAACTGTAATGCCAAACCCATTATTTAAAATAGCAGGACTTTATGGTTTCTAGCATATACCAAGTCAGCACAGTGAAAGAGAAGCTGGGCACCACTCATCATCCATCTGTAGAGTCTGGTGGTGCTTTGACCCATTTCACCACTGAGACTTAACTGGCAATGTAGCATAAACGTGACGTTTTTCTTTAAATTTGTTTTAATTCAGCCTTTATTTAAATAGGTTAGTCCCGTCAACAGTAATTAACATAAAATCACATAGATTTGAGTAAACTTGAACATGAGACAGCTTGGCCTGATAATATGTCAAACTTTGACGCTGCCATCTTCTTCCTAAATAAAGGTTAAATTTGTTTTGAACTCACTCAGGGTAGACCATGACAGATATTGCGGATTCTTGAACCGATGCCGATTCAAATGTAAGGGAGTCGAATCTGATCCATACAGTTTAACAATAAACTTTATTGCCAAAAAAAACCTGTTAACTTAACTGGTAAATAAATAATCATAAATAACGGCAAAACTCGAAATTAGTGATCTTTTCAAGACATCTCGTGTCACTGGGACTGTGTTGTAGTTTGTTTAGTCATTAGTCACTTGTACTAAGTACTACTTGTACATTTCACTAGATATCTCTGCAACATGACAAGCCATGTCAACACTGTAACCTATTCACATTCTGCTGATAATCTTAGTTTATCTTTTTAATTTTGTCTGGGTCTTAAACTCTGCGCCTTTAATACTGTAAGAGAGAGAGAGAGAGAGAGAGAGAGAGAGAGAGAGACGCCCTCGGGGTCCCTCTGTTTCTTTCTCTGCACCACTTCATTCTGAAATCTGTATTTGTGTCTGTCTGCGACTACGTGTGTGTGTGTGTGTATATATAAATATATATATTACCATGTGTTTGTGTGTAGCCTTGGGGTGTTGACGTGTGCAGGACAGAGCTGCTGCAGAGAGCCTTTGTAGAGAATCTCCCTGCAGCAAGGTCGCTCCTCTCCTCCTTCCATCGCTACATCTCTGTCCATATCTGTATAACATTCAGTCTTCATGTTTCTCTCTCTCTCTCTCTCTCGCACACACACACACACACACACACACACACACACACACACACACACACACACACAGATAGACACCCGACAAAAAGAGCATACATGAATTCATTTTTGGGAGGTAGGTCTCTGGCGGGGGGCCGTTGTCTGTAACTTCGGAATATAAAGTGGGCTCTAAATCTGTCACGTTGATTTTGTGGGCTTCGAACGTGTGTGACTTTGAGTGAGGTCTGCTGGGTAACGGCGCCGATTATAATGTATAGATATGGAGACTTTTGTTAGAGGACAAAACTTGTCCCGCAAAGCGCGTCTCATAGACACACACACACAAGCTCATACAGTTAAAAGCAAAAAAAAAAAAAAAAAATTTAGTCCATGTATATACTGTATATCAGAATATATAAACACACACAACATGATTCATTTTCAATAGCGCACACACACGCAAACACAGAGGGACATTT
>NC_139920.1:17821144-17838644 GCF_963514095.1 Eutrigla gurnardus
ATTGATTTCTGCCCAACACTAGTTCTAAAACCAATACCGTCCCTGCCCTCGTCCCCTGACCGTGTGATGCTGGAATTTTACTCATTTATAAAAGTGCACAAAAATGGCATGGGCTGTCAATAAGTACATAAATAACTATAAACAAGTGGATGTGTGAAGAGAGAGTGAGGCAAAATAAAGACCATTGTGTGGGGGTTGTGCATTGGAGTTTTGAGCTCTAGGGCAGGCTTATATTTAATGGTTGGACTGGGGCTAAATGAGCTGAATTAATAGGGTCTGCTCCGAACACTTACATGCCTGCTAAACATACATTTAGTTGTGTGCGTATGTGCGTGTGTGTGTGTGTGTGTGTCGTTATTAATTGGGTCATCTTTCAACCGCTTCATGCCCTCTCCGCCTAGACTGGGTGGATGTGGGTTTGTAGGCTACGATGTTTAATGTCATGGATGTACAATCATTTTACAAACATTTGGAGTGATCTGCTTCTAAATCCTTTCTGAGTGTTGATGTTAAATTCATGTTTGTAATTATTTTTAACACCTTCTTAGATGTTAAAATATATATATATATTTTTTTTTGCTGTATTCATTTGAGAGGTTTCTTTTCTCCCCCCTCTGTGCACTCTTTATCACAATTTTTGCAGACACGTGCAGAATATCAACCATGCCTCTCACATATGTGTCCCCTGGTGAAAATATGTGTGTGCACCCGGCTAAATGCTGGCTTAGAATTAAAGGGTTGTTCCCCAGTGTGTTCATTGAATCAGTCTGGTGCAGGATCACTACAAGGAGAATCTGGTTCACATTGCCACCCCCCCCCCCCCCCCCCCCCGGCTCCATCCCTCCTTCTCCTCTCTGCTCCAGCTTATTAACCCCCAGTTTTCCCATCTACCGAGTCTTCCCTCCTCCACAAACTGGCATCACGATTCATCTCTCATCTGTCATTAAGAATTCTTCTTCCCTCCCCCCTGGTCTGGATCTGATTGGTTCAGTCCAAGTCAGCCTCAGCAGGGGGACTGACTCCCCACAAATAAGGCCAACCGTCCTCACATGAAAGGGTACAGCCTCAGAAGAACAAAGTGAATGGTGCGTGTGTGTGTGTGTGTGTGTGTGTGTGTGTGTGTGTGTGTGTGTGTGTGTGTGTGTGTGTGTGTGTGTGTGTGTGTGTGTGTGTGTGTGTGTGTGTGTGTGTGTGTGTGTGTGTGTGTGTGTGTGTGTGTCTGCCTGCTTATGTCTCAGTGGGCTTGTTTCAGGGGAAGGCGGGTAGTGTGTATTTAAGGTGCAGAAATCTTTCTGCATTGCATCTTCTTTGGGTTAGCTTGGCCAATTCAGGAACGTAGTGTTTATGTGAGAGGACGAGGTGGTGAAAGACCCAGAGATGGGAAGATGAAATGAGGTTTTGGCAGGAAGGAGGAACAGGAACTCTGCGTCTTTTTGTCTCCGTCTCCGTCTGTCTCCCACTATCTGGGCCTCTGTCGATCTTTTCCTCCCCCTCTCTCCGTTTCTCCCTCGGATGGCGTCCTCCTCTGGGGTCTGGGATTGGGCAGGATGTTTTCAAACAGATTATCCAGACAGTGAGAGGGCCGCGTTCAAACGGAGGGTCATCCAGACTGTCTCCTTCTATCTACAGGCAAAACAACACAGAACAGCAGTGACTCACAATGTCTAACAGTAGGACAGCCTCCTGACAATAACTGAACTCGGGCCTCCGTCTCGCACCTCAACGCACAGGAAACTGCAAAAACACCACTGCCATGTTGTGGGGGTGGCTCATGGGAAGTTCATACACACACACACACTTATATACACCACTTGTTGTGCAGGATATTGTACAAGTGTTTCCTCAGCAATATATTATCTGATTAGGCTGAATTAATGAGGCCCAGTGGAATGGTAAAACTGCTCTTTTGCATCCTTCCTTCTAGTTATCTCACCATCCCTCCGGCCTCCTCCTCTTCCTTTCACACTCACTTCACCCCACAGCCTTTACCCCGGATTTTTATCATTTTCTCTGTGTGTGCGCTCCTCCCTCTCCTCACCAATCATTACCCCACTGGCTCATGTTTCTTGTGCTCTAGTCGGGTAATGAATCAGCGGTGAAAAATGTTTCCTTGTGGATGTTTGGTATCTCTTCTTCTTTGACCTTCTTACTACTTTAATTAGACAACTGTGTCGCCACAGGACGCCAGACTGACGGCTACCCACACACGTGTGCGTGTAGACATACAGATATACACACATCCTCAAGCCTTATCGACTTGATGGTTCACGCAGAGCGGCGCGTTTGATTTTCCTGTAAGTTGTATTTAATCTGTGCACATATACATTATAATGTGTGATTAAATCCTGCTTGAAGCGGGTAGCTTTGACCAGCTGCCTGTCTTAATGCTGGCATGAAAAAGAGGACGGCAGGAGATTCCCCTTATCCCACTCTCTGCTGTTCTTATCAAATGCACACTGCTTGTAGGACTCTCCTACTGCAGACAGCAGGATGTGTATACTTTGTGAATCCGCGAGTCTCCCGTGATACAAGACTTGTTTGTTTCATGATGCAAAATGCACTTCATTATGAGTGACAGCGTGAACATGAGCAGGGAGAGGGAAGGAATTTGAATGTGTTAGCGTGTGCTCGCGTAGCCTTGGGGCTGCTGCTTGTGATGTTTTAAGCAGAGTTTCGTGTCTCCCCTCATTAAATCAAAAGGAATAGATCTTTTTGAAGAATCGCTGGTGTTAGCAAGAGCATGTGCATATGTGTGCTTTTTTTTGTGCCAGCGGAGGGCTGTCATTAACTCACTTTTAATGCGCAATCACAAAGATTACAAATCACAGGGCAAAGTACTCGTATGTGCAATGACAATGGGGGGGGGGTCCAAGAGCACCTGCTGCTTTCATCCATGTGGGTATAGTTTGCCACGCACAAAAGGGCTGAATGAAGTGGAATATAAATTGCCGGTGATCAGACCACTCCGCTATCTAGAGATGGCTGTGGAGGTTTTACTTCACCAATATGTATGACCTTATTCGACTGTATTCTTTGACAATAACATTTAAAATATTTTAATTCATCTCAAGTCTTTTCAAACACCCACAATGTCTCCTCATCTGTATGTTCCTGTCCCTTATTGAAGCTTTTCTGCACCGGGAGAGAAAAAAAAGCAAACAAAATGCTCACACACATTCATTACAAAACTCCAGAAGTGACACGCGGTGGTCGAGCTAAGTACAACCGAACGCTGAATAAAACAATGTAGGCGAGCAAATGTTCCAGTTAACTTCCATGAACTGAAAACACACTGTGAAACCGGACAACGCCGTGGTAGCGACATGTCAATCACAACGTACTCATCCCCTGAATATTTGGCTCTAAATGGACCATAATTTATTTAACGAACATCATGCTGTATTGAAGAAGACTTGAAACTAGAGATTGAGACCATAAACCCATGTTTACAATGTTTACTGAGATAATTAATGAGAAATAGAGAATCAGATTTCTCTTTGCAACCAGAGTCGTCGCCCCCCCCTGGCAATTAGAAAGAATGCACTTCACCCCATCACTTCCATAAAAGTGTACGGGAGGAGGCATATATTCGCTAATGTTGATTTTCCACACTTGTGACGACGACGAGTATTTTCCATCACACATGGAAGTACGTGTGAATTATGGATGTAACGGCCGTAAGACATTTGTTTTTCTTTTTAAAGTGTGGCTACGCTTCACGCAATAAGCACACCCCTGTAAAGTGAATAACACCGTAATGGTGTGCGCTTCATCGGTGGAACCGCTAATGTTCCCTGGCAGAGTTCTGAACCTTTGCTTTGAATGCATCACATCTCGTAACGCTCACTGGATGAAGCTAAACAGGAAAACATCAAAGCGCTCTTTCTTTTGTCAGCTGGCAACGCTTTGCCTCTCTCTCTTCGTCCTCACTGCCTTCCGTTTTCGTCCGGCCCGGGCGAAGCGTTGGAAAGACGGCAGTTCCTCTGGAGTTTTGATTAATGGCATTACATAAAATATGAGAGGAACGGATGAGCAATGTATAAAAGGAAGGGTAAGAGAGAGGGAGAGAACGCTCAAGAGATACTCGATCCCTTCTGTGTTTCTCTGTAATAAGTCTCGCAGTCGGTTGCTTCTCAGGAGGATAAACTCTTGTTGACATGGCGTCCATGGAAAGACGGCTCAGTTAAAATAACTTCAGCTCTGCCGTTGAAGTAATGGTGATTTAGCACAGGGAAACCCCTAAAATGTATCACCACTATTACAAACACACTTTTTTGCAGTATATTCTGGCTCCTCTCTTTCTCCCTCACTGCTCAACAGCAAGTCTTCTAAGACGGCTGCACAGATTTTAAGAAACATTTCAACAATCGTATTCTCCACAGCCGAGCTTTTGTTTTAAACGCCCACCATGAAGCATTTTTTAAAAAGCAGCGCTTCATTCAGTTATTCATCGACCCAAGACTTTTTCATTTAACGATCGCCCTCCCAAGTCCTCTCCTCAGGCAAACATTTGGTAGACGTGTGTGCAAATTCGCCGCCGCCGCCTCCAAAATCACGCGGAAATCACGTCAACGCGGCTGCTATACTTCTGACTGTCACCGAATAACAGTTGGTTGCGTTTGTGGCCACCTGTCTTGGCACCGTGCGCCCTGAAACTGGTGCACATCTGTGTTCACTGATGTGCGAGAGAGTAGGAGAGAGAGCAAAAGTATGTATACGTTGAGGTGAGTGAATTTGAACACCCGCCAACAAACATTTAATTCTCCCTGATGCTCCACCTTCACAGTCACTCTGTGAAAGAGGCAAACTCTGTATCATTAGCAGAATGCATTAGTCTCCCCTTGACACCTTGCCAGCTAAAACACCAATTACTATTCACATCCCGGCCTTAATGGAATCAGAGGAGCCAAAGATGACATCGCTTTTTTAAAAAATGGACTGCTGATACTCCAGATACTATCTGGGTGATGGGACGACGGGAAGCACGGACACCTACCGCATCCAAATGAATGGTCTGTTTTACATGACTAAAGGCGCCAAATAGAAAATAGGCTTATGTACAGTGAAATTGAATTTTAATTGACAGTAAAGCTCGAGAGATTAATCTGAGTTCTGATCTGATTTTACGTATTGGTGAAGATAACAATATCTCACTCAATGGATATTTCATAAAAGAAGAATATTGAATTTCCCCGGTGTCAGGGCAGGATTGACTTCTCTATTTATTTTAACTAAGCTGTTGTATAGATGATTGTTGTTTTTGTCCAGGGAGTAGTCTTATGCATTTTAAACTGGCACTGAGATAGGTTTTCGCTTTGAGGTGGGCCACAGAGACGTATGTAGCGTGGGTCAGGTTGCCCTTCCCCGTCTGCTCTCCAAGAAAAAAAAAAAAAAACCTGTTTTCCTGGATGCTGCATAAATGGATTTAAGCTTCACTCGCCCTCCCACTCAGCAGCTCTCCCAAGCATACAACCTCCCTCCCTGCACGAGGCTCCAATATTCCCCTCTCTGCTGGGCTTCCACCAGATTCTGTGTGCATGTGTGTGTATTGACGTGTATGCAGCATATGTCTTGTGTGTCTTTACTGTATGTGTGTGGCTGTGCGTGTTTAAGTGTCGCTTTGTGCGCCGTCCTGCACGACTGACTCACGTTTATATCCTGATTGTCTGTGATTTATTTAGCCCTCAGCCCGGGTGTGCAAGTAAAAGTCTTGATTTATTATCTGAGTTTATGGTCTCAATCTCCAGTCTTCTTCAATCCAGCATGATGTTCATTTTAGTAAATCATGGTCCATTTAGAGTAAAACAGATGATCACTTTAACCCTCTCAGTGTGGTTTCAGTTCAAGAAAGTTAGTCGTAACATTTCGGTCGGCTAAAGATGTTTTATTCAGCACGTAGCATGCTCACTCTGCATGAGCCTCTGCTGTATTTGTTGGGTGGATTTGATACAAATGTGTGTTCATTAATGATGTTTATTGGAATGCTGTTGCACCAGAAGCATCGACCTGCACCGGTCTCTCTCTCACTCTCTCTGTGTGCATGTGTGTGTTTTGTAGCAGTGAGACTATTGATCGCTACCACTCCCAATAGTGTTTATTCCTACAGTAAGTCTGTCAAAAGCCAAGTGTAAGTAATTCCTCTTCCCCAGTTTTTTTTTATTCCACCCTCTCTTGTACTATTTATCTCACTCAGATTCAAACATTCTTTTTAATGATTTTATTCATGTTTTCTCCAGTCTTGCTTTTTTAGTTAGTGTCAACATGATTTTGTCCACTTTGTGTTTTGTTCATTTATTTTCTTTTATATTTTTCAGACTAAACCAAAACAGTGGTGGTGTATAATATTTGGTTGGGTAGCTCTGTGTTTGCACACTGTGTAGCCGACGAAACAGGAACATGCTGTAGCATCAATTTACGCTTGCTGCACTGTGACTAAATTTCACAGATTAATGTCTCTTTTTTCTTTGTTTTTTGTGTGTTACCATTGAGTGGAGTCCTATTGGCTGTGTAGCGGTTTGTGTTTGAAGCTATGAGGCTCAGTCTCTCTCTCTCTAATTGCTTTTGACTTCCAGCTTTTCAAACACATTACCATGACAAGGCAGACTCTGACAAACAATTAATGGGATACAATTCGGAGTGTGTTGCTGTGTGACGGCGGAAAGCACAAAAAACGTGCACGCGCGTGCGCAGGCACAGTCTTTAATGCTGCCTAATAGCCACCCACATCCCAGCCAGCGCTTTGACAACACTGCTATTTGTTTTAATGTTTAATGGTTTGTGTCTTGCTTCCGTGACGCTGACGATTACACCGCTGTGTTTTAATAATTAAAAAAACAAAACAGGAAAAGTGTGATACACATAATGTAGGTTGGGTCGGGCGAGTTCTGGCCGTGCTTATTAGAAAACATCACGGCTTGGGGGGGCGGGTCACTGTTCTCTCTCTTTCAAACACACACAGCGGCCACCAGCTTTCTTGTTTTAGTTGCTCATGGATCACTGTTTTTTTTCTCTGCTGTTTTGTGTTTTTCTTTCTTATCAGTCTTGTTAAAACATAAATACAGAACAATTATGCTCAACCTGTATTTCTTTAACCAATTAAAATAAATCATAGCAAGAAGTAGGGCTGGGTATTGTTTAGAATCTCACGATTCGATTCGATTTCGATTCGATATTGATTGAAATGCTTCGATATCGATTCAGTATCAAGTAGAAATACACAAGTAAGAGTACCAGATCATTTTTTCAAATAATTTATTTAGTTTCATGCCTTATGAACAGCCGTGGTATAACTCATAGCATGATAAAACAGGACACTGCTTAAACACTGAACTACAGTGCATGTAACGGGTTCACACCGGCCGTGGAAGCCGCACATGGTAGTAGACAGTAGTAGTGCAGATATACGCTGTACTCACTCCGGTCGCCATATTGTAATGGTTTGGTCTACTGCGGCCCCCGCCCGTACAGCGCGAATCACACGAGGGTGTCAGTCACAGCGCCCCCACTGGCCAGGGGCTTGAATCGATTCAGAAGATTGCTGAATCGATATTGAATTGCGGGGAAAAGAATCGCAATGCATTGCTGAATCGATATTTTTACCCATCCCTAGTAAGAAGACGATACTTACATTACAAATGACTTATACAGCCAAATAAGTTACGCAATTTGTTGCAACATGTTGCATATTTTGTATTAAACACTTTGTAGAAATGGAAAGTGCTTGAACTAGCAGCCGACCTTTAATGTTTGGAGGTATTTACTGGCCTTCACCAGCTAGCTTTTCCCCGGCAGCGTGTCCAGACGTCCACAAGTCCCGTTTGCACCCTCCAACTGAACAAAACCAAGGTGATTAGTGATGTAGTGATGTAGTGATGTAAATTCGACCTCGAACTCGCAAGCTAGAGACGATATTTATCAAGCAGTCTTTAAACTCCATGAAGTCGAACCCCAAATGTCAAAGTAGCCGAGCGTTGCTGGAGTTAATAACTTTAATGTCATTACTGACTTGCCTTTCTATGTTGTGCTTTACTGCTGATTTATAAAGATATATGATCTACTTATATTGCTGTTATTCTATTGGATCAGAATATTGTATATTGGGCATTTGATTAGATTAAAAACTTACTTTGTCCTAAATGTATCACTAATACACCAGTGTTAATTTTAACTGTAATATGTACAGCACAAACCATAATTGCTTAATAAGTTTATCAGGCCTGAACATCGGCATGCAGCATGAGAGTCTGCTTAGCTCAGTCGGCAGAGAATGCACCTAAACCTGCCGGGGGTGGAGAGTCTTTATTCGCCGCCGCCACCCTTAGTGAAATGTGTGCGCTCGTGATGAATGGTGGGATAGTGGAATGGATCGGGAGAGGAGCAGTGGGAAGGGGCAACGGCTGAGAAGAGAGGTGAGATAGTAATAATAAGATTGGAAAAGGAAAGGGAGGGGAGTGATGGAGGGCAGCACGGGTGTTATAAGGGAGGAAAGAGGTTCTTCAGGGTTGAGCGGTGAAGCAGAGAAGCAGTTGCACATCGAGGTTGGATCGCGAGTGCGTTTGTGTGTGTGCGTGCGTGTTTGTGAGTAAGCGTCTGTATGAGATGATGAGTTTCCAATCCAAGAACTCAAGGAGCCGCGTGCCCTCTTTCAGCCTCAAAGTCACCCCCCCCTTCCTACCCATCAGCCCAAAGTCACTCGCTCTCCTCCGCTCCTCTTTGACACTCTCTTTGCCTCTCGTCAGGGGGTCCAGTCAGCTGTGGCATTAAGATTCACACCACAACTCCCAGCCGTCCAACGGAGGAGGGTGACTTGGCTAGACTTCCTCTTCTCCCCGGCTTTTGTTCTCATGCTATATCCTTCCTAAGATCACTGTAACGACAAGCTGAAATCCCCCACATGCATGTCTGTTTTAATTCTCTCATTGCAGCGCTCCGTGTGCCAAAGTATGATGACACGCCGGTGTGTGTGCGTGTGCATGCATGTGATCTCACATACACATGTGTGTTGTCTCCACTTTTCTCTTTTCTGTGCCGGCCTTGGGATTGCACCTCGTTTCTAAATTTATCCTCAAAGTGTGCCACCTCTCCTGTGAGCGGCTGCTGGGATTCTGTAGTAGGATGGGGAGGGGGGAGGGGGGGAGGGGGGGGCGGTGCATGAGGGAGGGGGGGTTTGTGGTGTATGTATGTGGGACACATCAGCTCACATGGTTCTCTTTGCTTTCTTCCTCTTCTTCTTCCTTATCTCTCCTGCCATCATCCCATCTCTGTCCCCAGGCTGCTGGGTTTATTTGGGGGGGATTAGCATCGTGCATGTGCACGTTTATATGCACATGGCTTGTGTGTGAGGAGCATTGGCACACACGTTGCTGCTCACATGGGCCCTTATTTGCATATTTGCATGGCAACATACATTGTACAGAACACAAACACAATTCAGGTCCATATGTTTGCAATTCAGGTCAATATAGACTAGACCCTGGAGGCCCGGAACAGATCATCTTCACTATTATACATTTGAGGTGGGTTCACACTAGGGTTGGGCATCGTTTGGATTTTACCGATTCCGATCCCGATTCCGATCCTCTGTTTCGATTCCTGTTCTAAACGATTCTCGATTCCGATTCTTTGAGGTGCAGGTCAACAGGTCACAACTTATTTCACAAGATCATTTTTTATTAGACAACTCTTGAGTCTTCACACAGGCCATTTTTACATTTGTACGTAAGACCTCCAAAAGAACTCCAAAAATAGATTTAGCCAACTATGGCTAAAAAGGGAGGGTCCCTAACTGCAATTAAAAACGGAAACTTCTTGGCAAGCAGTCTAACATACAAAGAGCTGCAGAACAGGTGAATGTATATGCAACAAAATAAAACAAACACTGGACTGGAGCAGTCATGATGACCAATCAAAAACAGTTTTTGTTCAAGAAGATAATCATGTCTGCCTTCTCAGGCTGCAAGTGTGACCGTTCGGCACATATTGTGTTCCCTGCCGTGGAGAACACGCGCTCACTGGGTGTTGAGGAGGCCTGTACACATAAATAGGAGAAGGCCAGACATGAGAGCAAAGGGTAAGTTTGTTGCTGGGCCCAGAACCAGGCAGCGGGGTCAGAAGATGTAATGGTTGGTGGCAATTGCCGGTACATCTGGATCTCCCTTTCGGCACGCTCTTTTATTGACATCAACCGAACCTGTGAGGTCCTCTTCAGAGCATCCTCCTCAGCAAAAAGCTCCTCCAATGGAGACTTTTTGGGGTGTTTGAAATGAGGAGGCTGCTAAACAAACAGAACAGTTTTCAGTTAAAAAAACAACAACAAAAAAAACATTAAAAACATATTTCATCATGGCTGAGAAGAACATACCAAACATAATTTCAGTAAGCTACTTACATTCACCTCTTCCTCGCTCACAGCAGTCTCCACATCTTCCTCCTGGTTTCCCTCACCATGCATAACTTCCCTTTCTTCTGCATGGTCATCTTCATCGTCTGCTGCTGACTACAGAGGACATTATATGGGGAGAGACCGGTAGATATAGAATAATAATAATATGATGGATGGAATAAGAATAAAATTAAAACAGCAGTGAACTGTCTTTGCCAATAGTACAGAGAGTTGTCACAATCTATATTAGAATATGTGAAAGTAAAGGCATATGTGAATGTGATTTACAGTAGAGTTGTTGTAATAAGTTGATTAAAAAAGTATGAACAGTACAGTGTTACTGTGTGGGTAATGTAAAATGTAAATGAAATATAAAATGTTAAGGACTGATTGGGAGACTGTATATATTTGTGTATGAATGACATTTCACCTGCCCAGAGTTTGCCAGCAACTTCCCCTTGATCCGTTCCCAGACTGTAGTGTTGTCTTCCATCTTATTCTTGAAGCGGGGATCTAAGGCAGTGGCTTCTTCCAAAAAGAACCTGATGTTCTCATTCTTTAAAACAATAAAAACAAACATAATATTGTGTCAAGCCACAGGAATAGAAGTTTTTAAAGCATTTTTAATCTTCATTCATTTGATATCCTCAGTCATCATTACCTTGTACCGGGTAGACAGGTTTCCCCAGACCCTTTTCTTCAAGTCGGCTACAAATGCTGTGTCTCCATTCAGCAGCGAAGTGTTTCTGAAGCTTTTGGATGATCGGCAGGATCTGTCCGACTGTTGGGCTTTTTTCAGTGGAAACACAGAGGCTACGTTCACACCGCAGGTCTTAATGCACAATTCCGATTTATGGATCAAATCCGATTTTTTGTTTGGCTGTTCACATTACCTCTTTAAATGCGGCCTGTCTACGGATTGCTGTGTGAACAGCTCACGCTCCTGAAGTGACCCGCATGCGCAGTTGATCATTGATGACATCACGCCACAGCGGTGTTTACGGAAGCGAACATGGCAACGGCAACCGGTAACGTGGGACTGTATGGCTTCATGCTAAAAACAGTGTGTGGCGGCAGCCGGCAAATTTGTGAGCGGGTGATTGCACGAAGGAGGAAGAGGAGAAAGAAAATTCACATTTTAATGATGGCTCTATGCGGAGCAATAGCGGCAACAGCCGTACAGAGGAGTATTTGGATGCGGCGTCGGAGCCAGGAGTGGTGGGATCGGGATGTGGCTGGTTACACCGAGCAGGATTTCTTCGAGAACTTTAGAATGTCGAGGAATACCTTTCACCACATTTGTCAGCGCCTCTCCCCGAGACTTTCGAGACAAGACACGGCGTTCAGGCTTTTCACTTTACGCTGGCATTGCAACCAAGACCTTCTATGGCCCCGTTGGGACATTTCGGATCGATTCCGATAGGACCCTTCAAGTTTAGCTTGGACAGAAGCGTCCCCCCAAATACTTAAAAGGTCTAAAACCTCACTGTCCCTCCACTGGCTGCCTGCTTCGCTGCTGTCCTCCATGTTTGTTTTGGCTCCCGCCCGCTTTTCAATCAACTTTATTTGTCATTCATTTACAAAACAGTGCAGCGCGGGTCAGAATGACGTCAAAGTCGCATTAAATGCGACCTGGCTGTTCAGACTGCGGTCGCATTCAAAAAAATCCGATACGTATCCGATTCAGTACCACATTTAAATGTGGCCTGAATCTGATTAGAAAATGTCTGATTCAATGCGACTTGTGCTGTTCACATTGTCAAAGCAAATCAGATATGGGTCACATATGAGCGAAAAAATCAGATTCAGGTCACTTGTAACTGCGGTGTGAACGTAGCCAGAGTGTGCAGGTGTAGAGAACTCCCATCAGCCTAATGAAGTCTTCTGCTTTTGTGAAGTCACCATCGGCCAGCCGATCAAGCCTGTGTGCCAAAGAACAAATTTTCAGTTCAAAATATTGATTTCTCTCTCTCGCTTTAAACAAAGACAGTGCTATTTGATAAGTGAGTTTGAATTAATTCCATTTCATAATTCAGAAAACCAGTGTGCTAACTTCTTTCTTAGTACCTTATGCACATTCTTAACTTGTTTATATATTTATATTCAATTTACATTTTAAATCATCCTGCACACAATCATCATGATTACTTCGTTCAATTATGTGTAAGGTGCATGCCTCCATTAGCACATAGACTGATAGGTCTTTGTACTGGTGGCTCAGACTATCACTTCAATTCACTGCTGTCTAATTTCATTCTTATATTCTATCCATTTTCTATCTCTACCTGTCCCTCTCCATATTCTTTCTGAGCCGCTGATCCAAGCTGGCTGCTTGAATTGCAGGGTATTGCTCAAGGAATCTCTCCACCATTAAGAAGAGAGAATTCCACCTTGTTCTCACATCAAGAATGAGTGAATGTCGAGTAAGGTCTGATACGAACAAGAAAATCACAAATGCATAGAGAATTAACATCAATATGACATGCAACTTTTATATTGTGTAATTAGACAGATTTGTTTTACTAATACATGCAAAATGTACATTACAGTATGTGCAGTGCACCACTAAAAGAGAGGATTTGCTTTAATTTGATCATTGTGGTATCTAATTAAACTCGAACATTGATTCTTACTTAGGACATCCTGCTTCTCTCTTAGAACGACCTTTGCCATCGCCGACCTCTTCATCCACACAACGACGGCACGTATCTTCGCAGTCCATTGAGCCACTAGGCTACTGGAGTAGACGCTTTGAGCTGCTAAGTTAAGGGAATGGGCGAAGCAGCCGATTTTCACAAACTGCAGCTGTTTTATTGCTACGTCCATATTGGCCGCATTATCCACTGTTACAGCCACTATCTTTTCACACACGCCAAACTCTTTTAGAATGTCGCTGATTTCCTCAGCTACCACAATTCCTGTTTGGGCTGTGTAGACGGCCTTTGTTGCCAGGACTTTTTGCCTCATGCTACCTTCCACTAAATAGTGCACTGTGACAGTTAAGTAGTGGTCTTGCGTGAGGCTAGTCCAGCCGTCACAAGTGAGAGCGATATTGCTGACCTCACTCAGCTCTGAGATAATATTGGACTTTTCTACCCGATACCAAGATGGTATTAGTGCATTAGCTAAGTAGTCCCTTGTAGGGAGTGTGTACTTAGGGTTCAAGGTACGGATCAGATCTCTGCAAACACAAAAACAAACATAAGTTATAATAAATACATTTAAATGAGCGTTTAACTTTTACACAGAGCATAGAGCAAGACAAGGAAACTTTAGTATATCCCCTTTTTCTTTTGATTATTTACTTACCTAAATGTGGGAGATTCCACCTCTGAGAGAGGATGAAGCCTTTTCACAACATAGGCTGTCACTTTTCTGTGGCATTCCTGGATTTGTTCTTCAGACAGTTTACCCCTTGCTGCTAGCTTGAATGGGGTCACGGACACGGTGTCACGTTGTTTGCCTGGCGCTGCTTGTTGCAGCAACGACTCTGCTAGCTGACCGGTACTGTTGGCAGCAGCAGGCTGGCTAACGTTAGCCGGACTGAGCGAGCGTTCGACAACAACTGTGAACAGATTTGACACAGTTTTAGCAATAGCAACAGTTAGCCTACAACTTCAGCTAGTCTGTTAAAAATACAAGACAACAACCATAATTGTCACGCACCTGATTCCGTTTGAAACGAGGCTGAAGGTTGACTGTCCGAAGTGGAGGAACTTGAGGAAGCGACTGGAGCAGGAGATCGACGCAACGAGTCGAACACAGTACACTCCTCCTTAATTACGATACCATGCAGGCGAAGGTGTTTTGCCATATTTGTCGTGCACCCTCCTTTTGTAGTGATTAGTTTTCCACATGTGTTGCATTGTGTTAATCCATCTTTCTTCAAATTAAAATGAAGCCAGACTTTCGAGCGGCGTCTTCTTCTGCCATCCATTTTGAGTGAGCGACGTTCTTCGTTCTATCGCGGAGTCTCCGCATGCCGGGCGGAGTAAAACAAACAAACTAGTGCGGACGTTTAAGAACCGAAAAAAACGGATCGCAATTCCAACAGCTTCTTAACGGTTCCGGAACCGGAGGTTAGGAACCGGTTCCTATTTGGAACCGGATCTCGATGCCCAACCCTAGTTCACACCAAAGGCAATTTTGTTTTCACTGAGAGAGACACACGTCGGCTGGTTTACTGCACCCGGATGAACTCAAAATAAACAATTTTGTTGTGATTTAATTGCAACAAACGAATACAAATGATGCTGAAATAACTACAATATAATGATGATTTGTTCAAAGTCTGAAGTCATGGTTTGTTCGGTCTGTCTGCAAGATGACAAGCAAACAACTTTTAAAATGCTTGTTTTCTGAATGGAGTTTAGATCAATCAGAGGCAGGCTATGATAACACTGCAGCTCGTCCATCAACACTTAAAATAACTTTGTCTCAATATAAATACGGCAGACACCTTGTTGTTTGTACCATAGACAGTTTCTGGTTTCTCCACATAGTCTGGTCTCTGGACTAATGTGAGGTTCTATCGTAGACCTCTGGGAGACCACAGACCACGACCATATGTGAAGTCTCCATTTCTGATTCAGTAACGACAGGAGGAGAATCTCAATGCTTATAAGCTTTTCTATCACAGCATGGAGTGAATTTAGCATATTCATATTAAAATTTGCATTTGGTGTGAACACACCTTTATGATAACACCTGGTCAGCTAGTGTGTGTGTGTGTGTGTGTGTGTGTGTGTGTGTGTGTGTGTGTGTGTTTTGGGGGCCTGATAAAGATACAGCCCTATGTATCCACTTGTTGAAACCCATGAATAGAAAATCAATAACCTCAGCAGGATAAATTACTGGGCACATAGCATGTGCAGGCTTTAGTGTGTACATATCACTGGTGTGTGCACACACATGACATTTTCTCACCTTGTAGAATATTAGTAGAAGAATCTCCAGTACAGCACTGCAGTTTTATCGTCTGCCTATTGACTTTTCACGTCTTCATTGACGTTTAACAATAGCTGTTATGTTGAGGGAATGTGTGTGTGTGTGTGTGTGTGTGTGTGTGTGTGTGTGTGTGTGTGTGTGTGTGTGTGTGTGTGTGTGTGTGTGTGTGTGTGTGTGTGTGTGTGTGTGTGTGTGTGTGTGTGTGTATGTATATTTTCGACAATAGCTGCTACGTGTGGTTAATCTCTCCCCGACAATAGCCTCCCTGAGCTGCCAGCTCTCAGGCCCACAGGCCTGGAGCGAAGCCTAGGGAGCCGGGTTGGAAGTCACCCAGCCAGGACTCAAGGGAATGGACTTGGACCGGCTCCAACTCTCCCTGTGTGGGGATGATTGAGGGGGTTGCAAGGACAGTACTGCTCTCTGCGAAGAGGGAGACCAAGTGAGGGAGGAGAGGAGATGAGGGATGATGAAAGCAGAGGAGAACAGATGGGAACGGGATGGGGATCAGAAGGGCAGGGAATGAGCAGAGCGGGACATCTAGTTATGGCTGCTGAAAAGCTTTCTTTGGGAATTCTTTGTCAGAAAGATCCCTGCAGTTAACTCTGTTACAGCAAAATGTTACTGAAACTTCTGTTAGCTATAGTCAATGCTGCTATTTCACAGACCCAACTTCACAAAAACCTCCCAAAGATCACGATAAAAAAGTTCATCATGGTGAATTTTCATTATCGGGATAAGAAATATCGTCACCCATGACGTTAAAAAGCTCTCTAGCTTGCTATCATGGTAGAGAAGTGAAAAATGGAGCTTGATTCAAAATTGTTTTTCCAAAAGTGTTGTTTATCAATGCAAGGAGATTTATGATCATCTTATTTGTTATTTTACAAAATGACAAGTAATTCCAGTATGTTTTAGTGCCATTTTTAAGAGTTTCTAAGCATATTTTGATGATTATCAAGATAATATTGTGAATTACAACTTATTTTGGCCAGGATAATCACAACATAATCCTTTCATAAGACTTTGGTTCTAATAGGAGCCCCGGGATGGTACTTTGATTAAGGTGGATGTCTCATTTGAGAGGACAAGTTCAACAGCGTTTTAGATGATGTCTGCTGCTTATTAAAATACCTTGAACACAATAGATTGAATCTAGAATTGAGTAGAAGGAATGAACAGCTCTTTGTCACTTGGCCTTCAATTAGATAAACAGGTCCATGGTTGGGCCGTCTGCCTCAGCACGTCTGCCATGAATGTAGATGGGACGTGGACTTGCAAGTTCTGCCGTAACTATGCTCATTATGGCAGTGCAAAGGTAGGAAATTTAAATGGCAACAAAACCTCATTTATAAACGTATTCATCGAGCTTCATATGGACTTAATTGCCTCAATGAAATAACCCTCTTGACACCGAGTGTAAAGATACAGATGGTGCACTTCCAGTGAGTTTCTTTTCTCTAATTTCCCCACTGACACGGCAATCTCCGAAAAGAAAGAACACATTCAAAGTTCACCATCTGTATCTTCACGCACCGCAGTGAAGAGTGCGATTAATTTATATTTTCTTTGAAACCTCAGAGACGGTGCTAAATACCCTCCAAAACGAATCACTCGAGTCTACTTCAGTCACAATCCAGTCTAAGCTACATCTGACATTCTAATAGACATTAATTAGAAAGACCTCATCTCTTTCCAAGCGAGACTGATTTAGAACACTTTTTAATGAAACACGTCATCATCATCATCATCATCTTGAGGGGCTTGATTGTGGGTGCGAGATGTCTGTCTGTCGTGCAGCTTCAGCTCCGTCTGTAACATGTAGGCTAACTTCCAGCGTCTGTGGCTACCTGCCGTTCAACTTTATTCATACATTTTAAAGAAAACAAAGAATTGTGCACAAAATATGGCAGTTTCATACATAAGATGTACCGTTTTCAGAGATGAATCAAAATCATAATGCCTTGGTGGTCATAATGGAAGTAAGCAAGCTAAAGAAAGTTAAGTGCATACATTAAGCAAAAATAAATAATGTATAACAAAGTCCTGGCTCAGAGTTTCTACAGCCAGACAGGAGACCGACTACATCTAGACCCCTTGTGCTCCAGGGAGTCTGTCTACATAAGATAAAAATGGCTGCCATAAATTATAGAACCTGTCAGTTGAGCCATTAAG